>NW_026517031.1:600000-1138210 GCF_026229845.1 Diaporthe amygdali
CTTCTCTGAATGCTTTCACTCGTTCGGACCCGCCATGCATGAAAGCCAAAATCTCGACCAGAATGCAACCGTAAGACCAGATCTCGGCAGAACGACGGATGCCGTCCTGCTCAGACTTGTCGATGAAGGGTGTGCATTCTGGAGCCAAAAAGTCGCTGTGCACCTGCCTGGATTGTGTATTGGAGTTTTCGCTATGACGCTTGAATCTAGCCATTCCGAAGTCCGCTAAGATAAACCTCGTCCCGGAAAGAAGGATGTTGCGGGGATGCAGATCGTGATGGAACCCCTTGCGCTGGACACCTTGCCCTTCCAGCCTGGCCTCTACAGTGGGATTGTGTAGGTACTTGATAGCAGAAGCCAAGCCCACCAAGGCAGACAAGACATCGTCCTTGCGAAGAAAAGGAGACTTGCCTCCGCACTTCAAAAGCTTCTCCAAGCTGCCGTTCTCGGCAGATGGGAAAATCAGATTTCGCTTGTTCATGTACGTGTAGGAGCCTAGTAACTTGAGAATGTTGCGGTGTCCGGGACTGGAAAGTATCCCCAGAGCTTCAAGCTCATTCTCGTGACTTTGGATGGATTCGGGCCCTTCCATCTCCTTTCTCACAAGCTGGCCGGACATTAGCTTTCAGATAACAATAATGTCAAATAGGTGTCTCAGCTAGACACACCTTAGGATAATGATCCAAAAAAGTTTGGCATTCAGGATCAATTTGCAATGTGTACACTTTGCCGTAAGCTCCTTCACCGAGCAGTTCTGGTTTTCCAACGAAGGGGAGAATGCGATCGTCTTCGAAATTCTGATGGAGAGTCGTCGGAGAAAACTTTGGCGGGAGGAAGATCCACTGTGAAGAATACATTTCTTTGGCTGCTGATTCGAGCAGCTCAGGCTTTGGCTCCCAACGTTCATTGGAAGGATCCGCATCTTCCAGGATTTTGACACATTTTTCCTTCTTCCAGGGGAGCTTGCCATCGTCCAAAAGATCCTGAGCATGGTCTTTGGCATTCAGAAGATCGACATTTTCGGTGTGGATCAGAATCGCGAAGGCTCTTTGTCCCCTCACGCTGGCGAGGGCGGCAAGATCCGGGATATGATAGGAGTGGGTATGAAGTGGCTTGTGTTTGCTTGGGTGAAGGTAGTAATCGAGAGCCCTCTCAATCCAGGCTCTCGTCATCAGATTTTCCAATGATGCTGCGGTGATGAAGTCTTTGTTCTCTGAGGACTTGCGGGTGAGGTTGGAAATAGCCAGTTGGAAGTCGTCTTTTGCCATGACCGACCAGGATGCTCCAAGGACTAGGCGCACGGTGAAGGCAGTCAAGTCGAAGGTCTGCCTTGCTTCAGTATCAAGACAGACGGGAAACTAGTGTATTGGTTGCCATAGGAGCCGAGTGGTGCCCGATAATGTTTCTTACTGGTTTGGCTTCTGAATAGAAGCAATTTCTTGCTGTATGCTGATATGTTAGTCGATGACAAATGGCTTCTGCGAGGAGGTTTTCTACACACAGCCGTCAGGACCCGCGGTACTAGTACTTTGAAATCTTCGTCTTTCACCTGAATGATCATGTCAGTGTCGCCATTTGGTCAAATGTTTACAAGGTGCGCGATAGAGAAACACGCAAAGAAGCTACTTTACGAACCTCAACGGAAAATTTGCCAGCCCCAAACGTTGCAGTCAGCAGGCTCTGCAAGTCCCCCAACTTGATGTAGCGACCCTTAATTATTTGAACTTCCATGAATTTCAAGATGAAAATTGTAACTTGGTGAGAAACAGAAAATGATGGAGCTCGCCAAGGTTCGATGAGACAAGATTTACTCTGGAACGGTGAAATGAACGGTTCATGCCCAGAAAGCACAGAAAGACGACGAGGAGATTATCTCCCCGTTGTCAATGTCTGTACTTGGAGGCCTCATTTTCGTTCCACTGTACCCATTTAGCAGATTGTGACACAATGCTACGTCAAACACCTGCAAGTCAGCCACAATCATTTGCATCGTGCCATCGACCACGCCTCACGTGTGACACCATGTATGTTCTAGTGCTCCTCGCTGCATTCCCGCAGGACAAAGAAGTATCCGTGCACTGCTAAGGTGAGATTCTTCTCCATTGGGTTGGCCAGGCTGTACTATTGTTGCGTACTGAAAAGAGCGCACCCCTATCAAGTACCTTTTATTTTTATCACATCCCACATACTATTTCTATAGTAAACAAGATAACACGTTTCATTTAATACTTATTTTTGCATCTTCAACTTAACTATAATAATATTATTAAAATAACTAAGCAATTATTAAAAAACTAGTAAAATAAATATAAATTTTAAATTTCAATAATAGCTTTACTAAATACAAAACTAAAGCTAAAACTAACTATTTACTTTACTAATTTTCAAACACACTTAACAGTAGTACTTTTTAATTTAATATTAATAAAAGAAAACTACTTTTTAGTAAAAACAGTATAAATATATTAAACTTTAAAAAAGATATTATATATTATAATAAGCTTTAATAAAAATTAATATGTATATAATAGTAATATATATAATTAAAAAGCTAGAACATTAATATAAATTAAGTATAGTGTTAAGTAAGAGTATTGTTGAACGTACTTAGCAGGTATGCGCTTTTTTACCCCTACCACCAAAGTTGACCACCAACCAGAAGGAGTTGGACCAAGGGAAAAACGTCAATGAATTCTTGAGGCGATTAAAATATACCATACAATTTGTAGTTGTCGTGAAGACTGTGATGGAAGTTTAGCAGTTTTTGTGGTGTTAATAGTTACGCCAGGATACTTTTGTCCTTGTCCTGGCCCGCGGTTGCCTGGATGACGTGGCATGGAAGCTTGGTCCGCGTATTCCTGCAGCATTACTTCTGGTTAACAAGGCTGTGGACGGAAACCCGCCGCACGCCGTGCAACCTGGGGCAGTCTAGGCCTTGAAAAAGCATCGTGACCGCAAAATCCTTGGTGGATGCCTAGGTAACTTCAACACTGCCACGGCTCGAGCACGGGTCCATGCATGATGCAGTTGCTCGGAATATGTGCCGCCCAATCGAGCTGCCATCGGTCAGGAAGTGACGCGACAATGGGCTGGAACACTGCCACAACCCCTGCGCGTTGCAGTTGTCCATAACTTGTCCTGGGCCTGAATAAGTCAGCCCGGCCAGATTCTCAAGGCACTTTCGTTTCTGATAATGCTCCATAGTCAGTCCTGAGTGTCTTGATGCACATAAAATCCAGCCCAAATTTCACACACCTTTGAGGTCATCCAAAATCTCACGGAAATCGAAACCAAAGTCACCCATCATGAGTTCCTTAGTGTGGGAGCCTAGCAGTGTGGCCCAGGACAGGACAGCCACGGCCCCTGCTCACTCATGTGATCTTCTTGATTTTCTGGCTGTTATTCAGGCTTCCAACTTGCCAATATTTCGTTTCAATTGTCAGAACGCACGTGGCTACAATCCTGTTGCTGAAGGGGCCCGGGGCGGCACAGCACGCGTCCAGCAGGTTGAGATGTCGACGAAAATTACCCTCGCAGTCAAATGTGTTGTTGACAAAGAAAGAACCAAAGATCACCAGGGCAATTCATTCAGACAACTCATCAGGGAAGTCCAAGTTCTGACTCACCCGAAAATTAGGGAAGCCAAGAATATTGTGAACCTGGGGGGCATTTGCTGGGACTTTGCCTCTGACCAGCGGGATACTGTATGGCCAGCTCTTGTCCTTGAGAAGGTTCCACATGGTGTCATGAGCAGCTGCGAATCTGGCATCGGAGCTCTCACAGATTGTGAGAGATTAGAGCTCTGTCTGGATGTGGGAAAGGCGCTTATGCTATTACATCAAGCCGGTCAGTTTGTCTCGATTCTAGGTTTCACCATTTCAACTGTCTATTGTAAAACCCTTGTGTCGTACTCACGAAATACGTTCTGACGTAAATAGGAATTGCTCATGGAGATATCAAACCAGAAAATGTTCTGATATTCAGAAATGAGAAAGCATATACTGCGAAGGTGATCGACTTTGGCTATTCTCTATTCCGGTCTCAGAACAGTCCCTACACGCTTGCGATATCGCGACCCTGGATGGCCCCGGAGCTAGAACAAAGCACTGAGCTTCGTACCTTCGAAGACGTACTGAAGACGGATGTCTATTCGTACGCCAAGCTCTGTGTATGGACATTGTTTCATCAATACGATGTGCACATAGCGGACCACGAGACACAGGAGATTCAACGGCTTGTTGACAACTCCCTCCCTGACTTGGACATTGAAGCTGCCAAACGAGCGCAGCTCAGCACCTTCTTCAATCTTGCTCTTCGATCGCAGCCCGATAGTTGACCTCACAATCTTTCTACTTCCTTCGCACTTCTAGCGCCAAGTCGGAAAATGTGGGTTTACTGGCCCTGCCCCTAACCTCTACGCTCCACACGACGCTGATAACGTAATTTTAGCCCAAACTCGAATGACCTGACCATCGAGGCCAATTGGGACCAACTTAGTTCCGACTTTGATGTATGATCTCATGCTTGCCTCATTTTGGCCCTCATACTGACAGGTTACAGCTGCTTCGCTATTTGGCGCCGCTTTACTGTGCTAGCCATGTAGTAAGGCAAGAGGTGTTCAATCTCTATCTTCATAGATACCAAACCTGCCCAGAAAGCAAGAAGAAGGGCATACGCCAGCAACTGTACCTGTGCCACGCCATAGGATTCGGTGACAGAAGAAACCCGGAGAAAATGGCGCTGCTTCGTACCGAGGACGATGAGCTTGAAGGGTGGTTCAACAGTGTCGCCAAGACCATTGGACGTGAAGATGCTAGGGACTCCTGGTCTCTAGATCAGACGAACCGTTTTGCGTTGGAGATAATGGAGAACTACAGCCTCGAAGACCTGGGCCCTGTGGACAGATGGTCGACCCCCGGAGATTTTGAGCGTTTGAAGAATGAACATGCAGACTTAGAGCGTTCTGGAGGTGCCCCATTCCCGGAGTTAGTAATTCTCTACGACATGGTCGGCTATCTGATGACGGTCCCGAATTTTGCCGAGGCTGAGACGTATCAAAACAGAGTGTCAGCTATCTTGCGTGAGCACTTCGTCTCACGGCTCGATTGGATTGCACAGTGCGAATGGATGCTGGCAAATATTTACGTCGGCCTAGGGAGAAACCAACAAGCCTGCGATTCGTACGAGAAAGCCATGTCAGATCTGGAGAAGCACCATGGACCTCACAGTCTGCTCGTTCTCTCTCACAAGGTCAAGCTGCTGGCAGTACTAAGCACGTTCGGCTGGCATGATCAGTCACTCAAGCTCTTGGAAGATTGCCGATCAGTCCTGGCGGTCAGATTCGGCTCCGATCACCCTGAAACCATCTTCTGTGAGAAAAACATACTGCAAGCGCTGAACGACTGCAAAAAATACGAGGAGGTCAGTAGAAGAGGTCCTGAGCTCACCCAAAAGTGCATAAGAGTTTTTGGGAGTCACAAGCACACCGCAGGGCAAGGACAAGCCATGATGATTGTGGAAATGGTGAAAATGGTTCATGGCAGGGCCATATTAGAATTGGGTGAGCTAGAACACGCTGATGAGCTGTTCAAGGAAGCTTTCCATATAGTAGAGCAATGTCTTGGAAAGACTTCTGCGCAGAGATTCATACCTCTGCTTTTAAGGACTGTGGTTGAGATGAAACGGCACAAGTTTCAGGAAGCGGAGGCCCTGGCCAAGGAGGCCATTGGCATTGTTGAATCGACGGCTGGCACGGCTGACGGTCTGTACCACCTGGCAAAAGCTCACCTGGGGCAAGTATACTCTGAGCAAGATCCCGGCGACGGGAGATTGATGACTGCTGAGGATATCCTCCGGGAGACTCTGCCAGCGCTGCAGGAAAAATTTGGTTACAGGCATCCAGTTACCTTAGAGGCCATGCTCAACTACAGAGAAGTGCTCAAGAAGTTGCAGAAGCACGAGAAAGCTCGGGCCGTCTCAGAGCTGCATGAGACGTACCGTCGTGAGGGCATGGATAAGGAGCTGCGACGCCCACAAGTGAATTCGGTAAGACAGCTCGGATCTATTTTCATGTTAAGCGGAACCATTGCTAACCTCTCGCAAATGAAGCCTGGACGCGTTATGGTTCTTCAAGGGAACGCAAATTTGAGAAGTATTGCACAAACTTGGGTCGCCAGGAGAACCGGGCGCCATTAGATGAACCCTCGGTATGGGTGCCCCAGAATGAGAGAAATACCGACGGTGGAGGTCGATCGTGCCGTTGATGCAATATGAATCACGGAGTTTTAGCACGATATGGGGCTCGATTCGGGCTGCCTCCGCTCGAGGACTGATACCGAGTTGAGGGATTCTGGTTGCACCAGCTATGATTCAAGAAGAAAACCTTGGAAAGATGTGCAGTATTGGAGGAGCGCATTGTTGACTAAGCTGGAGTCTTGACACGTGGTGTTTCCTAGAATTAATACGGAGCTTGGGACTGAATGGGCATGTAGAGCTAGTTCCCATGCCGCGGGTCTGGTGACCTTTTGTTGAAGAGCCAATTTGGAATGCTGATGTACCCATTTTCCAATCCCCGTTTCAGAAGCCAGGTGAGGCACAGTAAAACAGCACCAAAGACACAGAATATCCAAAACTGCTTGGCCAGTACGAAATTTGACTGTTCATCAACCGAGACCAGGTTTGAGCTGAATATGGTCTGCATACAGGTTAGGAGACCCCACAGAAAATGAATATTTGACTCGAGAGGCTAAAGCACAGAATGATCTGCTACTTACAGCGAGAAAAGAGAGCGGAAGATACATAGTAGCAAGAATTGTCAATGTTGTCACCGTCCTGGCATCGTTCTGGCTTGATTGGGCCATATCAGCCAAGCTGGCCTGATGGACCACACTTTGACTTGCTAGATTGTTAGACTCGACGACATGAGACTTGATCGTCCGAGTCTGAAGAAGGCGTATGTCCTTTTCGCGAAACTCCAAAATTTGCCATAACTAGAGGTTCAACCGTTAACGAAGCTGCAAACCTTGAAGATATTGGGCAAAGTGGCATGCAACTACCAGTTTTTCAGTCCCTAAGGTCCGCAGACTCAAGTTGTTGATGCGACGCCGATGTTGCAATACCTGATGTTTACAGTTCTTTATGTGATTGAGAATGTGACCTGTGGATGCGCAAATTGCTTTACAGTGTGCCTGTACTGTGTTCATAACGTGTAGCCACGACTCGAGAAACGAGTGAGACTTCAGGATCCTTTTTCTCAGTAGCTGGAGCCTCTGAATATCGCAGAACGATACTATATAGTCGAATTGTGTGGGTTTCCCCAGAGTTGAGAAGCATGCTTTCTCGTCCTGGCCGCATCAGCAAGCGAATTGGAAGTAATCTTGGCAATCTCTAACATACCAAAGCGTCTACGAGAACCGTTAGATGCTCGATATAATCACCCCAGTCTTGTTCGAGACTCGATATGACTAAGCAGTGCAAGATCATGTAGCCATCCCAGCATGATTTTGTGGTCTCTGCGATCATTCGAATGCTGTCTTCTATCTGATTTAGCAGGCTATGTGATGGGTTTACCAGGAACCACATTGTCTTTGTGCCCGAGAAAGCATGATAGACTCCGGTCTGACGAAGTGACCAAGTATGCTCTCCTCTCCGTTCTTTGAGTGCCATATAGTTGAGATTGTAGCAGATCTCTGTAGACGTTCATATCAGTGACTAGGTAAGCGAAAATACACTGGCATGAGATAAGTGACAAGCCCAGTTGGCATAGGCAAGTGGCCTACCGAAACGCTCATCATCGACATTCCGGCTACAATGGCCATCTCCACATTTATATTCCTCTTTGATCCTATGCCCGAAAGCCTGGATCAAATCAAAGAATGGGGCAAAGACACCATGGTGTGTCACGATTCTCATGAAGCTATCCTTGCTTACACACAAGTGACCCCAGGAATACTCCTGTCGAGCACAACTGTATTTCATGACGAATTTAGCTTTTCAGACTGCTTGACATCGGGTTATCTGCGCAGGAAGACCATTTCGACATGTTCGCATTGGAGGAACCTTTGCCGATACCTACTAGAAGACAGCGTTGATATTCTCGGTCTTGGCCTAGGTCCAAGTAATTAGAATCTCTTTGATCTGGAAAGGCAGCAGACTCACCAGCACTTGGTCAATATCTCTGGAGACCTCGCGGGTGTCAATTACACTTTGGTCTGAATCTTTTGTCAGCCCTCGACCGAGATTACTCTAAGAAGATACGATTCGAAGCCCGGGATCACTGACCGTCCTTAGGATTCTGCCCGACCCTGATCACCTTGATAGTACCAGTTCCGGCAGTAAATATGCGGTCCGAATCGGATAGCAAACGGTCACGACGAGAGAGATCGATAGCTTCCATGGTTTCATGAGGACCGTCAGCAGTACCATTGGCGCTCGATCAGGCTATGGCTTGCTCTTAAAGACATGGATGACCTTGGTCAGATCTAGGCTTGGGCTGCACAGCCATGTCAGCTGGAGCGGGGCATGGAAGTCAGCATGGCTAAGCGTGCCCCGCGAATAGGCATCGATGCATGAGATACGGCGACAGATCGTCTCGCAGAATATTTACCCAGGTAAGCTGTGCTTGTATCCGTATCGAGACCGGAGAGTAAGCGACGCGGTCGTGTATATGTGTGGTTCCCTGGAGCCTTGCCAATTACCCGACAGGCACGCCAGGCATCTAAGTGCTATTTGCTTTGTTCTTTGCGGCTCAGGGAACCCTTTCAATCACTGTTGCCTCCAGCAACAGCGTGTACTTAGATGGCAGACTGAGGCCAATAATATCCCCCCCCCCCAGCTGATACACAGGCACTACTAGAACCACTCATCTGATATCGTCAACTATGATCAGAGGGTTGCGCCGTATATCACGAGTAGGTTGGTGCGACTAGTATCTAAAGGCGGATCAAGCAATGCTATGCCGACATGGCGAGGGCCCACAGCAGTGTAATAAATCAGCACCTAAACCAAGACAATTTGGGCCGGAGAGCAAGGATTGATGACAGCTGCCGGACGCAGGAGCGGACCGCGTGCCGCTGCGGCCCGAAGACGACCCCTTGAAGCCGTGGTGGCCCAAGGAGTGATCGCACACGTAATTCGGAGAAGGTGCAGTGGACGATTCACACGGCCCGGGTGTTGGAGACGCCTCATGGGATGGAGAACGAGTATTGAACGCTTGTATGCCTGCGCATGACACAGAGTGAGTACCTACCTACTCTTGCTTCTTTCCTGTTCGTGAGGTTGGCGTGCAGATGGGTATATTGTGCAACAAAAAAAGAATTTAACTTGTGTCGCTGATTTTGGCGGACTTATGACTTGTATATTGTATATTTCCTTCACGTAGACCAACATGGGTGTGTACTATGAGTAGCTAACGTATTGGAAGAGAAATAATTGTAATCCTAACTAAGCCTCTAGGAGTAGCATGATCGAGAAGAAACGTGGCATCTTTCCTGGCAGCTATGTCAAGGTGAGGGAGTATATGATAAAAGCCATTATCAAGCAGATTGTCCGAGTGATCTCGAAGCCTGGAGAAATTGGAGGGATAGAAGATCTTTGGCTGTACTTGCAGTGAAGAACTCGTCGAAACGATGTTACAGATGTAATTGGTATTTATCTCTTAAAACATGCTTCTTATTTTCCCAACATCAGTCATGTTGCCGATATTCGTAAAGGCATCGTACGCTCTCGCCGCCCGGTCCGGACCAATAGCTATGCTGACCTGGTCCAAGAACTTCTTCTTGAGATCCGCGACAGTCAACGGGTTCTCAAGGCTGCCAATCACGTTTGTAATGTGCCTGCTCAGGCTGCTGCCGTCATTGAAGCTGACCGTCACGTACGCCTGAGCGTTGTCCACTGCACTGTCGGTTGTCACGTTGACCTTCTTCCTCATATCGATGACAGTCTGATTCTGCACCACCGCATCGCTGAACTGAGTCGGAGTGGCGACACCATATAACAACCCGGCGGCGGTAGCGTGATAGATACTGAATTTGCCCTCCAGCCCGGTCTGCGGGTCCGTCTGGCCCGTCAACACCAGCACCTGAGGGTTGACCCTCAACTGGATGCTCTGCACGTCGCCAAAGCTCTTGCCCTGCGCCAAGGTCTCATTGTGCAGCTGTGTGGCCGCGTCGATCGAGGGGTGCATCACGATTCCGCACGGGAAGGGCTTGAACGTGTTCTTCTCCACCTCCCACACCCGGCCCAGCTGGTCGAAGTACGCCGTCGCGTTCTCCCTCGTGCTCACCACATGCAGCCACCCGAACTTTGCCTCGAGCGCCTGCAGCGAGCTCGTATACCCGTTCTCCGCAAGCAGCGCCGCCATCATCCCGCCCTGCGTCGCGCGCCCGACATGGAACGATTTCGTGTCGGAGCCGAAGAATTCTTGCATGCCGACCACTTGCGTCGCGGCGATTCCGATGGCATGCTGCATCTTCGTGGTGCCGAGCCCCAACAGCCGTCCCACCGCGACAGCCGCGCCGACCGACCCCGTGGTGCTCGTGATGTGCCACCCGACATCGTAGTGCTCCGGATACACAGACAGGCCGAGCTTGCACTCAGCCTCGACGCCCGCGACGAACGCCGTGACGAAGTCGGGGCCAGAGACCGGTGCCTTCCACTCCGCGACGGCAAGCAGCGCGCTGGCCACCACACCGGCCGGGTGGATGATGGTCTCGAGGTGCGTGTCGTCGTAGTCGTCGACGTGGCTCGCTATGCCATTGATAAAGGCGGCGACCTGGGCGTCGGCGAATCCGGCGCTGATGGACGAGTTGGCGCCGAGGATGCTGGATGTCGGTGGGCCGCTGAACGGCGACAGGGTCGTCATTTGGGCGATCCGAGGCGCATCCTGAATGTAGCCTCCGATGGCGCAGCCGGCCCAGTTGTACAGGCTTTTGGTCGCGGCATCAATGACGCCAGTAGTCAGGTGAGCGCAGGTGAGGTTGGTTGCCCATGAGGCTAATTGCAGAGTAGCCATGATGATAACTACAATGATAGGAATGAAACTACATCGTGTGAATAAGCTTTCTGCGAAGTCTTTCTACAATTGTGCCTTCCAGCAGGGGATCGATCCACACTACATCTCCAATTACCAGTACTGATGAATAGATCCAAGGAATTTCATCCTCCTCTACCCGACGGCCCCGCCGCTATTCCCGACCCCACCCCGCTCCCAAGTCGTAGGCAAGTAAAAACCGCGATACGACCCTCAATCAACGATGTCATTCCGCATACTAGCCGAAGATGACCGCGTGGCTACGTGTGGAGAGCCAGGCCGATCGGCGCGGGTCGCTAGGGGTGATGAAGCTGCGGCATTTCACAACACCGGCTGAGAAGGAGGAAACGGCAGTGATTGCTTCGCAGAGCATTACTGGAGAGAGTATGGAAGACGTACGATTGTCCATAGTCAAGAATCTTAAGGGACGATCTGATGGCTAACCTCGGTCATTGCTGATCGTTCTCGTCTTCTTTCAACTCTGATCGAGGAGGTGCTCATTGCTCTATTCCGATCACAAACCTTGATTTATGTTTATGTATTCTCAACGCTTTCCCGTTGAACAGAACCCTGGCGCGACACTCCGAACGTCATAGATGTCTTGAGAAACATCATCTTCATTCGCAGCTAGCAAAGTCTCAATCGACAGACTTGCAGAAGTGTGTCAGTGTTTTCGAATCCTTAAAAATGCTATGAAGCCTCCTTGATCAAGTCATGCAGTCCTTCGACAGAACACCCAGTTACCAATGCCCAAGACAATCATGCTCCTTCAGAAGACTCTCGCTCCAGAGTCTTTCATCCAGACCTCTTCGTTCAACATTGATAGACACTCTCTTGTAATGCGTTCCATAATAAAGAAACATGGAAATTTCCTCTTTTGTTGTCATAGGCTGCTAAGCAATTTTGACGGCAGCGGCTTTAATACAATGTCGAACTCATCCATCTATGAACCTACATAAGGAGTTCGATGTTACGTTAACTTATCCTTTAACACTTCACACACCAGCCCGCAAGATATGAGATCCTATGCTATAATTTATGATAACCTAATGACGGGGTCTTTCTGAGTAATACGTGGGAATATCTATGTATATTATCTATTCAAAGAACGAAAGATATTCTGTCGTAAGTAAAATCACAATACAGAGAGGTTTGACTTAATTTATAGGCGGCAGAAAAGTTGCAATCAACACCGGTATACTCAAGCCGAAACTACATGCCAGTAGAACATCCTGTTCTAAGTAATGAAAGTTCCAAAAGAACAATCATGTGTAAGTGATTGAAACATACCCTATGTAATCTTCTACTGAAGCACGCAATCATTTAACCTCACCGAGTTTTTCACATGTTCATCTCATCACACACTCAATACTGATCGCGGACGTATCAGTTTGAGAGAATAGCATGTAGGCTACTTCATGCAAGGACACCGACGTTCGATAGAGCCCTGAGTTTTGTTTAATAGAACCCTGACAGCCTCGATCAGGCACAGCTTGGCTCTTTGTGGTCCGTAGTGAACTTGTCAAGACCATAATTACCCCACGCAGTCAGACTTCTACAGAACAAATTTCACTCAACGTCTCCATGCCTACCACAACTCAGTATCAATCCTCTGAGAGAAACAATGTTCGCTTTCTGAAAATTTTAAGCTCCTCCGTGCCGCCGATGATGGAATACCCAATCACTCGTGAGTTCCACCTCTTGGTTCGTGGGACTCCGAGTCCATCTCCACAAGGAGGCCTGCTCTGCCTGGCCCGCCTGAGCGTGGGCAAAATGAGGAAGACATCAAAAACGCCATCACCGGGGCGAACTACGAACATGGTCAACGCCATGTAGCTTCCCCCGACCTCTGTGCTTGAGCTTCACTCAGGGCTTTGCCACCCTTCATCAAAATTGCTCCACAATGGCACGAAATTCCGGCCTTGCCAGCTCCAAAGACCCGAGTGATGAAGTGCTGCTAGAAAGACCCGTCAAAACTCCGAACACCAAGATGGGAAGACTCGCCCGAGAAGCTCACCCGCCTCGTCCACTCACCTAGTATGACTAGCAACATCGCTGGGCAGCGCACTGACACCCGAGACGGAGCCGACCGGGCTGCTGCCGCTTACGCTGCCCGTGTCGGCCACGGCGCCGCGGCTCTGGGCCGAATCCAGCCCTCCGGCTGCCACTGCTCCGTCTTCTCCCCCTCCTCCCACCACTCCAGCCTGCGCCGCGGCGCCCTCCTCGTCCCACGTGACCCGGATGGGCGAGTGATTCTTGGAGAAGCGCTGCCCGTTGAACCACAGCTGAAAGGTCAGGTCCGCGGCACCGACCAGCGCCCTGACCTCGTACGTGCAGTTGTACCACCGCGCGCTGCGCGAGAACAGGCCGCGCGACTTCTTCTGCCTCATCGGTTCCAGCTCGCTGTCCCGTACCCCCGAGAGATCGGACCTTACTGTGCAAAGCTGTTTCGCGCCGGCTGTTTGGTGCATCGTTAGACGGCTTTCTGCTATTCGTGTACATGGCGAGGAGGGAAAGGTGTGAAGGGGGGGGGGGGGGCTGGTGTCGCCTTACAATCTTTCATGCTGACTGGGAGGAATTCCCTTTCGCTGTGAGATATAACTATGACGGAGTCCCAATGCCGTATAGCGCTTCCCTTTGCTATCTTTTGGCTAAAGGTCGATATTATCGGCACGTTCGGATCGATATCGTCACCCTTATATTTCTCAGGTCAGCGAAATCTCTCTCAACGTCCAAATGGTCTCTACTTTGGCTTCATACTTTCCTAATGAGCCAGTCTATCTGGCTCATGGCGTATAATTGGCCATCCAGCGGATCTGTTTTGAGCTCCTCCTGGAAGTGGATCTCCGGGTTGTACTTCATCTTGCACATCACCCCATAGCTTGCTCTCGCCTTCCGCGTGGCAAGCACAGGCCTGTCGCCGCTCTCGAGCTTTTGCAGCCGGTCAAGAATCAAGCCCTTCACCACGACCAGTTGGGGGTCATGCGCCTGTACGATCTTGATGTTTGCTGCGTTGGGGTGGGGATTGAGTGAGAGCTCCTGCTGTAGGCGGTCCCGCACGTATGCAGAGCTCCCGAGCCCGCCAGAAAGTATCAAAAATCGCTGTCCTCATGTTAGTCACGGGGTTCATGGTGCCAGCGAGAGGATCTCGCTCACAACTTGGGGATTGCCGAAGGCCTTTAGTTGGACAAAGTCGAGCTGCTCCCTGATCTTCTTGAGCATACTGTTGATGTGTGGGTCAAATATTGACTGCATGTCTTCCCTGTTCGGACGTCAATATCAACTGCCCTCATGTTCGACATCGTCAGTTCCACTTGCCTCGTGAGCAGGAATCTGCCGGACTCGATGCCGGCTCCTTCATGGTGAAAGTTATACCCAACACCCTCCATTGGCAGTTTGTACACTGCCGCGTTGTACACGCGTTCTCCAAACTTATGCTTCGCCGTCCTGAATTTGTCACTCCGGACCAGCTTCTCGATGCAGTCCGGTGGTAGCTGTTCGACCAGTTCGGAGAACGGAAACACCCTGTCCTCGACCAGGTCAAGAAAAGCACGGTCTATCAGGGTTGAGCCGATCCCCACGCCATCGACTTGCGTCAGCTGCTTCAGCGTCGGGAACGGCTCCCTGGTCTCCACCACCTGCATCAGGGCGAAGTCAGTCGTGCCCCCTCCAGCATCTACCGACAGGAAGATGTCGTCCTTCTCGAAGCTGATTGCCGTTGACTTGATCGTAGCCACCGCGGCGGCTTCTGACTCTGTCAGGTCCACGGTGGAAAAATGCCTGGGCCCTTCGGTACCGAAGCCCGCGTTCCTGATGGCCTCCTTGAAAGTGTTGATTATTTCGAAACTGCGCCACGTCGTCGGCACGCTGAAGAGGAACTCGACGGCAAGGTCTTTCCACCCCGTGAAGGGTCCAATACCTGTTTGGTGCTCTATCGTGGACTTGACGTGAACGTAGACTCCGCCGAGATAGTCAGTGACGAACTTCTGGGCTTGAGCGACAGACTCCGGTGCGCCCTGGAGGCCCTTGATCTGCGCTTCTAGGAGGTTCATCTTGTCGAGGAAGATCTTGAAGAATTCTCTCCGTCTCATTTCAAAATCATCGTCGTCCTCGCAGACGAAGCCCCAGGATGTCGGCCTCTCGTCCTTGCCGTAGACTAGACATGTGTGTACCTTCTGTTCGTTCCTTGTTGAGCACCCTGGCCAGTTGTAGATGACTTGTATGGGACTCTGAAGGGCATTGCTAGCCTGTGGACGGGCCCAAGCCACACCTGCTTGAGTGTTAACCAAAGACTTATGACCACAGGAAGGAAAAATACTTGCCTGTGAAAGTCGTTCCGAGGTCCACCGCCACTATGATATCCGGCCTCTTGTTGGGCTCCATCTCCGTCACTTATGTATACTTGGGTATCAAGGGTATCTATCGGTCATGCGAAAGGGGTATTCTCGGGGACAAAGGAAGGCAAGCAAGCAAGCAAACAAGCAGAAGCAGAATGGCCAATGGGTATGTCTCAGCAGTCCTGAACAGTTCTCGAATACAAGGCTCGGGGAAGTAAAACAGCAAGTCGGCAGTATATAAGCTCCTGTGCAACGCAATTCGCCGTGCTACCGCTCCAGGCGCGTGTGTTGGGTTATTGTAGACGCCGGAACACACCCGGTGCGGCGGGAACCTGTCTCCTTTTCCCTCCCTTCGAGGTCTGAATCGAGATGAAATTCGCCAGGGGACGTTGGAGCAACTCAGCTCAGCTGCAGGCATAGCGGTTTTAGCGGCGGTGCCAGGGACCCCAGGGTCAGAACTCTAATAACAGCCGCGAAGGAGGCGGCTCTCTCAGCTCAACGGGTCCCGCGCCTAAGATTGACTTGGACAAAGGGACGGCCTCAGCTGGGTAGCAGGGTCAAAGGAAGGCATGGGCGAGCCCTGGAGTGACGTGTCTGCCACTGCAAGCAGCTTTGCGGGAGTTTGTTGTCGGAGCTGAGTGGGAGGGAGGGGTGGTGAGTGAGTGAGACCCATTGGAGGTAAGACGTCAAATCCTACCGTTTCCACGTTTGTGGCACAGCCGGGCTGCCAGCCGTGGGGAGCCCCCCATGCAGCTGAAAATGCATGCTGATCGCTGGGAAGGGTATCGAGGGTATCATCCAAGCTCTACAGCGCTCGAATCGCATGACATGTCAGCAGGTGGTCCCCCTCTTCATCAAACATTGCTGCCCGTTGGCTACAGACGGTGTTGGTGATGATCGAAGGATTGGCGGTATGTGATTGGGCTGTGGGGCAGCGAGTGCGGGTCACAACAGCAATTCCTACCCTCCCCTGGCATTGGCCGGGGAAGAGGGAAATGGGGGGTTTCTTCAGGACAGCAGAACCCTTGAACCTCGTCGGGAGAGCCTCACAACATCCACCCGTCCCATTCTTGTCACTGTTATCCTTCTGCCTGCTGGATCCACTGATCGCAATCCCGGGTAACACAACCCTACAACAAGCCTTACTCAGACTTCTGTCGAGTACCACAGGTTTGCTGTGCTGTGCCATGTCCATTGCCATTGCCATGGCTTGTGGCTTTGCGGGCTCCGATGCAAGGGTGAAAGCAACCCTGTCTACGTTGATGGCCGTCGCCTCTCACAAGTACCTCGCAGGTTGACAACTTGGAATGACATGAAAATGCTTCTGTCGTCTGTCGAATGTCTTCAAGTGAAGCAGCGCCAACGAAAATGATCAGGCGGCATCGTATTCCCGGAATCGATTTCGCAGATTATATCCTGGTCAGGGAACAGCACACGTCCAGGGGGGGGCACCCAAAGCTGGACCCCATGCTGCTGTGGTCGTTCAGCCAGAACGGGAGGCTTGCATCTTGCATCCTGCATCTTACGCTAGGACCTGTCAATCTCTTTTCACAGTCTGACCTTCCTCGAGATATGTTTCGGTGTCAAGTTACCAACTGCTCTCTCACTTGTTGTGAGATGTTCTGTTGCCTGTTCTTACCCCTTCCTTACTGAGGCACGTCTCTGGTTGAAATTCTAAGACGGAATGACCTCAGGGTCGCCCGCAACATCCGCAACGGCGAGTCCTCCTGCTGCTGACGGTGCTGAGGATTCGGCCACTTCGACGCCGACGAACACACCGGCCGAACCAACGACTGATGGTGGTGTTGTGCCAACGCCGTCAACTGCCGTGCCTCAAACAAGTCTAATATCGACTCCACTTACAACGCACACCTCATCTGTGCCTCACAGCCCTACAGCCCCCTCGAATCCTGCGCCGAGCACAATAGACAACTCGGCTCTTCAACTATCTTCAGATCTACCTGTGTCTAGCTCGGGTCTACTTCAGACTCCTTTCACTTCTAGTACTTCAATTTCTGTAGCACCAGACACCCAAGCCACCGACACACCATCCACGGCAATACCGGCCCCTATCTCAGGCAATGGGCTGAGCACCGGCGCCGTAGTTGGGATCGCAGTTGGATGTGCCGTGGCAGGTCTGGTCATTGGCCTGCTAGCCTCCGTCTTCCTACTCCGAAGGCGCAGGAAACCCGACCCGGAACCACGGGCGGTCGAGTCGCGACTGGGGGAAAGGAGGCGCGACTCCCGAGCCTTGACGGCCACACCGGTCGAGCCTGTCACGGCTGTTTCGGGTCTGGAACAGTTCCTCGCGATCCCGAAGTCGGACAAGGAGCTAAGCGGGGAGCTGCAGAGCCTGGGCTACCTGATCCAGCAACACGTCGAGGACAATTATCACCTCTTGCCCGTGGGGCAGGACACCGACTCTTTGAGCCAGGCGCTGGAGGATTTGGGGCTGGATGATTGTAGGAGCGCGCTGCCTAAGACAGATTGGCTAGCGGCCATGGTCGTGGACCCAAGGACGAGGCTTGTGGCTCTGCAGCACGTCATCGCGAGGGTCATTTTTGGAAGCCTGTCGGTCGAGCCAATGGGAAAGATGTCGATGCTGCCTCCCTCAGTATCAAGTCTGGTGCGAAGTATGCCGCCGTGCGAGAAACACATGGGCAGCCCAGAAGGTATCGTACGAGCCACGTTCTCTGTAGATGCTGACACAGTTGTACTGACAACTCATCAGCTATTTCCGTTGCCCTCACGCGCTGGCGTCAGCTCACGGCCTTTCTGCTCAACCCGAGTCGCAGTGAGCGGGGTGTCATCGTCCCCACGGATACATCACTAGAGCCTCAGGCAAGGCAGCTCCTCGGGGAGATGAATAAATTCCTAGGGCGTTTCGTCGACGAGAATAATCGCCAGCACCAGCAAGATCACCTGCGAGATGTGGTGCTGGAGTGCACAAAGCTCGGCTACGCCATCTTCTCGCAGCCGGCAGATTTCACGTGGAATTTTGGGTCAGAAAGCGGCAGGGACATCATGGTGTGCCCGGGAATGGAGAAAGTAAGCGACAGCCAGGGCGCCAGGTGTCAGCCGGAAATGATGTTCCCTCCCGAGGTGCATCGTGTGTAACCCGTGGACGGGACCGGTGTGGTGGTGGGTTGATACCCAATGAAACACGGTAGGCCATGCAGCTAGAGCCAGGGAAAGAGAAAGAGAAGAGAAAACAATGCGCATAGGATCGGGGATCCACAGAAGTTTGATCCTAGCCTCTGTAGACCGCCCTGCCGGGTCGGGATTGAGACTGAAGCCTGTCGCGATATCCACTTGTTCTCGAGCTTCCTTCGAAGGAATTGAATCCTATGGACCCGCAAAGACCGGGGCCACGGGACCGCATTGGAAGCAGTAAAGAAACAACCAAGGCCCACGGGGCTGTGCGGTGACGGCGATTGAAAACCGAAGACCCGGGTTACAGCGTGGCTTGCACCAAGAACCAGCCAGAAAGCAGGCAGCCGAGCCACCAGTGTCCCATACTGATAGCCCGCCAGCACACCATTAGTCGCCTCTTTGGGAGCCACTGCGCCTACTCCGTAACATGCAGGAGGATCTGTCTCGTGAGTGGGCCGGGTGCTAGCAAAACAAGCGCAGCGCAGCGCCAGCCCCAATATTGATTGCTCTTTGATGTTGTTGTTGTCCTCCTTGCGCGCGTTTCTCCCTCCCTTGCCTCGCTGTCTGACTTGCAGGGCGCGCATGCCAGCCGGTGGTGCGCTGACTTTCTTGATGCACAAAGCTGCTCGCTGCATGCAGGCGATGAGAGGGGGAGCCAATGGCCTGCCGGCCTGCCCGCGTGCATGGCCGCAATATGTGGCCGGCCTGCCTCCTGCGGTCGAAGCACCCCATGCAAAGCCCGCACACCAATGGAGAAATGATTCGCCCTTACTTCTTGGGAACAAAAAGGCCGTGTCGTAAGAGCGTGTGGCTTTCCTCGGGCCCGACCAAGCGACGGGCATCAAAAGACTGATGACTGAGAGAAAAAAAAAGTTGGCATCCGGGTCTCAAAGTCTTACCACCGGGGGTTTCCTCAATTAGCGGTCCCCCGCTCCGTGCTGACTGTTGTCCTCCTTGTCACATCGGTAACGACGAGATCTAAAAAGATTAGAGACTTGTTCCTTTTTGCATTTCAAAGAATGGGTGAGGGAGATTGTTGGAATTCCATCATACAAGGCACGCTTGTGAGAGTTTCCCCGAAGATGCTCATGGGAAGGGCCAGCACATTTCCCCCCTCGAGCAACCACCATCAGCCGCAAACACCCCGCGCCTCCTCCGAGCATGAGGCCAGATCCGAACCCCGGACTTCGATATCCGACGAGGCTCAGGCCTGCTTTAACCTCGTGTTGATCCTGCGGAATGACACCCAACATCTCATTTCACTACGAAACGACAACCTCCAGTCATTTGAGGAGGTTGACACTGCCCGGCCGCTTCTGACCCAGATCAACAGCGCGATCACAGCTGCTACCCGCAGTATACATGAGCTTGGCCCTTTTTTGGAGCGGCATCGATGGCCACCCTGCGAGCCGCCCCGTGCATCGATCATACGGCTGAAGATCCTTAGGAAAAGGAGCAGGAGTCTTTCGTCGCCAGTGGCCGGCGCAGGCACAACAGTAGAACCGGGATTGTCTCCCGACGAGTTGTTCTCGTGGACGCTGGCACTGACAGCGCAGCACACTGCCGTCCTGGCTGCTCTCGACCAGCTGGAAAAGTTTCTGGTCTACGGCTCAGCCGACATCAGCGAGGACGACAGGAGGCGACACGATGCAACCGGGTCATGGTGGCAGCAGCGGCACAGCGAGTTCGAGAATGTCACCCTGATCCAATCCATATTGCAGAGACCGAGGAGGAATTTCAGAGCGCAGGCCGGCGCATCTATGACGGCGCCGGCTGTTGACATAACTGAGAACGCCCATTTTGGTGATGCCGTCTCGTCATCGCCAGCTGCGGCTGCAATAATTCCATCTGTCACCGAGCATGATGATGGCAGGTCGGATACACTCACCTTTTCCGAGCAGTCTATCAAGTCATGGCCGAGCGAGATAATGAATGGACTTACCGCTCGCCCGAGGGCTCGCAATGAAGGCTCTCCTCAGGCACACTCACGCTTGACATACAAGCCTTTGGATTTGCGCATCGCAGACCTTGCAGCACCGGTTTTCTCGGAATCGGGCCCACCAGTAGCAGTGCAAACAGAAAGGTGTTCAGGACCACCAATCCACTTAGGCTCAGAGCAGAGAAAAGAAGCAGAGCAGGACACCCAGGGCACAGAAGTCCCGTTGGCGGGTAGCATGGTCATGCCAGAGCTGCCGCTTTCTCGCTTCAACAGCAGCGCTCGACGCCCGAGGATCACAACTACCCCGTTGCCTCCACTCGTTGGTCTCCAGACGCTGATCCCGGATACTTCGCAACGAGCACGATCAGCGACGCTTGACCTATACCAAGTCGGGCATGCAGTATCACCACTTTCGCCATCTTCGCCGTTGCTCTCACCACCGGGCCTCAGTCGGCACTCAAGCCGGGTGAGTCTGCCCAGCCCGGTCCAGCCCTCCCCGGCCGACACCCCGTTTACGCCACTGAACCAACGGGTCGCAAACATGTTCGAGCAGAAAACCTTACCTAGCAAGACCATCCAGCCCGTAATTCATGAGCTGGATCACATGATCACATCTCCCGTATATTCGATGCAGCCGGTTTTCGAGGTGGATGTCTCCCCCGTGGGTAACAGCCATCATACCCAGTCGCCAGCCACACAAGAGGACGAAAAGCATTGGCCATACCTAGCCTATATGGCGCGGAAGCAGGCCGTTGCGATGTCGAGGTGGTCGGTCAGACGTTCGCAGTCGACCAAGTCCAAGGGCGGCGAGTGATAGCTGAGCGAGGTTATTGGGTTCAGAGTGCGAAAGTGGATCACCAAGGCTTGTCACCACCGCAGACGGCCCCACATAGCTAACTTCCCTGCTCTTGATTCATGTAGCCCACGAAATCCAAAAATTTCATCAACAGGTCCTCACACCGTAGTCGGATATGGTGTAATGGTTAACATCGGTGACTCTCACTCACCAGCTCGGGGTTCGATTCCCCGTATCCGAGGACGTTCATTTTGCTCTTCGCTCATCCGTGTCGCCGTTCTGGCAAAAGTGGCCAGCGTGTGCCCTCATATCCCCCACCGCACTCGGCGTTAAAGGCCGCTGTACTGTGTCAACGATCCATGTAGTGAAAGCCAGGGAAATGCGTATTATCTTTTCTTTTGATTGGCGTTTCTGAAGGCATTGTTTTGCTCCCTCTTAACTTTCCCTTCGCCACGGCCTGGAGGTCTCTTGAGTCCTGTGGCAGAACGGTATCTGGCAGCGTAGTGTGTCGTCGCTGTCGCTGTCACAACACTGCCTAGATTGTCAAGGGCTGCGGTGTACCAAAGACCGGGTGCTTTCCGGGTGTCCACGTGCAGTCATGCTAGATGGTCGTCGCTTGAAGATGGATGAATCAGGTGATGGCTTTGGGAGAGTCAGGCATGTGAAGCACGACTGGTGTACCGTCAGTGCTGTGTAGTCAGTCAAGCTCTCATGGTGTAGGCCAGAGCTGCGAACGGTTTACACGCCCGCCCGTGTTGACTCGTGAGCCGCACTCGGAATAGAAACCCGCTCAGACATTCAACCATAGTAGGGCGCCACCACGAGGGCGCGTTGGCGCTTCCGAGCAAGCACGGGTGTGGAGTGCTGGTGAATAGAGTTGGTCCGGCAGAAATGCAATAGAGTGATGCACGGAAAGATCCAGAACGCATCGTGAAACCCGTAGTAAGCACACCAATGATGCAAGGTTTGGACGTGCTTCTTCAGCTCCCGCGGCTCGAGAATGCTAGCCCGCGAAGTCGGCTGTTCGCGACCCTGACTATGGCCTCGTGGGTGCTCGGAGCAGACCGACCAGCAAGCTGTACACCGTCGTGGTTGGGGGCTGGTGCGACTATTGGCATCAGACCTTGCATTGGGAGCTGTATGTTCACTACGTAGATGCGTGTGTGTGGGTGGGTGTGGGTGTATGAGCATGTCCTCATTCTTGCATCTAGCACGCCTCGCCAACACGAGCATGCGGTTAGGTAACGAAAACGCGGTACCCAACGACTCGGAGCGACTATCGACTTGGCGCAGTGAGGCTCGATGATGGCCTGAGAGCAGGAGGGGTTTGGCGGCCACATGCACGGCCCGGGTGCACATGGTAAGTCTACCTCCGTTCTATTCCAGAAGCCTTGATCCCTTTCCCCCGGGCCAATACTCTGCGGCTGGAGACGTAGAAGCATCGGGTGCTCATCGCGGCCCGCATGCTGCAATGTGACACGCCGCAATGCAGAACGGTTCCTCCGGGAGGCGATGTCTGGATCAAGAAACCCGATTGAAATGGAAAGGGTGGCACGGGCGGTTGAATTGCCTTTTCTCCTCAAGCTTTTCTTGGAATCAATTGACCAAGCAGGAGGTTGCCGCATGGTGTAATCTGACCTTTTACTCAGTCGGGCTGGAAGGTTTGGCGAAACATTGACGCAACTGTTGAGCTAGTGGTGAGCTGTGATGACATGAGGGCTGGAAGCACGCATAATGTTTGGATCTGACCTGCCAGAAACAGCAGGCATTGGGGCCCCCAGCTCATCAGCATGACATTGGGTGACGTCCTGCTTTGCTTGCCAAGGACTGTCAACGTCAAAGGCCACAGAGTCTGACGAGGGTGAGCCCCAGGGGTCCTCTGGGGGAAACCTGCAAATCCAGATCGGCGTTCGGCTGGCTGGCTGGGCTGCTGGGCCAGGGTATCTTGTCATCCTGTACAGTATGCTGTACCCTCAGGGTTTCCTCTCAGGCGTAGATCATGGACCGGCACAACGGGTCCCTGGATGCAAGCAAGCGCAGCGGAAGTGGGCAGCTGCAAGGCACGAGTGGTGAGCCCCAGAAGCCCAGGAAAACCCTGGAGATCGTGATGATGATCGCATGCCCTTAGGGGGCAAGGGGCCCACGTCTGCCAAAAATAGGGAGAAGGGAGGGACAAGAGGAGAGATGGTGCATGGCAGAGGACGCGGAGGCCTGGGCGATCCCGTTGATGATTTGAGTGTGGCCCCACATGGCGGGTGGCTTTGTTGATTCGCGAGTGGAGGATGGACGCGAGGACAGGAATTAATTCACGCGTGGGCGCAGTCGAGGACAGGCACCTCAACCAAAATCGCACTCTCTGCAGAGAAACTGGCAGGGGTAAAGGGGGGGCCCAGCCCAGGAAAACGGAGCAAATTCTGACGGCCGATGACGGTGCCGAAATGCCATTGCTGCTCTTTCCCTCCTGTCTGTCTTTCCGCCGTGTCTGTGCGAGAATACAGTAGCAGCAGAAAATGGGAGCAGCGATCGACAGGGGCCGACGCCATTGAACTCCTGCCTGCCACCTGCCTGCCTGCCCTGCAAAGGGAAGAAAAGAATACGAACAGGGAAGGCCCTTTTTTCTTTTTCGTTCTTTTCTTGGGCAGGACGGGCACCAGGAACGCGCACAAGTTCCGAGGGCCGGGATGTCTGAAAGACGGCAAGAAGTGCATGGCAGTATGGCAGTATGGCAGGCTGGCTGGCTGGCTGGCTGGCTGGCTGCTACGGTCTTCTTCCGTTGTCCTTCCAAGCTTTGCCATGAAATTGAAGTTGTATAGCTCTCCATAGTACTGTCATGTATGGCATGATTTGCTCGGCAACATCGCCAATCCCAGCGTTGCACCAGCTAGCTGCACCCACACAAATCTGGCTGTGCACACGCAATCGCTGGAGCGAGCTGCTCCGTTTGAAAAGGGAAGCCGGTGTGCACAGGTTGGTGGTGGGTGGTGGGCACTTTCCTGCCCTCCTCTTTGTGGGGGTTACTGTCCTTTTCGTGCATAGTACGCACACCGTAACCCACGGACCCAGGAAGGCACAATATGCATCCACTCAAGGTACCTGCCCGAAGGTACCTAGCATTTTCCCTTCCTGGAAGGACTATACGCCCTCGACTCTCGACTCTCAGTACTCCAGACTCCGTACTCCAGACCCCATACTGCAGGCTGCGGAATGCCAGGCTGATCGGTCCTTTGTCCATCTGCAGATGGTTGCAGGCTGCAGGCTGCAGCTCGTGGTCAGATGGGTACTTGGCCTGGTCTCCACAGCGGCTTGAAACAGCTTCTCTGGGGTTGGGTTTCCATAGGTATGTGCTGTAACAGAATACAACAGACTGCTTACGCCCACCACCGCTCTGGCCAGCTCGAGATACCGCATCTCCAAAGCCAGACCTGGCGATGCGACAAACTCTTCACGAGATCAGATCAGATCTGGTCCGGTCGGGTCTGTTCGCGTCCAGCCCAGCAGCACAATCTAAATCCAAGCCCTCCAAAGTTCCGGTAAAAAGTGATGCACCGGCTCCAACCGCCAGAACGAGCGCCTAGCTCTGGTCTGGTCTACCCTAGGTACGGCGGTTCTCTTCACGGCACCATCCATTTCCCCGTGGGCTAGCTGGGCTGGCTGGCTAGTCGACGCATTGGGTACAAACAAGTCTGGTCGTCGACTCGCGCCTTGGCGACCTCCTTTGTCCAGTACTGTTCTTCCGTCTGTGTCTGTGCTTGAAAACCAAGTCGCCCATGCGTTGCTGGCCCGTTGCTGCTGGTCTGGTCAAGCCAACAGTCGAGCAAGCCTTTATCCTCAGCTCGAGCTTCAGCCCCAGCCCCTGAAGCTTGGGTCTTGCTTGCAACAGATAGCAGCAACAACAAACACAAAGCACACAAAGCACCCATGAAAGAAACAGCAGGGAACCAGACCCAGTCCGAGACCCCGAGCCATGCCTTTGCCTCAGGGCGGCATAAGCGGCAGCCAGGGGAGCCCTTCTCCATCCCATGTCTGGTCTGGTCCCGTCTGATATCGCCATCTTGATGTGACATACTTTGTGGTGCCGCACCGTCATGGTTGAGCAGACCTCGGATTATTTCTCCATCAATGCCACTACACCACACCGACCCTGCAGAGATTCAGGACCCTCCGTCATCGCGCCAAGCTTGGGGATCCCGACAGATGGTGTGAGTAGATGCATTTTGCCTTTGGCCAACCTTGGAAGACACTCCCAAACCCCCCTGACTGGCCGCGGTTGACATGGCCTGTCTGGGCCGTGGACCTGGGGAACAGACTCGGATCAAATCAAATCGACTCAATTCAATTATTTATTAAGTCGGCCGCGACTGCCGTCCACTTCAAAGCATACCCTCCTGTCTCTTCTATCGTTCTTTGGCCCCGTGCATTCGTTCTTTGCCCATCCTCACTTGCCGTTGTGCCCATCCGCCTGCAGGTTCGCATATACAGACTCGCACTCTTTGTCGCGTGATCCTCGCAGGGGCCCCGCGCAAATCCTTTCTTGAATCGCAACAGCACCTCGGCAAGGCACAGCCGTGGAGAAGAGTTGCAGAGACCCTCTTGCGATCTCGACCCTCTGCCCAAGCCACCCATCACCGAGATTCATTCGCTTGTCGACATTTGCCCCTTTTGCTCACTCCCGTCACGACCCGGCCGGCATACCATCTCAGCTGCACAAGCGTGGGAACCTCGGACAGCTCTTTTTGTGGCTTCGGACGCGCTGTCAAGACGTCAGCTTGTCGGAACGCTGCAGGAACGGTGTTACAGAGTCCTCAGGGCTGAGAGGCGATAGACTCGCCTCTGTGCTGCAGCACCCTGGGCCGGTTCAGGGCCCGTACATCGTATTCCAATTGTGGATACTTGACAGCGATCCCCACTCACGGCAGTATCCACATATTGCCTGAGAATCGAACTTGGCGGTGAATTCCTGATCCCTACCTAAGCTTCGCCTCTCTTTGATAAAAGGGGACGAGGACCTGGAGGGCGGGCTCTCTGGCTCTGGCTCTGGCTCTGGATCTGGCATACCCATTTCGAAACACCCATCAACTCACACAACCACGTTCGTTTCCGTAGCTTTGGTAGATTTTACTCGAGGAGGGAATGCATACACAACCCGCAGCAATGGCGCCGTACAACGCAAAGGTTGACACGCCTCGTGATGTCGAGGACGATGATTTCGATTTCGAGTACTTCTCCCGTACTTATAAGCCGCTATCAAACCTCCCTACCCCTCCTCCGTCATCGAGGAATTCGGCTTCCCCAAGTCCAGTCCTTGGCCTGGACAATGACGAGTTTGTCGACTCCAAACTATTAGGTATGTGTTCAATTGATGGGGGCATGTGTGTTCCGACTATCGTGGCCGCGCATGACTAATCAAGACCGCCTTGCAGGACCAGCAGTACATCTCGTCAACCTTCACCCACCCTCAGCATCCATCGCTTCGCCATCCATCTCCCGCGTCCAATCCATCCTTACCCGCGCCGCCCTCCCTCTCGAAACGATTGCATTGGCCGTTTGCATTCTCGATTCGCTCGACTCCAAGTTCTCCCGCAAATGGCGCATGGACCTGCCCCTGGGGGCAACCTCGTCCAGCAAGCGACACACAATTTCAGCTGCTTCTAGCCTCGTCACACACATTGACTTGGTCAGCCCCGAGCTCATCATCCTGACAGCACTTGTTATCGCCTTCAAATTTACCGAGGACTGCCAAGAGCCAACACAGTACTATGCTTCGGACTGGGGCAATGGTATGTGGACGTGCGACCAGATCAATGCTACGGAGCGGAGTATTATGGAGCACCTGGGGTATCGCATCCTACCACTTTTCGAAAAATCGATTATCGAGGACGCCCTGGACGACATGAAGAGGGCTGGACAAATGGCATTGAGGGAGAGGGAGATCAACAGACAGAGAGTAAAGCTGGATGTTGGCCACTCGAGGTCTATCAGTGTACCTGTGCGACCAGGAGCCGGCGATGCCGTTTTTGGCCTGGGCTTCCAGTTGACACCACTCGACACACCCACCGAAGAGCGATCGATGGAACTGGGTACGCCGCAGTAGCACAAGGCGCTTAGCTCCACAGCCTTGGCTCCACAAGAGGATACCTTGGGCTGCATGTCAGCGACAACACAACGGCCTCAGGCCTAAATATTACCACGCGTGTATTACCAGCATTGCACGCCGGCGTTGAATTCTGCATTGTTTGCAACTAGCGAATTTGATTCACCACAGCGAGGCGTTGGGATCATTGGGATTTTTTGGTTATTAGTATATTCATGGCCCTGAAGAAGAGGCTGAAAAGGGCGTTTCTCAACAGTATTAGAGACATTCAGTACTGAGGAACCGTCCACTGTCGAACGTGGTTTGGAAAAGCGTTATAACACCCGTACTGTAGTAGTATCTAATATGACTCCTTAATGCTTCGGCATACTCGCAAAACACTCTCTTGTCTCAGAACAACAATATCCGGCTTCCCTTGTGCAAATCAACTAAGCCATCAGATTCCAAATCCCGTCAAGCAATTTAATCTGCTCCTGCTGCCTCTCATAAACCTCGTCCTGTGGTCTCGCCACAGGTACGAGGCCTAGGGCCGCCCTCTTTTCATTGATCTCCCGCTTGTAGCGTCGCACATCACTTTGTGTATCCTCACCAACGTACAACATGTCTTTCTCGACTCGGTCCGGCCTCCAACCTAACGCCCAGTGCTCCTTCATGTGTCTACACCATGTCAGCCACTCACCGGCCGCGTCGAGCTCCGAACAGAGCCTCTCAGCCTCATCGTCAATCTTCTTGAGGTAATCCAGCTTCTCATAGTCCTCCTCGGCTAACTGGCCCGTGGCATCCCTCCTCCTCCTCTTCCCCTCGTACGTCATCACGTACCGAGACCGAGATCGACCGGCAACATACTCAGAACACCGCCTCGAAACAGCTAGCTGGTCCTCCTCCGCGTCGCCGCACGCCGCCTGGAGGTCCCCAAACTGCGCGGGGACGAGAACGGGGAACTGCCGCGCCCGCTTGAGGTGACCGACGACAAGTTTCCGCCGGTGCGCGCACACGGCCACGTACACCTCGAGCTCGCGCAGGATCCTGTCCATCCTCGCCAGGTCGCGCGCGCGCGGCGCCCCGCCGACCAGGCCCCCGTACAGCCGCAGCGCGTCCTCGTTGAACGAGAACGCCAGCAGCGTCAGGTCCAGGCGCGGCCGCAGCTGCGCGAGGTTCGCGAGCGTCGCCTCCTGCGCCTGCGCGCGCCACTTCCGCCCGGCCCCGGCACCGGCGAGGTCTGGTGGGCCCAGAGGCGCGAAGAGGCTCGCCCGCAGGCTGGTGCGGAAGCCGCTGGTGCGCCGGGGCTCGCCTTGCTCCGTGGCCCTCCTGTGCAGCGTGTTGTACCCGTTGATCCGCTCCTCTCGCCTAGCTTTGGACACGGCGGCCCAGTGGAGGAGGGCTGTCGCGCGGGTTCCTCGTGCTGAGCTGTGGTATCTCGACAGGCTCTGCGCCTCGTGCCAGGCGTATGCCTTCTTTGTGGGTTCAGTAGGTGGCTCGGCTGCCAGCTGGCTGGCGTACTCGTCGTGCCTGCGGCCTAGGTAGGCCTGTGTGCTGAGGATGATCTCCTTGCTGGTTTCCAAGGCGGCCCGGTCTCGGAACGCATTCTCGCTCTCTATCGTGTAGGGCGATATTTGCGCTGCTTCTATGACCTTTGGACTGACTGTTTCGGAATCACCAAGTTTGTCCCTGGATCCGTTCCCAATTCTGTCATCAGAATCGTCCTTATGTTGGCCCTTCGTAGTTGGGCGGGGCAAGGTGGGACTGAACGATCCCACGGATGGCAGTGATGAGGACACAGGTGAGGATGGCGCCTTGAACACCTTGGTCTCTCTTGCAATTTCGGCGACATCTGTCGGAAGTTGTGATAATTCGGAACCCGCTAAAACGGTTGGGTGTCGATATGGGCTCCCGCGTGATCTTCGGCTTGCGTACGTGGGCAAGCGTGGGCTTGAGGGCGGATTCTTTCTTTCCACGAACAAATCTGACGAAGAGGCCTCGGAAAGCCGTCTAGATAATGACAGGGATCCTCGGGGGGGCTCGGAGGGTTCAAAGTGTACCTTTGTCTCGTGGGGCTCAAATTGCACTCTTTTTAACAGCGGCTCCGTCGGTAACAGTACAGTAGTTGGAGCCTTAAGAACTCCAGGTTTCCTCGCGACCATCTTCACAAGAGGCGCGTGCAGCGGACGGTACGCATTTCGAGATTCTGAGAGAGGGCCCCTGATTTTGTCTTGCTCGGAGCCTGGCTTGCTGTTGTTAGGACTGTCTGGGGTTGTAGGTGATTCTGAAGCAGGAGGCTCGCGAAAAATGATGTACCGGTCAGAGTCCGCCCTCAGATTAAAAATGTACATGTGAAACTCATGTTGGAACGGCCACAAGGCCGCTTGAGCCCTGTTGTATTCTTCCCAGTTGTCCTCTGGATTCACATAAAGCTTTTTCCCAGCGGCTATCAAGTGTCTCTCAGCCTCTAGGAAGAACTCGAATGCTCTTCTCAGACATGGTTCTAATATGTCTCGTAGGTGGGACAGGCATGTCTTCTCTGCACTGGAGATGACTGGATTGATCCATAGTCCTTGAAGTTCTCGTCCAACCAAAATAGCTTTCCCAGAGTAATCGTGTTCGACTCGTATAGCATAAATCAGTTTCTCATACTGCTCAAGAGAGAATATCCAGCGGAATGAACCGAGAAGTTGAACCATATAGGTGACTTGTGCGATGACTTGTTGGTATTGCGGGCACCACTGCCTCAGTACGCGCAGCACGGAGTAGTAGCTCTCAATGTCTTTGTGAGTTCTAGTTGTTAAAGACTTTCCCATCTTGCTGGTTGCTGATATCGATGACTGGCAGTCCGCAGTAGGTACAGAAATCACCGGAGTCGCTGGTTTGTTGTCATGAAATCAAATTACAAGGGCAGGGTTCCTAATATTTTCTGCAAATGTCATGTATCAGTAAGGCAGCGCAAAGAAGTCTATTCTTAGTAGCACCGCATGTCAAAGAAGCCGCATTAGTCCACAAACGGTGATGTATCCAAGGCAGAGACAATGAAATTCGACTTCCGTGATCAGCAAAAGGTGAAAAATGAAATGCAAATAGGTTTTATATTCTGATAAATGGCAACTACCGTCAGATATAGATAGCTAGGTTGAAGTGATCATTTCCAATTCGTCTCAATTACAATACCCGAGTTCAGTTCGACCAAAGTGAGCCGCAATCAAAACCACTTATCGAGTCTATCCTTGAAAACAATCTACAGAAGTACGGATAATATGATTTCGTTATCTCTCAATTTGTTATGTGTAACCCTTAAGGCCGGAAAAACTATGTGTGCACAACTCTTTTCAGTGATGATACTTGTACATGCGAGCACTCTAACTCCCAACATCTGAGATAAGCCACTAGAGTCTCAAAAAGAGTTTTTTTCTTTTAAGAGAGAGAGGGGGGGAGTTAGGAAAATGAAAGATTCAGTCCGATTTGACTGTCAGCTTGGATTGAGTATAGTATATTTCGAAAGATTAATCTCATTCATCTTAAGGGCATCCCTGTCAATATTTCAGAGCTGCCCTGAATGTCAAATACGTTGTCTGCACAAATCAACACAAGCTGATGTATTCGGTTCCCGATGCTTCTAAGCACTATCAATTTCTCATAACAATAATCAGCATTCATCCTGCCCACCCTGTTTTAACAGTTTTTATAGTTATACAACTATTGTCACCACCACAGTCATATGGACACCCGGGCACCGATTAAGATTAGCATTGCATTGATGGACTCGACTACATTCTACAAGGCTCTCTCACTACCACTTCATTGAAAAATTGGACTGTGTCCGGCACGAATTCGTCTTCCAGGCTTCGCTATTGGGAGCACAAAATACACTTACTTGTGTCAGATAGTGATTTGTTGTGTAGAACTTCCTCGAAGAGATTGAGCATAGCTTCTTGGTCCGCAGGAACCAGCGAAGCGCTCACTTACCACTTTTTTCCCGCAGTGGTTTGGTAAGCTGTCAATTCCTCGATGGCTTTGTCTATTCTTTTCTTGCAAGTCGATATCTGAAGCTTGACTTCAAGCTTCTTGCGCTCGTCCTTCTCGGCGTGATAAGAGATCCGCAGGGCCTCGAATTTTCCAAACAGTATGTCGAGCAATTGCTTGTTTATGTGCGCGTTAGTGGCTAGCGAACACTCGAAGCACTGCGGCGGAATCACGCCTCCGACGGGGAGCGTATCTGGGGTACTCAAGAGATTCTCCCTCGTCAGTGGGCGAATGAGGCGGGATGAATGTTTACAGAGTTGATACTCCAACGGCGTGCGACAAAAGGGGCATGACTTGTTGAAGGAAAACCAGTTTTTTAAACATTCATAGCCGGCTATATGTCCGCACGGTAAGATTGCTACGCTTTGGTCGTCGAGTGCCTTTTTGTCCGATCGCAAGAGGAGTTGGTTCTCTTGACATATACCGCAATTTCCCAGTTTGCTGGCGTCGACTGAAAGTGTTACCTTTGGGCAGGGGATGAAGTTTGGGTTTTCAACCTCGATTAGTAGAGCCTCAAGCTCGATGTGTTGATAAGACATTTTTGAACTCGCAAAAGTGGGTCGAAGGAATTGAACTGACGTACAATTTCAAGATGTTGAATTGATCAATGGTCAGGTAATCGAATGTTGAGGATCGAACTTCAGGGGCCAAGGTGTAGAGCATGGTGGATCTATATGGTGCTCAAGGCGAAGGCTGTAAGGTTTCAATTGTTCTCTTTGAATCATCTTGGTCTGTTTACTCATTTATTCACCTCTCATTGTCAAGCTCTAAGGAACAAAGAGCGCAGGATGCAATGCACAATAATAGCATTGTTTTCTTTATGAACTTATTCCGCCGGCCGCGAATTAGGTAGAAAGACTCAAAGAGCGGAACTTCGTGACGACAGTGGTCTGTTCAGCAAGCCAATGAGACAAGCCGAGGTGTCATGTAGAGGTAAATGGCGCTGGATAAACATGTTTCCAGCCTCAACGTGCTTTAGTGTCGTCGATGGACCCATTAAACCACGGGTGTGCAGGCCGCAGAGCCGCTCCCCAACAGTTTGACTCAGTTGAAACCAGCCAATGGGAACGTTGCTATTTCTGCTGGGCCGTCACATCGTGAGGGAGATGACTGTATGCAAGATCCAAACGACGGGGGTTAAGGTTCTAGTTACCTCGGCTTTCAGAGGTCACTTTCTGCTTCTGGAGCAATGTGCACTGCGCAAAGAAGTCTGAATGCTGAGGCTAGCCCCCCATTCGGGGCCACATGCATTGTGCATGGGTGCGGGGGTCGTCAACTCACACACGCATCTGTAGAAGCGACTGAGTGCTTTTTTTGTCCGAGTTGAGTGACATGTTGCTAGGGTTGACACAGTCATACTTACAATCTTACCCAAGGACCAGTTGACAAGATGCTGTCTCCTGCCGGACCAGCAGTGCGTCTGACGCTGTCGCGAGCTCAGGCCCCCGGGCGAAGAGTTGCCCTCACTTCTTTTGTTTCCCGCCGGCCGAACGGAGCAGGATATATCCACACTGGTGCTACCGCCCCCGGCCGCCGGATGTCGACAGTAGTCGAGGATCGCATCATCGAAAATACACACGTGCCCCCACCTCCTCCCCGACCTCACAGCTCTACCACGGTCTCTGTCGAGGCAGAGCGCCCGACAAGCGACATCCTCAAGCGTGCCGTGAAGGCCACCGGTGTTCGCAATGACTGGACAAAGCAGGAGATCGCAGCCATCTACAACCACCCGCTGATGGACCTGGCATTCCAGGCTGTAAGTTTCCCAGTCAATTGGGGTCCTGATATTCAGCTGACTTGTCCTCTCACTCCAGGGAACTGTTCATCGCCGATTTCACAACCCGGCTGAAGTGCAGCTATGCACTCTGATGAACATTAAGACAGGCGGCTGCAGCGAAGACTGCAGCTACTGCGCCCAGTCCACCCGCTACCAGACGGGCGTCAAGGCTCAGCGCGTCGAGCCTGTCGAGGCGGTCCTCGAAGCTGCCCGCACCGCCAAGGCCAACGGCAGCACGCGCTTCTGCATGGGCGCTGCGTGGCGGGACATGCGGGGGCGCAAGAACTCGCTCAAGAACATCAAGGCCATGGTCGAGGGCGTGCGCGCCCTGGACATGGAGGTGTGCGTGACGCTGGGCATGATCGACGACCAGCAGGCCAAGGAGCTCAAGGAGGCGGGCCTGACCGCCTACAACCACAACGTCGACACCAGCCGCGAGTTCTACCCCTCGGTCATCACCACGCGGACCTACGACGAGCGGCTCAAGACGCTGGGGCACGTCCGTGACGCCGGCATCAACGTGTGCTCGGGTGGCATCCTGGGCCTGGGCGAGAAGGCCGAGGACCACATCGGGCTGATCCACACCGTGTCCACGCTGCCCTCACACCCCGAGAGCTTCCCCGTCAACGCCCTCGTGCCCATCAAGGGGACGCCATTGGGCGACAAGATCCCCATCGAGTTCACGGCTATACTGCGCACCATCGCGACGGCTCGCATCGTGATGCCGAGCACGATCATCCGCATTGCCGCGGGCAGGAAGACGATGAGCGAGGAGAAGCAGGCCCTGTGCTTCATGGCTGGTGCTAATGCCATCTTCACGGGGGAGAAGATGCTTACTACGGAATGCAATGGCTGGGATGAAGATGGAGAGATGTTCAAGCGGTGGGGCCTTGTGCCTATGAAGAGCTTTGAGAAGAGCCCGAAGCCCGAGCCGGAACTCCAGTAGGAGAAGTTTATCACATTTGCATGGAAATAGAATTCGTTTAAGACCCAAATCCAAAATAGACGCAGAATGACTTTTATTTGCGTCCAGATCAGAGTCTTGCCTTCTCGATTTCGTTGCCTCGGCCTGTATGTTCCAGCATACCCTGAGTCGGGCAAGGCTGTGAGTGGCGCATTTCCTTTTGCCTCATAGTGGCCCACTCAGCAACCACCATAGCTAGTCTTTCAACCTCTAATTGCGTGTTCCCGGCGTGCAAGCATACTCTCACCCGCTCGGTCCCATGTGGTACTGTAGGTGCTACTATCGGTCGTACCATCAGGCCTTGCGCTTGGCAGTGACTGGCCAAGCTACGCGGGTGCGGCGTGAAGACGGGAATGATTGGAGAGATATTGTCGCCGAGGGGAGCCAAGGCAAGTATTGCAGGCGCTGATGGGTCTTCGGCAAGGCTCGAGACGATTCGAGAGAGCAGGCGATGGGTAAGGCGAATGAGATGCTGGAGATGTCCAAGCAGCATCTCGGTCTTGCCTGCGATCATAAAGTCGTACGAGGCTTTGATGCTGGCAAGCGACGGAAACGACATGGCTGTCGTGTATATCAGAGTTCGGGCGTAGTTTATGAGATATTCACGGGCAATCTTTGAGCAGAGCACGACGGCTGCAGACGTCGCATTTCAGCTTGTCAGCACTCTTCACCGCCACTGAGGCATATTTGAACAGATCCAGGACGGTCAACAACGGACAGAATAAAATCACAAAGGACTCACCACCTTGACTCCCAACAGCCTTCCCGAACGTCACGACCCGAGCAAAGACCTTGTCTTCCACACCCAACTCACAACACAAACCTCTGCCTTGCTGCCCAAAGATGCCAGTGGAATGCGCCTCGTCAACAATCACGTAGCCATTCCCCTGCGGCAAAACCTCTTGGACGACGTCAAGGATCTCCCGCAATGGTGCCAGGTCACCGTCCATGCTGTAGACAGCCTCCACGGCAATAAAGATACTGTGACTGCCCTTTCGTACGCTAGTCTCTCCTCTAGCCAGCTCTTTCAGCACCTCCCGGAGCCCACTGGCACTATTGTGCCTGAAAGGTAGCCGCCGCGTGGCTGGCACGCGGGATAATCTCATGCCATCATGGACACTTGCGTGGATCAGCTCGTCGTAGACGATGAAGTCTCCAGGCTGTGGAACGCATGAGAAAAGACCCACGTTGGCGTCGAAGCCAGAAGTGAAGAGAAGAGCGCTGGGCGAGTTGTGGTGCGCGGCAATGAGGGCCTCGAGCGAGTCTGCGAAGGGGTGGTTGCCGTCCAGAAGGCGCGAGCCACGGGACCCGAGCTGCGGCGGCGGCGACGAGGATGAGGATTCTTGTTCGAGGCGGGAGCTATAGCCCCGCTGCACAAGATCGAGGAATGCCTGGCGTATGTGAGGATTGGTGGAGAGGGATAGGTAGTCATTGGAGGAGAAGTCCACCGTCCCTGGCGGGACCGTTGTGAGCCGTCGTAGCAGTGACCTGGAGCGACGGCGTGAGATCAAGGAGGAGAATGTGGCCTCCAGAGGCGAGGGCAAGCCTTGATTGGGCATAATCACTGACGCCCCAGCTCGAGATGATGACTTGGAGCCTCTTCCTGTGCTCTCATCTGTCCGAAGCGGCTTTTGTCTTAGCGACTGGAAACTCAAATTCGCTCACTTTCAGCCACGAGACTCGCGCTGCCCTTGGCCCGATACCGCAGTCAGCCTTCTTCCTCTAGGTTTGATAGGTCACCAGACGAACTCGGCCCTGAAATCACACTGGGTCCCTTCCGTTCTGAGCCTCAACAAAATCGAATCGAAGTGACTACCCAATACCTATCTAATACGTACGTAGGTAAGTCTCGAGTCTTTCGAGGTTGTTAGCCCTGAACCCTGAAACCCTGAACCCAGACCATTCATCCCTCCCCCTCCCCCTCCCCCTCCCCATTCTGCAATCCCCAACAGCAATTTCCAACCCCTCTGGATGGTGGGGCATTGAAGACCCGAGGTTCGTCATGGGAAAGCTTCTCGTTCTAATTTCTACATAGGAGCCCGTACCTTTTCCTTCTCACCTGGGACAAACGCAAGCGACCCCAGCTTTGCTTCCGTGTCCATGAGCCGCAACACGCCCGTTGGCGGGCTGCTATGGCCGTCACTGCGCGCCTTGCAGATCTGGGGCGCCAACACTGACGTTGGCAAGACTATCTTCTCAACCATCCTCTGCCTCTCCGTTGCCGCCAAGCGCCACAAGGAGGGCGTCTTTTACCTCAAGCCTGTGTCCACAGGTTCCGCTGAGGATGCCGATACGAAGCATGTCCGGGCCGCGTATTTGGGGTTGCGGAAGCTGATGAAAGGGACACAACTCGAAGCTAAAACCATCGCACAGTACGACATCCCAGTCAGCCCTCACATTGCCGCTGCCGAGTCCGAAAAGGTAAGCCAAGACCACTTCCTTCACGGCTTCTCGCCTCTATGCTGGATGTTAAACTCACTCGTGTGTGGTTGCAAAGGGCGGCATTTCCGACCAGGACTTGCTTGCTGCCATCTATTCCCGCGCCTCCGAGTATGCCGCCGCCGCCTCATCTCCGCGGTCACTCGAGCAGAAATGGATATTCTGCGAGACCGCTGGCGGTGTGCATTCTCCAGGCCCGTCTGGCACCTCTCAGGCTGACCTGTATCGCCCCTTGAGGTTGCCTGCTATCCTGATCGGTGACTCTAGGCTTGGGGGCATCTCAGCTACCATCAGCTCGTTCGAATCCCTTCACATCCGTGGTTACGATGTGGAGTCTGTGCTTCTCTTCGAGAACGAAACATATCGAAACTACGACTATCTCAAGTCGTACTTTGAGGAGCGGGGTATCCCTTGCACTGCTTTGCGGCCGCCGCCCGCTCGTGATCAAGACCCTAAAAAAGATACCAGAGTACTGCATGCTTATTACAGTGAAATGGCCAGATCTCATAACATCCGGAATGTCTTGAAGGATCTGAATCTCCGTCATGAGAGGCGCATCAAAAGCCTCGAAACCATGGCCGAGGACGCTCAGAAGACGATATGGTACCCTTTCACACAGCAAAAGCTGCTGACAGCTGATAAGATTACGGCGATCGACTCTGCGTACGGTGACCACTTTCAGACCTTTTCCGCAAAGTCGCAGGCTCCCAAAGAATTGGATTGCACTTCACCTCACAAAGTCAAAGGGGAGGGACAATCAACACCCTTACTTCGCCCCTCTTTCGACGGATCTGCTTCCTGGTGGACTCAAGGCCTCGGCCATGCCAACCCGCAAATGACCCTTGCCGCTGCGTATGCCGCCGGCCGCTACGGACATGTCATGTTTGCTGAGGCTATACATCAACCTGCGCTGAAGCTCGCCAAGACTCTGATCGAGCAACTAGACAATCCACGCCTTTCTCGTGTTTTCTACTCCGACAATGGGTCTACCGGTATCGAAGTGGCCACCAAGATGGCTCTCCGCGCAGCTCGGCTACGTTATGGCTGGGGTCCCAGAGAGAACTTGAGCATCCTTGGTCTGAAAGGCAGTTACCACGGGGACACAATTGGTGCGATGGACTGCTCTGAGCCTGGAACTTATAACGAAAAGATTGAATGGTACAAAGGCAAAGGCTACTGGTTCGACTTCCCGACTGTCAAAATGACCAACGGGAACTGGAAAATCGACGTCCCAGGCGAACTCAAAATTGATGGGAGTTCAGCAGGCGTGGCAGAATTCTCGGGCCTCCATGATATATTCGACTTGAAAGCCCGGCAGAATACCGAGACGTATCAAGATTATACCCGATACATTTCCCGCACGCTCGAGAGTCTTAGAGACCAGGGCTTTAAGTTTGGCGCTCTCATGCTCGAACCAGTCGTGCTAGGAGCTGGCGGCATGATGCTGGTCGACCCGCTCTTTCAGCGGGCTCTGGTGGATGTAGTCAGGAACAACCCCGAGCTCTTCTCTCACTCCTCTGCTGCTGCAGATGTTGAGGACGACAGAACCTGGACGGGTTTGCCTGTTATCTTCGACGAAGTTTTCACCGGTCTTTACCGCCTCGGCAGCCACAGCTCTGCCAGACTTCTCGGAGTGAACCCCGACATAACTGTCCATGCCAAGCTGCTGACAGGCGGACTCATCCCCCTTGCTGCTACTGTTGCTTCAGAGTCCATATTTCGCTGTTTCGAGAGCGATGACAAAAGTGATGCCCTGCTGCACGGTCACAGTTACACTGCTCACGCGGTTGGCTGCCAGGTGGCTATCGAGACTCTAGCCACCATGGAACGTATGGAGAAACAGCGTGCGTGGCGAACTTTCGAGGATGAATGGGCGAATACGGCGGAATCTCCACTGCTTGAAAAGAGTAACGACGAGCAGAAACCTGCTGTGTGGAGTGTCTGGAGTCGAAAGTTTGTACGAGAGCTGTCCACCAGGACGGATCAAGTGGAGGGTCTTTGGGCTCTGGGAAGCGTCTTGGCAATCCACTTCAAGGATGCCACGGGCTCCGGTATGTTTGCCCCCTATCACAAAATTGCTCCCTGCGTGTATGGCTGACATGGGCGCCAGGTTACAAATCAAACGCCTCCCGCGCATTGCAGGCTGAGCTCCTGAAGGGCGACAAAGACATCGCGGGCTCCAATGTGCACTCGAGGGTCCTGGGCAATGTCTTGTACCTGATGACGTCGCAAACAACAGATGTCGCGACGGTAAGGCACCTGGAGCAGCGGCTGCTCAATGCCGAGGCGCTTGGGGGTGACCCGGTCTAAGACAAAATCGAAGACGAGGTTGAAAACGCAGCCTGCATCCCAGATAGCTCAAGCTTCAAAAATGGGAACATTTCAGGACCACACGCCCTGAGGTCTGCACATGTCTGAAAGTGGTCAATCATCACTGTAGTTGGGGCGAGGCGTCTCTCGACTGGTTTCCTTGCCCGTCCACTGCCACATCAACGTTGGACCTCGAGGCTTGCTGGAAGATACATGGCAATATAGCCCATCGCTATCAGCTTTTCAGCACATGCGACCATATCCACAAGAAAATATCGGATCCCGTTCGCTCTCCTGTAATCAAGCTTGTGAGAGGCAGATTAGTAGTTGGGTCGGTGACGACCAGCGAATCCCTGCTGTTGCATGTTTTTTTCTCTTCCTTTTTTCCTGCCTGTTTGACCTTTCTAAGCCGGTGGTGTTTTCTATGCCCATGCTAGTATTGGGAGAAGGATGCTGCTCAGCAAAACCTCTTGATAGAAATGACAGCCCCGATTGCAGAGCTAGGATTGAGCGTGTGGCTTGGTGGGGGAGTTCCGGTGGGGCATTCAGAGGCCTAAAGCATGTAAGATGATTGGTTTGGTTTCATGTGTCCACCATGGACCTGACTTCCACTTGGGGTAGTCTCTGCGGCCCAGCGATATGTGTCCGTGGCTCAGAGATTAACGAGAGCACTGATTCGTCTCATGAGGGTGCCTATTCTCTAGCCATTTGGACATGGAATCAAGTCTCAAAACACCGCCGGCGCAGCGACAGTTCGTGGCCTAGTGACTGGTCCCGTGAGCCACTTCTCAAGCAATGCTATGAAGAAGCTCACGCCCATCAAGCCATCGCTCTACATTCTCAGCAGTCTCAGCATACCACGCGTTCATCAGGTCCTCGTTGACATAGCCCATATGTGGCGTCGTCAAGACCTGTGAACGCCCGTCCCTGCCCCAGTAACCAGCCCTCCTCCAGGGACTGTCGCGCGGCAGCGGCTCCACATCAAAGACATCCATCGCCGCACCACGAATCCTGCCCTTCTCCAATGCGTCCACAAGCGCAGCCTGGTCAATCAACGGGCCGCGCGACGTGTTGACAAGCAATGCCGATGGCTTCATCAGCCCGAGTTCCCGGGCACCAACGATTCCGCGGGACCGCTCGCTCAGGACGTAGTGGAGGCTCACGGCGTCCGCGCTGCCGAATAGCCCCGCCTTGTCCATCGCCAGGAACGTCTTTGTGCCACCGGGCCCCTCATCGGGAGAAAGCCCGACCTGGACAGCCATTCTATCGGCCTTGTCCTGCGTGAGGTTCTCGCTCCAGCACACGACGCGCATGCCCCACGCGAGGTGCCCGATGCGCGCCACCGCCGCGCCCAGCCGGCCCAGCCCAACGAGGCCGAGGGTCAGGCCGGTCAAGCCTGTCGCCAGGCCACTCTGCCACGCCAGCCCCGCACCGCCTGACAGCCCGGCATCGGCCCCAGAAGCTTTGATCGCGGCGTCATCGACGGCGACATTGCGCGCCAGCGCCAGCAGGAGCGCCCACGCGTGCTGGGTGGTCGGGTGCGCGCCACCCTTGCGGATGTCCGGGCGCTGCTCGCCGCGGACGTCGGTGCGGCCGCGCCCCGGGGCCGCGACGACGGCGATGCCGAGCTGGCGCGCGGCGGCGAGGTCGAACGCCTCGAACTGCGTCCCCGTCGCGAGAAGGACCTTTAGGTTGGGCAGCCTGCGGAGCAACGAGCCCGGGAAGGCGGTGCGCTCGCGCACGCTCGAGATGAGGGTGTAAGGCTGGAGGCGCTCGACCAGGCGGGCGGTCTCGGCGTCGTTGTGTGGCACGATTGTGTCCTTGAATGTGCTTATCTGCAGGCTGGCGGGGGGTATATGCGCGAAGTGCGGGGCTGAGGTGTTGAGGTAGTCGTCGATGATAGCCAGCTTATGGGGGCCTGAGAGGGTGGTTACCGTGCGTCTGCGGGGTAGTGGCCGCAAGATTAATGGCCTCATCTGTGACAGAGCCATCGCCTAGTCGGTACTGTATCACCGGCCAAATACAAGCAAAGAAGCATTCGATGTAAGCGGGGACCAGAGACCTCCGAGCTTCGCTAGAGGGGTACAAAGAGGGGCACCAGGCAGCCCAGGGTGTTCGAAAGCATTGAATGCCACTTTCCACTCACGACGATTCAATCGCAACGCTTTCGTACAGACTCGTGCGGATGAGCGGAATAAGGAAGAAGGACCGAGGTTGAACATTAATCCAAAGCAAGACAAACCTTTGTCAAGAGCAAGGGCGTGGGAGGAATATCGTGGCTGGGGTCCCTTCTGAGATGCTTACTAATTGGATTCTTTACGCGAGGCTCCGCCGGGCACAGCATGCGCTCGATAGTGTTGTGGTTTAGACATCCTTTTAGGGCCATGCTTCACTTGATACGTGTTAATTGTCTTGAAATTGAGTACTGAGTATGCAAATTTCTGAAGTGGGGGTAGGGTTCTCGGTCAGTGCTTTTGGTGGTTAGGCATCGAAGATGGACAGACATTCCGGACTAAGTACGGGCCCTGAAGGGCTAGAGGTTTCCACGGACGCCACCCCTAATAAAATCTATAGCGCTTAATGGAGTCAATGTAAATGACAAATACATTGCAGACATGTCCCTCTTGTCCTTCGCAGAACAGTGTGCCGCGGAACTGCCAGCCCTCTCACCGATGGCACACCTGGGTCTGAACCCACATGCATCAAGACCATCTGTCGTCAATTGTTGAATGATAAGGTGTCTGATAATCATATTCACAAGAGAAAATCCAGGTATATGGGAGGACTGGCCAATCACAAAAAGTTGTGGGCCCCTATGCATGCTATTCAGCGGCCTAGTCCTGCGAGTAAGACCAGTCGATGTGGTGCATGTCTTCCCCTTCCGGACCAGGGGTCAGTCTCCGGGTTTGCTACACGACCCTGATTAGCTTCCTCAAGCACCATGACATCACTCTTGTCCTGCCCATAAGTACCTGCGGGTGGAAGTGGGATCTGTCGAATTTATGTGAATGGGGTCGAAAGTTAACCCATAACCACTGGGGCTTAGTAAGGGGCAAGATTAGTCTGCATATGGGCTCCGGAGGAGCGGAGACGCCAGTGTTGCATTTCCACCGCTCGGCCGGTACAGCGCGTAGACAAAGGATCTTGGTAGTGGTGAATTGATAATACGCACCGGCGTTGATTTCGCTTTCCAGAATATAAATAACGAGAGCATTTGCTTTCCTGGGTAGACCGGAAAAAAGGATTCTCATACTCAACATCAACGCACATTCAATTCCATCCTTTTACATCTCAAATATTTCACAGTCAACTTCCACGATGGCGACCGATAAAACGAAACCCTACTTCCCACTGTCCGTCGCACAAGACGGCTGGACAACAGAAGAAGAAGCAACAGCGACTTGTTTCTGCGGTGCCGTCCAGCTAGCATTCGTAAGTCTGACGCCCAAAGCATTGAACATGTCTCAGCCCTTGCAACGAACCGTCTAACACTGCAACAGCCAACCCAAGGTCCCGGTCTCGTCAACACGTTCGTGTGCAACTGTGCGGACTGCCGCAAAGTCACAGCGTCCATGTTCGCATCCAATTTCACCGTCGACGACAAATACCTGAAGCACCTTCGTGGCCAGGACAACCTCAGCAGCTGGGGCCAGGCCAAGACGGTCGCGTCGGGCAACAAGATGACCAACTATTTCTGCTCGACGTGCGGCACCCTTATGTACCGTGTGTCTTCCGGCGCGCCCGGGACGAGCATCCTGCGCATCGGCACCGTCGATGACTTCAACCTGCACGAGACCAAGCTGAAGCCCCAGAAAGAGTTCTTTATCGAGAGCCGGGTGGCCTGGCTGTCGGGAGTTGAGGGGGCGAAGCAGGTGGAGGGGTTTAAGCCGTGATGACGGGGTGCGACCAAATTTGGGGATCGGGGGAGGCACCAAATCTGCGAGGCATTGAGAATTGGAGTTATGCCAGTGTTATATATCATGAATCAAATTTGATTATTTAATACTACTTCTAGCCAGGCTTCAATATTTTCTCCGGCAGGACATACATATCACTTGAAAGCCGAGGGACACATGGTCGGGATTTCTATAAGGATTTTGTTCAATGACACCAGGATGTGGAAGCTTCAGAGAGTACTGCAGCCAACAATATGGCAGGGAATGTGTCCAGATATTCTAGCCAGGATCGGTGGGAGTAGGGACGGGTGCAGCTAATAGCTGTCCTCGAACGGCCGTATTTCGATGCGTTCCCTAACAGCATACTAGAGCAAGTGCAAGATATTTACAATACTATAAATCCTTGACCTTTTCTAGAAGGAACCGGTCAAGAGGTCGTCCTGGACGACTTCATAAAATCACTCAATAGCATCCCTGGCTTCCTTCGGGGTTTCCTTGTTCTGCCTCTCCTGCAGTCTCTGCTGGATGAACGGCCTCATGAGCTGTCGGGCTACCTTGACGTGCTGGCGCACCTTTCGGCAATCCGGAATGAACCAATGGGCAAGGGGCTGCAAGACCCTCGGCCACCGGGTGATCACCCTTGCGGCCACCACAGAGTCGGTGGTGTAGTTGACCGCGATTCGAAGCCATTGTGGATTGCGGCACAGATCTTGGCCCACGAACACCCGAGAGGAAACCTGCGCCACGATCTGAGGTATGAGGTGGAGGAGAAATATTTCCTGCCATTCTGCCATGGAATTAGTCGAGCTGAAACAAGAATTCTTCTTTGGCTTACCCGTGTTATTTTCCAGCACTCCTTCCAAGGCTGTTTTTTCATCTGATACTGGCTGGACAAGGAGATCTTTGATGTCTTTCAGTCAGGCTTCTAGTAACACGCGCAATGCACAAGCACTTACCTAAAGCGCGCGTGATACCAACTAGTGCGAAGTGGGAAAGGACTCTTCTCTCTATAACCCACGCTGAGTAGGATTCGAACCCCGGAATGTGAGCCATAAAAGACTGCCTGATGTCAGTAATGTCTTCCTCTGTGAATTTCAGTCAAATCTCTTATACCTTTTCAAGCCATTTACCAAAGCTCAGACTTTTATGATTTTTAACGTCGTCTACGTATTTGGGATCTATCACAATAGCCTCTCCAAAATTGCAAATCATTCGGAAAGCCCTGCTTTCCAGGATGACCACTTCAAATTTTCGAGCATTTTGTACATTGGTGTTCAAGCACAATGTTGTCACTGTGGTGGAGTCTTGAAAAAGAGGGAGACTACCCGTGACAATATGAGATCTAACTTCCGTGCACAAATAGCGTCCTTTCCTATAGCTGAATATTGCGCAATGCTGAATAGTAGCATCTTCGAAACGTGATGCGGCGATAGCGGACATTTGAATCGGTGATGCTCGGTGGTAGGGGGCTACAGCTTATTGATAAATACGGGGATGGCACACAAAGTTTGACACGAACTATAATAAGTGGTCCCGGGCAGCGACAGGCATCGATTATACGTATAGAGAACCCTGGCTGCCCGCAACCCAATGTTCTGAAACTGTAAATTCGTGAGACAACGACGTGCGAGTACCGCCACTCCGCCTTATGCTTGTACTTGTCATTAGTTCTGCAGCTTAGCCAACAAGGCGTTGGACCAGCGGTCTTGTGACTGCTTAGGCTTTAAAGAACCTTTTTTGTGAAGGCTTGTCCTATATGACTACACTGGTTGATGTATTGGAGAATATACTGGCTAAAGCTATTAAAGCAAGACTCTGCAGGTGGTGGCGGTATTAGCTTGGTGGGAGATACAAAAGCCAGTATAATGACTAGGTAGGACTTTCATTTTGTAAAATTCTCTGGAAAGTACTACTGACTTAGTTAGTGTCTACAGCTGCAAAACAATACCTTAAGGCAGGCAAGATGGCCGAGCGGTCTAAGGCGCTAGACTCAAGGATTAGTCCTTCCCAAATAAAGGGAGCATTCTAGTATCGAAAGATTCATGGGTTCGAATCCCATTCTTGTCAACCTGCGCAGTTATGCTTTGTCTTTTTGTACTTTTCTCTGCACTATTACTAATATACTTTATACAAAGTACTATAATTTACCCCGTCTTATCGTATATTGCTAAATGATAGATATAGTACAAAGTGGTGTCAAGATATTTCTAACCTGTAAATGTGGCTGGTTCTTGGTATTTTTTCTTTGAAATTCTAACCTGACATCAGAAATAGTTGTAGGGGACAGCAATGACGCTGCGCTGGCAGAGATACGTCGCATTGGGTGGTGGTGACGCTCCGCAGGGATCGCTTCGCTCAGAAATACGTTGGGTTTGTTAGGGGTTGACAGAACAAGGTGCCATATCTGGCGCGTTGTTAAGTGGGCTTACACATCGGACATGGCACCTAAAATTCGCTCACAGCTCTTAATATAGTAAGTGCAACATAGCTCTCTGGTGAAGTAGCCTCGTCATTTGCAGGGGCCAAAGTGGACGTCGAATTGAGCCTCTGGTACCTATCTGAGTAATGTGCTCAGCGTAACCTCGGATACCTGTGGGACGCTTCGATAACCTACAAACTTGAGCGGTATAAGAGACAACCTTTTTGACTGGTCCGAGGGTTTACTGAAAACCATCCATGTTCAACCAAGTGAAATATTGCAGCAGCGATAGAATAACGTAGCATTTTCTTAGTTGGTACATTAAGTCCAAGTCGTAGTTTTAGTGACGTATACTCGCCGAGGCCGGCGGTGAGCGACTTGCCGACTCTAAGCAGATACAAGCACTGAAACCGTCATCACTGCTTCTTATTCTGAGAGTAAACGAAGTTTGCGGCTGCGAGAGTTAGCCGAACCATCCAAAAGAATTGGTACTGAACCTGGCATGTTGTGGTTTAAAAGTGTGGGAGAAAAAGGACCAAGAGAGCTAGGGATATATGCAAGGCGTCATAAGAACCCCCACCCCCCCCCCCCCCGAAAAAGGTGAAGAACATGTAGGAGTTGAACATACCCACTGGCACCAAACCATTCTCACGGGACCACTTGCGCACGCCAACCCGGTCACCGTCAAATTCGTAACCCCAATGCCGACGGTCCTCAGGTTTCTTCAAATGAAGCGGGTCAGTCGTCCCGTTGGCAGGCGCAAAGACGAATAACACATATCGGTGCTTTCCGGTCTTCTCTGGCGGGCCTGGCGGATAATAAGGCATGAGTTCCTTCAGATCTGACAATGACAGTGTAAGTGACGAGGAACAGGACGAGTCCTCGTCATCGGAGGTGGCAAGGCCTGTCGCGATCCAGTGGCACATCTCTGACCATTTCGGGTCTTCGCGCGAGGGGGCGTCTGGGTCGGTCAGCGTGACCGTGTATGTGATGTTGGCGACGGAGCTGCAGGGCCCGGCGGCGGATTTGGGACGGGTGAGGGTGATGGTCGGCTCGTCCTGTAGCTTCTTGGGTTTGATGGTGTTTCCGAGCTCAGCCTGTTTGCTTGAAGGCCATTCTGCACCGACGAGGAGAGACGGCAAGAAATCATCAATGACTTGAGCCAAGGAGGTCAGTGACATATTTGTTCGCTGTTACATGGTGCTGTCAGAACCCACCGCTGGGAATGATCTCAGCTTTCTTCAGCCTGAGAAGTTGTTAGCGTGATTAATATTGGACTCAAATCCCATAGATCACTTACTCTTCTTTCACTTGATACAAGTCCTCAGCAGATCCACCATTAAAATCAACCAGAACGTGCTGTGTCTCTTCTGTGGACACAGCAGTGGCACTGCCGAGAAGCTGCACCGCCGCCAGTGCCAGCAGTGACGTGATTTGCAACATCTTCGGTTGCTGTCAGCAGCAATTGGGCGGATGTGCAGGTTTGAAAGTGTTTGAAATTAGTAGTGAGTTTTGGTAGTATTCAGAAGAAGCTGTCTGCTACTTCAAGGTGAGGCAAAGGGAGTGGTGAGTTGTTGACCCCTCGCCGAGGTTTGTGATGTCATCTCCACGACACCTGCCGTACATGGGCTCGACCGTTACTTCAGCTTCCCAACTCAAACAAATTCTCCTCTCCTGCCCCTAGATCTGCAGTGCAACGCACTGACACAAACGCAGAGACCGCTCTGTCACAGAAGTTGCCTATTTCCGGATGTCAAGATCGACATCTCCCTCCCTGAGTACCAGTACATCAGAAACACCAAAACCCAACTAGTTCAGCGGACGACAGCAATCTTAGCCCAGGGGCTAATCCTTCAATGAAGCACCAGTATTTCAGCAAGAGCATGGGAACCAGTTTCCGTCGAAACCATCCCGCATCTCCAGCAATATCAAGGCGGAATGCTGCTCGCTGAAGAAGCAGATACATTCAAAGGCTGGGAGAAGCATTCCAAATCCAACGCGGTGAAATTGATCGCTTCACAAGACAGGTGAGTGCCAGGTAGATAGCTCCCCCGGGCCACCGAACGACCTCACCCAGTCGCCCACACTGGATTGGGCTTGCGGTACGCCTTGCTGTACATCTGAATCGTCTCCCGCAGGGCAGCTATCGTCTCCAAATGAGCCGCTTCACGCTCGCTAAGCGTGTTGATCTCATCGAACTGCTCGTCAACTTGCTCCTCCAGGAGCTCGTGCACCTTCTCTGCCGCCTCGAGCTCTTTCCTGGTGCGCTTGAGCTCTTTGGTTGCGAGGTTTGCCTCCTCAACGAGCTCGGCGTTCAGGTCGCGGAGCTTCTGGTTCTCCTCTTTAAGCTGCTGGTTTTGTAGCGTGAGGCTCTGGAATGCCTCTAGGAAGTCTCCGAGCGCTGCCTGGTCGATGATGGCTCCGTAACTGGGAGTTCCATATCTGGGAGGTGGGCTCTGTGGCGTGACGGAAACGTCATGGGCTGCAGTCTGACTCTTGCGTTGCTCCTGGGGGATGGTGGCCGTCTGCTCAGGATATGCGTTGAAGGGTCGGTCTCGAAGACCACTCGGGGCTTTGGTAGGTTGATATTCGGCTGGTGGGATCTTCCGATTGACGTTGAGTGCCGGCGGCTGGACCTGCAGGCGGATCGAAGTCTTGATGTTATTCTTCCACTGCGCGACGACGTCCTTGACTTTCTCTTTACTGTCGGTCGCCCGGGAGTGAAGAGGGCAGAACATGGCCTCGGCCAGAACTGTCAGCTCTCTGTTGTGGTCCTTGGCGATCACGCCGGCATCCTCCACGGAGATCGAGTTGAGCATGCGGTTGACCTTTTGGCTCCGCTCCTGGCTCACGACGTTCTCGCAACGCCTGTTCCTCTTCGTGAGGGTGGGACAAGACCACCTGCCGGTGATAGGATTCTCAACCTGGAGGACACAGGTGGCGTCCCACCCCTCTGGCTCCGTGGCGTACGCCAGGGTTGGGAAATATGGCTTCATGGCAAGAGATTCAAGGGAAGACGACTGTGGATCAGCAAAGATGATGGCGAGGCTGTCATGGCAAAAGATCACGAATTTCCTCGGTGAGCCGGCTGGGGTGGGGTGGCCTATAAGTGTTCCCAGACTCTACATTTCCATTTCAATTTTCGGCCTCACCGTCAGCGTTGTCGAAGTGGTTTCTGCTGGCTAAGGCAGCATCTGAGACTAACGCCTATTCCATGCACCATCATGAATGGCATAGACCTACACCGCCAATTCTATTGTTGTATATCAGGACGACACTCAGATGCTAAGTCCTGTTTGCAGGCATAATCCGACAGTTGAGATATCCTTTGTACTGCCTATGAGGATATTTTTAAGATCTAGTAGAAATGGTGCCTCGCAGTGTTTGTACTGCAGCACTCCTCACTCAGGCTCTGCGATTGTGGTCTGCTCTTCTGTGTGTACGATCGGGTCACGTGCTTATCACGAATGGCAGAGGGATCATGATTTGAATAGTCTATTAGAATAGTCTTCTTCTAATTGCTCTGTCGAAGCACTGATCAATTAATATTGAGTAGTTGCGTCGCGCGTAAACCACAAAGGATCCAAATATCAAAACAAGGCCAAGTAGGGCACAGCTACTTCAGAAACCGCGTTATGGTAGCATGCCTCTCGTATCAGTCAAAGACGTCTGTGTGGTGGCATTCGTCTCTGACGTCCCAAGGGGCAGGAGACAAAGGAAAGCGTCAACGTTACAGGGGCTATCACTTGTGCAGAACAGGGTGGCAATGTCTCACTGTCTGAAACCAAACAAACCAACGGGGCTTTGACAAAAGATGTGGAATATTGAAACAATGCAGGGTAGCTTGGAGCGTAAGAGTCATTTCCAAATTTCCTATCTGTCCGTCACGCCTCGCCAATCAACACCTTGAAGGCCCGTGTCCCAGCCAAGAATAACACCACAGCACAAGTCCAAGCTTCATCAGAAGTAGTGTACATAAAGAGAAAAATGGAAATACATCCACCCCCAAAAAAGACCTCCACCCATAAACTGCTTAGGCAGAAACACCCAGGGCAGAGTTGAAAGCATCGGCAGCAGCCTGGCCGGTCGCAGCCTGGGCGGCGGTGGACGCCTGGTCGCAGGTGCTGACGGTGTCGGCGGAGGCCTTGCACTTGGACTGCAGCTGGCCGCAGATGAAGTCGGAGATGACCTTGATGTTCAGGGCGCTGCCGTGGTTGAAGTCGGCCGAGTCGACCGGCGCGAAGGAGTTCTCCTTGCGCCCGTCGAGGCCGGCGGCGAACTCGACGGCAGGGTTGGAGCAGGAACCGAAGTCAAGGGCCGCGCGGGCGCGGAGCTTCCTCAGCTTCTTGGCGCTGGCGGCGGCGTTGCACGCGTCCTCTGTTTCATGATGGTCAGTGGACTGGACGGGTAGGATTGACATTCGGATCGGGCGAGAACATAACATACCTTGAGCACCGCAGTCGGAGACGCTGAAGTTGCCGGACCCAGAGTTGGCGGCGTTAGCGCAGGCGTTGTGCTGGACAGCGCAGCTACGCTGGACAGCGGCGCCCTGGTTCACAAATGTATCGCCGTTGACGGAGAAGGGACGCTTGGAATCACCGGAGTCGATGACAGCTGGGGCGGCTCCGCCGAGGGCGCCTGTGAAGGTCTGGACGTTGTTGCCCTGGGCCTGACGGCGGGCGCGGCGCTTCGTGCAGCCTTGAGATGGTTAGTACACTTCACTCCTCATGCTCGATCGGATTAGGAAAGACATACTGCTTGAAGCACCTGCATTGTTGGATGCCGCCACATTGGCCGTTGAGTTGGAGGAGGCAGCACCTGCGCCAGCAGAGACGCCAGCGACGGCGGTAGCGATCTCATCCTTGGTAACATCTGCGACGAGCAGGTTCTGAGAAATGATACATCCAACGGCATCGTTGGCATCGTCGCAGGTGTTGCCGGCGCCAGTGGTATCGCCCTTCTGTCCCGGCGCGAAAGTACCAGTCTGAATAGCCAGGGTGGGGTCGGCACCAATGGAAGCCAGCTGCTTCGCGACGTCCAGGGCGATCTGCTTGTTGCCCGAAGCCTCAGCAGAGGCAGGGTCCTGGTGCTGGGTGATGGCAGCGATCTCAGGGTTTGTCGCGGTCTCGTTGCAGAGGACAGATGCCAGACCGACAGAGCCGGTGTTTCGCTCGAGGGCACGGAACATGATGGCGTTGGCCTGACCATCAACGTCACCGGCTGCCTTGGCGTTGGTGAAAGCCTGGTCAGCAACAATCTGCTGCAGACAATCGAGATTGGCGACGTTGGGGGCTCCCTTAGCAGCCGCAGCGTTGCCGAGAAGGGAGAAGACAGCATCTTGGATCTTAAGAGGATTGTTCAGCTGTAGGTTGGTCTGAGTGACGCGGAGGATGGCCTCGTGGGAGTGCTCCTGAGGAACCTCGCGCTTGACCATGCGCGAATAGGGCAACTCGCGAGCAGCAGCAAGGCCCGCGAGGGCGACAATGGTAACTTGGTACTTCATCTTAGCGTCTAAGGCGAACTAAAAGAGAGTGTTTGAATAGAGAAAGGTCCGGCCTGTTGTATTATGAAAAGAGCGTCAAGCTGTAATGTTCGCAGAACTAAAGAGTGAAGCCTCAAGTGAGTGTGATAGTGAGATGAATAGGATGGGACGAAAGAATGCCAACCTTGAGACTTCTCGAAGGATATATAGGATGAGAAGGGATATGATCGTGCCCAGGTCTCTCGTCCCAAGTCACTAGACGCAGAACCTTGCCCGGCGTTGTGGCATCACGGGCCTGGATTCCACCTTAGCGACAAAGACCAGACGCCAATGACGAGTCCACATGTACCCCTTGGACGAATTCTCACCATCGTCGGCAAGACTGAGGCCCGGAATGAAACCATCACCAGAGGGGCCAGTATGGGGCCCCTGCAACATGGCTGCAAACAGGGGTAGTTCGGCTAGAGGGCTCGAAGATCTACCGCCAAGTCTGAGGAAGGTCGTCAAGGGCAGGGAATCCTCCGGAGACAGAGTTGCGGGAGCAAACTCTCAATAGAGTTTGAGATTTGACAAGGCAGCGTATACCTTGTCACCCTCAGCCCAGTTTGAAGCCAGGACATTCGATGCGAGCCGGATCCTCGAGAGCCTCATTGCATCATACCATTTCTCGTACAGAGTAATGCTCACAGCAAGAAAAGGCTTTGCTGTCCAGCTCTTCCAGAGCCTTAGAATGGAACGCCTCAATGTTCAAGGTTCACATCGACGAGAATTCCTGGAGAGAAAAAAACAAGGCCTGGCTCGTTTGTCTCGATGCCGTGGACGGCGGGCGAGATGGGGGCCATGCGACTGGTGGACGGACTGTCAGGGCTGGTCGCGTTCCTCGTCACGCATAGGCACAGGCCGGCAGTAAGCCTCGCCTCCATCGTGGCATTTCGCTCGGCCGTTCTCGTGGGGCAGACCGCTCGGCACACGAGGGCAGGTGCGCGCTACGTGGTGTTCGTCTGGTCCGGTTGAATTGGATGGGACACATGGAAAAATGCGCTGTCGTCCGAGGTCAAGACATCAGACGTAGATCGTGCACATGTTGTCTCACCTTGCCAAGGGTTGAAGAATGAGGTTAAGCGGCTGATTAACCGAGGCTTGGCGCAGCAAGGATACCCCAGAGAAGCCTCTTTGAGCCGCATGTCCCCTGATCAGCACCCAAATCACCCAAATCACCCAAATCACCCAAATCACCCATTTCAAAGCCACCTTGGCCGGCGCCTAATCCAACGCAGTGGCTACTTCGCAACGTTCGGAGTATTCTTCTGACAAGCCTTGCCTCGTGGTCCCTTGAACCCCCTCAAAGGTTGTGATCCACTTGACAGCGTCGGGTCTCACCCGGCGCCACCCATTGTACCTTTGTCATGACTAAGTCTTGCGAACCCATGAACACTGCGTTGAGATCGCCGGAACGCCCGTTTTGCAAATCATCAATGCATGCGTGACTTGAGCCCAGGGGTCCTGCAAAAGCAGATTGCGCAAGCAACATCGGACGGAAGGGGACTGCCAGGAAGCGGGAAGTACTGTCACGCTTGAAGGGGCATATTCGGACCACGAGAGTAAAGACAAGCTAAAGTAGACCGACACGGTAAAAATGGACTTCTAGAACCCGGAACCGTCCTAAGCTCACATCAGACCTCTTGGGCGTGATGTTGACTTGCTGCTTGGGAACTCAAATCCGACCCGAAGATCTCGCACTCCGGGTCTGTAACAAAGATCGCCTTTTGTGTCCTCTTATTAATCTCTAGATAAGCTTCTCAAGGCCCTCTAAGATCGCCTGGTTGAGGCCCAACCGTCATCGCTAAACACGCGTAAAAGGCCCCCATGACCGCATCAACGCCTCCCACCTGTCCCCCTTTTCTCCAAGTGCTAGTCGTGCTAGTCAAACTACACCCTGACTGTCTCGGCTCCGAGAATAAATATTGAAAATGACTACTTGACCTCGGCCACCCTGTGATGATCCGAGTTCATCTGAAGAGTAATTTTGGAGTCACTGAACCCCAGTAAGGCAATTGGGGTGCCAAACACCCGATAGCGAGGCCTGCCTGGGCCGGGTTTGTTGTGAGATATTCTCGTCAAGCATCGGCCAAGAGCCCGTAATTTGGATCGAGGGGGTAGCCAAACGTCACGAGAACCATAAATAATTGCAAATCAGCCAGCTGCAGCCAAGCATGAACATAGTTGCGGCAGCATCTGTCACTTCAGCCCTGTCAACCTGCCAGACCAAACCAAATGATCATGCGTGGCGTCCTGTCATGCGAGATGTCATCCCCAGAAGCGCGTATACATCCCCCCAGCAGGCGCCGCATGACCCAGCATGTCGGCGCTCAAACGACAAACAAGAGCGCCTTGGCCAGGCAAGTGGCTGGGAAATTTTCGGGACAGGTGGCTTCGGCCAGACTTGCCGGGTCGACGATCTTGCTTAGGGCACCAAGATACAAGGCACGAGGCTTGGCCTCCAAAAGCGAGGTCGCTGGTGGTCGCTGGTGGCCGCTGGTGGTCGGTGAGAAGCTTGGGTCGGGATCTGCGTTAAGGAGTAGCCGCCTGGCGAGGGAGAATAGTCGCCGGCACCTGTCTGAAACGGGGCCTACAAGAAGGCGTCAACGTAAGATCTAGCCCTGGACTGTCGCTTAGCCCAAAGTTTATTCAATTCCATATCGCTTCCAAGTGCTTGCCAAGATCGTGCGCCTTCTGTGATTATTGAATATTGGTAAGTTGGGCGGGTAATGGTCCGTTAGTGCACGCCATCACACATTCTGCTGCCCAGTGGCTAACATAGAAAAGGTCTTGTGGATTTTCACTGCTCAGATGCTTTTGTACAATGGCATTGCAGCGAGCCAGTCTAGAAAATGCCCGCCCTGTCATCTCTTCCCGTCTGTCTCTCCTCTGTCTGTTGCCGTCTATATGAGTGACGATGTCGCCCCCACGGACTAGTGGTAAGGAGTGGCGACGACCGTCACCGACCGTCTCGTCATACTCATACACCCAATCTAACCGAACCCGTTTAACCGATAATCAACTTGTCGTCTTCGGGGAAGTCGTATTCGGGGATCTCGAGGTTGAGAGGAGCAGGTCCCTTGCGTATACGGCCGGAGATATCGTAGTGGGAACCGTGGCAGGGGCAGAACCATCCACCGAAGTCACCAGCCTCGCCGATTGGCACACAACCCAGATGTGTGCAAACACCTATTGCCTGTCAGTCCCAAGTGATTCCCAATGTCCGTATGATGTCACCATTGCCAGCCTGAGCTGGGCTCGGCGGACGCGGTAGGAAGGGGTCGAGCACTCTGCTTACCCAGCATGACCAGCCACTCGGGCTTCTTCACACGGTCCTCGTCCTGCTGAGGATCCCGTAGCGACGAGACGTTGACCTTGTTTGCCTCGGCAATCTCGCCCTCGGTACGGTGTCGGATGAACACGGGCTTGCCTCGCCACTTGATGATGACCTGTATGGAGCTCCACGCATCAGACACTTGACCTCCCTATCTTGATACCGCGCTGGCTGTACTTACGTTCTTGCCCTCTGGGATTGCTGAAAGGTCGACCTCGACCTTGGCCATGGCCAAGACATCAGCTGAGGCGGACATGTTCTTCAGAAATTCTGCCCATCGCGTCTGTTAGCATCACGTCTCGTATCGCGCCGGAAACCCGCGCCGGACAAGCACCCAGTGCCCCGTATCTTCTGCTGTCCCAATTGACTTCCAATGTTGCCTCCATCCCTCTCTTTCTGCTCCGGAGGCTGCTCGTCTCGGCTCACCTTGGATTGTGGACTTGGCTCCTGCCGCGGTGACCGTGCCCAAGGCACCGACCATGAAGTACTGGTACATCAGGTTCTTGTTGGCGCCATTCTTGGCGGCGTAGTGGCTGAAGTCGGGGACCTTGGTGGTGGACTGGGAGCCGCGGAACGGGCTCTCGTAGGTGCTGTCGGACGGGCGGACGGCGGTCGTGGACAGGCATCGGACAGCGCTTCGTGGTGCTGCAGAGCGCGCAAGGGCGCGGGCGGCGGTTGTGAGGGGTGCCATGGCGACGATACGGAAAGGAAAGGGGTGGAGTGGGTTGGGATTGACGTCGACGACGATGAGCTCTTTTTGCGAAAGCTTGAAAGCCGGGCGACAGACAGCTAAGAAATTCGAGTGCCTGAGAAAACAGGCCTTGCCAATTGGAATCGGTTTGCTCCTGATTGGGCTGACGGCCGTAGCCAAGTGGGTCCACTCAATCATCCGGTAAGACCCGAAGTCAGCCAACCACCCCCCCCCTCCTCCTCCCTCACAAGTCTAGTTAGATGAGGGTTAGGTGCTATCAATTGACTCGTCGACTGTATCCTTATTGCATCTACACCGTAAATCTACTCCAGTGGGATTCAAAAAGAACGCTTTCTTTTTTTTTAATTCATTTGTTTTTTTGGGTTTCTTGTCTATCATATCTACAGGGGCCTATAGATTGCAACGAACCAAACAACCTTGAGTCTAGTGCATGCGTTTCAACTCCTCCACGATATTTCGCAAATCCTCGACACTCGGCCCGAGTCCATGGGAGACCTCCTGCTGCGTCTCTTCGTCCATATCCAGGAACCTCTCAAGTACCTCGCCGTCGAGAAATCGGAATGGGCCATCACCCTCTCGCTCAGCGTTTCTAAAAGACCTGTACTTGTCCAGTGGGATATCGCCCGGCGTCCTGATCCTGTCCGCGAGCCTGGACTGAAATCTCATGAGAAGATCCTGCGCGTGCGGTGCTACCGTTCCGAAGAGATAGATAGAGCCCTCGACCTGCGACAGTATTAGCTATACGATCCCCACCGCTACCGCTGTTTAGATTAGTGTGACTTACCGTTCCGATGAATGCCTGTGGCACGATCATGGCACTTGTACTGGTCTCGACTGCTACCTTTCTGATACAGTTCACCATCTCGCCCAAGTTCATCTCGCTGACTGTTTCCATCCGCCTCTGATCGTCTAGTGTAGGACCGTCTGGATTCCTCCTCAGCACCATAAGATTCCCCTGAGCATCTGCTTCTAGCCATGAGTGGTCCTCAATGTGAGAAACAGCAGTAGCCCATGCCGACTGGTAGTGGCGTGCGCGCTCCGTCAACATCGCAGAGTTGCCATCTTTCGCCGGCACAAACTCGATGAGACTAATCGACTTCATCATATCTGCCACCGCGATGATGTTTCCTTGGACAGCAAGATCCACAGGATATGTGGACGGCCTGTATGATGCCACTCGCTGGAGCTTGCCAGAAGTAGAAGACTCTTCAAAGTACTTGCCCACTATTACCGTCTTAGTCAGGGAAACCACAATCATGTCGTCCATTACGGCCAGACATCTACAAGTACCCTTAAACTTGTGGCTAAGGAGCAGGTAAGGATTCCTGTCACTGTCGATGCCCAGGACTAACAGTCGGCCTTTGGTATTGTCGGTCGGTGGCGGGAAGTCGTCTGCTGGGAGAAAGCCCGTGCCTACCAAGAACCTCTCGGCTGGATTTCCGTACGAGTCTGGCAGTGTTGCCCGGATGACGCATTCGACTATCTCACCGGCTGACTGGTCCAGCGCAAAAGGCTTCCCGACACTCCCAAAGACGACCTCATCGACAAGCTTAAAGGAGCTTGACACCAACTCTTCTCCATTCTTGAGCTCGCGCTTTATACACCCGAGTCCGAATACCTGCTCTTTCGCAGAATACGCGATCCGGCGGACCGTTTCGCCCATTTCCAGTGATTTGACGTGTGTCCTCCTCTCGGTGTCTATCTTGGAAATTCTGATAGTGGACTCGGTTGCCACAACCACTGAGTTGGGATAGGCATCCGTATCGAAGGAACAGACGTATGTTGCATCTTCGGCTGTCACCGCCGAATACACAATCCTTCCTTCTGACCCGTAGATGAGACTCGGGTTTTCTGTGGTTGCGAAAATATTTGCGACATCGCCTGGTTGGGGGAGTAAATGGAAACGCGCCTGTTGTGTGCCCAAGATCACGCTCTTGCGCCCGCTTAAAGACAAATCCGTTCCCACGTTATACGTGACAACATTCCCGTCTTCCATCGCCACGAAGAGCGTCGGTCCTCCCACTTTGCGCGGTAAGACTTGGACTAAAGCGATATCCCGAGGGATCGAGGCATTGTCCTCCGACCTGCGGAGTGATTCACCTTTTCGGGGTTCCAATGTCGCCAGATCCACGAGCGAGAAGTTACCTGATGTGAAGAAGCCGATCACTCCAACGTCAAGCAGGTGAGGAGAAGCATGAACGCAAGCCACCTGGTCTTGTTCACTGTTCTGACTTTGTCCCGAGACCGCAAGATCCTGCTCAACATTGAGGGATACTAGCGCTTTGCCATCCACACATATTAACAGCCACTTTGAATTTGCCGAGGCTGCTGTGATAGTCGCGCCAAGTGTCGAGGGGTTCCAGGATGCAATTTCCATCCCACTATCCCTGTCGCAGAGCAGCGCAGCGGTCGTTGTCACCTGTAACCGCCGTCCATTTTCTAGATCGACTGCCAGAAGAGTGTGGTCATTAAATGTCAGACCTTGGAAACTTTCCACTTCTTCAACGTCTCCAGTCGGATCAAACCTGAAGACACGTGTTTCTGTCAGGAACGACGCGACCAGTGTATCGACCTTCCCAGAGCTGCTGGATTTCAGTGAGAATAGTCCTCTGACGTCCTCGAGATCTCCGAGAATCCCGATGTCTTCGAGTCCGACACCGCTTCGCACGCTACGCAGGCTACCATCTTTGTGGACACCACTTCCTGTAACGACACGAGCCTGGCCAGAGGAATAGGCATTTCCAAGCTGGCTGTCGCCTTCGCGGTTGCCCATATCCATAACAGCGAAGTCGAGTATGGGCGCATTATTAGGAAAGACTTGAGCCAGTTGCAGGAAACGTCCTGAGTCCTGTTCGAAATCGACGCGCCACAGTTGAGAGTCGCCGTAGTGCGATCCGACAAAGAGGAAGTTGTTCATGTAGACGAGGCAGCTTGCCCGAGAAGTTTTACCAATGACAGTCATTTCCAGCCGATCAACCTCGACACCCTTGGTCAGGATCGTGAGCAGATACATCCTCCCATAATCATCCGCCACCAGGTAGTGTCTCTCGTCGTACTCGGCCCAGGCGACGAATATTGAGGCTTCTTTTAACGGCTCCGTAACCTCTGCGTGTGTCGTGTCATCGATGTAGGTGACCCGAGTCTCGCCAACGACAAGCAGACCGCCAAGATATGCTTTAGCGTTATTGGTTTCGGTGAGCCGAAAGTTGTGTCTTTTCTCTTCCTCCACCTTCGGGACTGGTATGAGAATGGCAGCTCCCGGGTCGGCCACGTCTTTTGAGATCTCCCGATCTTTCAGAGGGTCAAAATTTGATGCTTTGGTATCTTTGTCGTCGGAGGTGAAACGGTACGTGGCAAGCTTTGCGTCGGCAGCGTCGACCTGTGACTGGTAAAGAAAGGCAATTTTAGGATGTCCCGTCTCGGAGTACAGGAATGTGCTTGCCCTGATGAAAAGCTCAGAAAGGCGTGGTTGCTCCATCCAGTCGATGTGGTTAAGGTTCCTCCCCCTCGACTGCAACCGCGCCACAGTCAGGACTCCCTCCCATAGGTGCAGGGCCATGAACCGGCCAGTCGGATCCACCACGCACTTGTCCTGACTTTGCGAGTCACGCATGAACTTCTCCCCAGCATCTTGGTTGAATTGTATTGTCTCCAGCTGCCTCGTCTCTGTATTCCACGCGAGAGTGAAGTGCTGGTGTCTATCGGTGCCCACGAAGAGGAGGTCTGTCGTGTTGTCTTTGGGCGACAACTTCTGGAGCATGGAGATGGTGCCATTGATGACGTTGGAATGGCGGAGGATCAGTTGGTTCTCGGCGAGGCTATATATCTCTAGCCGATTCGTCTTCCTAAGAGAGCGTTAGCATTCGCCGAGGGAGATAGGCGACGTGCGCCGGGTGCTTACGCTATCACCAAGCTCTCTTCATCGTCAAAGAGCCTTGCACGCACAGCATGGCGTATGCTGCTGGGCCGGTGAATCGGTGCAATGTACGCCATGGTCCAGCTGTGTAATGTTGGCGTGGAACAGGCTGGGGAGGAAGGGGAGTGTTAAGCGGCCATGGAAATGTTTGGAACTGGTGACGTTGGAGACTCCATGGCCGTCTGAAGAGCGTGGTCAAGGCTTATGATGCAGATCACGGAGATAAAGTGCTTAAGCTCGGGCGTGGGGGAGCTGCACTGGCGCTTCCGGCCCCACAGGTTCCCCGCAACGCGCTGAAGCGCGTCACTACTTCTCTGCAGTCCAAGGTCCAAACTTACTGCAACATGCCCCAACAGCCAAGGTTCTCTTCTTGCTGCAGACTCGCCAGTACTCCTCTGTCGCATCTGTCGCGGTCGGGAAATCTCATTCAGATTTTTGTCGCAGGTCCCTCCCAACAGCAATATTTGATCTTTGAGAAAGTTGCCCCGGGTGTAATCCTCTTCAACACAATCCCCGGGAACTTATAAGCCGGATGTCAGCCACTCCTTGGGCTGGTCAGCTTCGCAGATGAGGTTGACAAGCAGTGCCCATGAGGAGTGTTGGAATGACCAGCTCAAACATTGTCCTGTTCTGGGGAGTGCAATATAATATCCCACACCTGGACCTCAGTACTGGCTGGTACCATATGCAGCTCGCAATCCACAACCCAGCACTCCACGTGTAGAACGACACCATATCGAGATCTTCTAGGTCTGGTCCACCATCTCTCGAGCTCTTGACATTTCTGGTCTGGTGGTCCATATCTGCTACTTAATAATAATCTTAACAGTGGTTGGCCCAACACTGGAGCTTGTCTCGAATGCGAGAGCAATATAAGCCTCCCGGCACTTGGGCGAGCATATGATGCAGCTCAGACATGGGGGTGGCAGTGCCTCGCCCGCCAGAGCTTCATCTATAGTTCGGCCGTGGGCGTGGAACAGGAATGTTCAGACTGGGCCTATACTTGATGATGCTATCTGAGTGGCGGTCCCACCTTACTGGCTCTCAGGCCCTGACTCTCGACCGCGTTGCCTAATCCCTCTGTTTCCGACTTCAATCACTGCAACAATCGCAAGTGTCTGATCAAGTGATAGACTATCGGCTAGGAAGAATACCTTGTCAGAGTGCCTTGCGAGCTATTCTGGGATCCGGAGCCCTGGTACATAACCTGCCCTCTTTTCTCGCGGCCGCGAGTGCTTCACGCTGAATCTCGGGCCAGGAGCCGGCTTAGCGCCCTGTGTGAGTCGCAGGTGATCACATCAACATCCGCACAAGTTACAAGTTCGAGCATTCTCTCTACCCAAGATACCAGACAATTGATTCTCAAAGAGTCCAGACCCAGCAACATTGGCTGGCAGCGACGACCCGCTCGCGTGGGGAAGGCTGCTGTACACCCTCGCCAAGACTTAGCGACGGGAGGAGAGCTTCCGATTAGGAAGCGAGTTTCTTTCCGTGATCCCCCCTTTGGGTCGGCTGGCAAGATTTTCCCGGTAGCGCGGACACACTACCGTGCTGTTATGGGCATGGTTCGTGCTGGATAAATTAACTCGACTGCAACGTCGACGATACTGGCCCGGTACGCCGCGTGATATGTGCCAACAACCCAGGGCACGTCGCGGTAAGGCCTTGTAATCATGGCAATTATATATGGGTGCTCCCATATACTTGCCCAAATACTACGGCCCAGAGTGCCTTGATATCACACAGCTCCTGCAACTAGTCAATTTTCATCCAAAAAAGACAGAGAACTACCACAGCAAGGCAAGATGAAGGTATCCTCCCTCCTCTTCAGCGCTTCTGTGGCGTCCGCGCATACCATCTTCGTCCAACTGGAAGCCGGTGGCACGACGAATCCTGTCAGCTATGGCATAAGAACACCAACTTATGATGGACCTATCCAAGATGTTACCTCAAACAGTCTGGCATGCAACGGGCCTCCCAACGATCCGGCGTCGGCCAGCAACGTCATCACCGTCCAAGCTGGATCCACTGTCAACGCCATCTGGAGACATACCTTGACCTCTGGGTCCGATGATGTGATGGATTCCTCCCACTTGGGACCTACGCTGGCCTATTTGAAGAAGGTCGACAACGCCCTGACGGACACGGGCGTCGGTAGTGGATGGTCAGTCACGAAGATGAGAGCCGCAAATGTGTGTCAGTTGAGCTGACGTGTAGCGCCATATAGGTTCAAGATCCAGCAAGATGGCTATAATGCAGGTGCCTGGGGTACCTCAAAAGTCATCAACAACGGCGGAATTCATGCAATCTCTATCCCGTCCTGTATTGCTCCAGGCCAGTACCTGCTGCGGGCTGAAATGATTGCTCTTCATGCTGCGTCCTCATCCGGTGGGGCCCAACTCTACATGGAGTGAGTTAGCCCGCCTTGTTTCAACCAATTTGTTCCTAGAAACTGACAATTTACCTCCTCAGATGCGCTCAGATCAATGTTGTTGGAGGCACAGGAGCATCCACGCCAGCGACCTACAGCATCCCCGGTATTTACAAGGTTCGCACACATGGTGACTCAAGCCCAAAATTACAAACACTGACATGTGTATCAGGCCACTGACCCTGGACTGTTGATTAACATCTACAGCATGTGAGTGGACATGTCTTTGATTCCGTCTCTTTCCCATGATTTAAAATAATGCTCATGCTCGTCTAGGACCTCTTCATCCACCTACACGATCCCAGGCCCGGACCCCTTCACCTGTGGCGCCTCTGGAAGTAGCCCCCAGCCAACTACCACAGCAAAGCCAGCCACCTCCACGACACTCGCCACGTCTACCAAGACATCCTCGGCTCCTGCAACGAGCAGCAGTGCCTCATCCGGTGGCGCATGTGTTGCGAAGTACGGGCAGTGCGGTGGAACGGGCTGGACGGGCGCGACCTGCTGTGTAGCGGGAAGCACTTGCTCTGCTACAAACCAGTACTATTCCCAGTGTGTCTGAGCTTGATTTATGGATCACGCATGGACAGGAATCTAGATTCGGACGCCGTTGGGCGTGATATTAGGAATAATTCTTTCAGTTGTAGATATTATGGACGATTGCATCGCCAGGTGCGCCAGTTGATACAATCCCGAGCCAGTTACTATTGAATTTAGAAGAGATATAATGACAAAACAAAAAGACAGAGAAAAGCATCCCACTTTTCGTATCTTGCCAACAGTAAATTACATCGCCCGCATATATATAAACCGACCCTAAAATCCACCAGTGCCCTGAAGCCGCTTGACAGCACCCACCACACCCCTGGTCCAGGAGAACCTCCCCGGGTCAATCCCGATGGCCCCGTCGGCCTGCTTCCCGTCGGCGTCGGTCCAAATGCCAGTCTCCTTGTCCAGCGCGCCGTAGAGGTGCGTGTTCTGGTTCCTGCGCAGCCCGTCGATCCACGCGCGGCACACCTGCGCGCTGTCCAGCATGACGTTGATCTCCTGGCTGTGGTACCAGCTCTGCGTGTCCTGGTTGCCGTTGCCCTGGATGCCGATGTGCTCGTCCGCGATCATCAGCTTGATGTGGCAGCTGCGCTTCTTCTTCTCCTGGATGATCGGCCGCGTCTGGTCCTTGCCCACGTACCAGAAGTAGTGCAGCCGCTGCTTGGCCGCGGGCGAGAGCGCTGTGTACAGGTGGTGTGCGACCATGTCGTTGTGACCTCCCTGCATGGGGAGCAGCTCCCCGGCGTCGTTGTAGCCCAGGCAGATATAGCAGTAGACGTCGATGCCGCGCTCGCAGGCCTCGACGATGGCGGGGACCAGCGGCTCGGCGTTCAGCGTTGGGGACTGGATAAAGACGTTCTTCTTGGCGTTGCGCAGCGCCGAGAGCCAGGCTGCATTCTGCGGCATCACAACTGACTTGTGATTAGGGGGCCCATATGGCGCGCGGTTCACCATCGCTATCGGGAATGGCTCGTGGGTGGGGTGTGGTATGTATGGTGTCATCTCGTCTGCGGGTGCGCATTCAGGGGCGTCATGCGAGAATCCGACGTTGACGGTGTGATTGAGGTGCCGGTTCACAGCTTGCATCGTCGTTTCCCCGTTCTTGGCCGACACTGCTGCTTGCACACGCATGACCTCACTGGAAATGTCCGAATCCCAGTGTGGATCATCATGTGTGTGCTCCGGCAGGCTGTCAGCTGTGGAAGATGGCATCGGTAACCGATTATTAGCTTGTTGGCCTTCGTTGAGCAAGGCCTCTGTCTTTACATCAGGTCCATTGTGACCGTTCTGGGCTCCAACTTGCCCATCGTCATTCAGTCGGCTCTCCGGTGCCGATGCGTGAGTGCCTGGGACGGTGTTGGAGGTTGTACTCGGACCAGTTACGGCATCTGCACGATCTGGATCGTTGCTTTCGGCTTCTAAGTTCTGCCCGTCTACCAGGCCTGGCTGGGGCACGGTCTGCGTGTATTCGTATGCCTCCCGTGACTGCATTTTCCCAGGGTCGATCACGACATGATGCCCACGAATCGAACCACTTGGTTCGAAGATGCCGCTGTGCGATTCCGTAAAGCACGATATGCCACCATTGGCCGCGGGAGAGTTGTGGCTCGGCAGTGGAGGCTCGAGGCGTTTGTGCCAAGACAGCAACGCCATGTCGTACATCGAATCCACAATCGGGCCCTCGAGATGGATCATCATTTCCAAATTGTCGTTGTTCTGGATGTTGTTGCTTTGAATGACCGCCAATTTCCTGTCGACGACCATGTACTTGGCATGGAACGTCCCCAACAGTGGATGATGGTAGTTCATGACCTGTAAATCGATATTCGGGATTTCTTCCGGCGGCGGTATGCCCACCTTGTCTCCGGTGTACTCTTTTACAGGGACAACATAGTGTGGTTCGAACAGCTGCTTGGGGCTCCCTCTGTCGTAAATCATCTTCATGACAATCTTCGTACCCCGCTCGCCAGCACGGCGGGAAAGTTCCTTCATGGCGTCCGTAATGAATTTGGAAGCATCACTATTCTGCCAGAAGTTCGTGGCGAGGAAGACCTCCCTTTCGGCTCGAACGATGCAATTGGACATGTGACGCACAATATCCGGAACCCTGCAGTGATATCAGACTACACTCTAGTAGACAGTGATGTTTTGGTAACTCACGTGGAGATGATGCTCAATGGAACCACACCACAGCTGCCCATCAATGAAGGGCTGACCATCGCATGGCCGGGATCATCATGTAATGTACCTATGGCATCATGGTAGATCTATCAAGTCAGCTTTGTAGTGAATCCTGTTGGATTTCAATAACTTACCCTCAAGAACAACTCGCTCGGTTGAGTCGGGCCCCAATGCCCGGCTTCCGCGGCCCGGTGAAGCGCTTCCTCTGAAGCCAAATCATTCCCAGCGCCGTGTGCTGAAAGTGAGTTGTTGAGATTCCCGACGTGGTGACCGTAGAGTTTCTTCCACGCCTCACCTGGGCTCAAGGAAGGATCCTGTGCTAGCAAGGTTGAGACACTCTCCGGAGAGGTGAGTAAATTGAGCAACTCATCGCTAACCGGGTTAGTGAAGCGGCTGTCCTGCACATAGCGCTCTATCTTGTCAGGAGAGTTTTTCATATCCTTCTCGTCCTGAGCAGGCAACTCTGCTTGACGCGGGGTGGTAAATGCTCTGTAAGGCAATTCAACAAACGTTTGATACGCAGTGTTGCCCACAGAACCGATGTTCTGGAGAGGAGTATTTTGATCCGACATAATGACGATCGGAGGAGCCGAAAATTCCGCAAATAAGTTATGGGGAGCAGTGATTTAAGCCAAGCAAGCAGTCCATAAACATCATAACCTTCCTGCTGTGCCCACTCCGCAACGACTGGACCTCGAGGCCCACCAGAGCCACGAAAATGGAGCCGAACCTGCAGGGGCTGAGGCCAAGCTTTTGCCAAGATTTGCGGCTCGGCAAGATCGGGACGATCGCAACGTCAGTGGCACATGGCCTGGGCTTCTCTGGGTCTGGGGTAACGGGTGATTGGAATAGCGTGTATAAGTCAAAGGAGCATTCTCGCAAACATGAGAACTAGATGAGGAGGTCGATAATCCTGTCACCCATCATTAGCACTCTCGGCCGGGCCTCATCAGAACTGCATCATCGCGAGCCTAGGCGCTGACGTCACGTCCTAGGGTAGACCTGTTTTTCGAGGCTGTGCTAGATTCTCCACGCAAGCCCTCTTGCTCCTGTGCCGCTTTGCCGGGAAGAGCGCAACCTGATCGGGAGTTGGGGCAAACTATCGGGCTGGCCAGGCTTGCCTAGTGCTGGCACAACCAGGAATTATGCCACTGACTGCAGCAGCTAGTGTTGTCACATTGCAAGGGTGTGTGTGTGATCGATTTGGTACCCGGTCAAGCTTCTCGGGTTCGTGGCACCGCTCCCACTTCGTCTGGCCAATTTGGTGTCAACTATAACCATCCGGTTCGCCCTGGATATATGTCGCTCTCGAGCACCACAAACTTATATTCGTATTCTGAACAGTCTCTGCGGTATGACAACGGCCTGTAGTATAAAGAATGGCGTGACCATTGCTTGTAGTATAAGTAATCGCAATATTACCATACAAAATAAGTGTTGTGCATTGTTGTGTTCGCACCCGAGTCTAGGCCCGAGGATCATTCATTTGTACGAATTCCGAGTACCTCGCGACCCTGAGAAATTCCTGCAAGCCACGCAAAAGTATTACGCAGACCTTCGATTCAGGCCCATGCAAAAACTCATCCAATCCAACAGCCAAGTAGAATTATTATATCCCACCCATGAGAGCACGCGGCGTATCACAGCAGAGTTATGCTCGGCCGTAACTTGTTCGTAAGACACACGGTATCAAATTGCACGGACCGTGGCGGTCTTCAAATATGATCCAGGTCCCCATCAGTCTTCTCAAGTTGCTGATTGGTATAGTCGTAGCTTTCTGTCTGCATATTTGTTCATTTCCTCAAGCAGACTCTTAGTTACAATCATTCGATCTTGCTCTCGCTGCAAACCTGTGGGCGGAATCTCTTCGTTGAGAAATGATGAACGGATGTCCAGAGTCGGAGATTCTCCAAACATTTCAGAAATGTGAGTGAAAGTATCAACCGAGGGAACGATATAAATGATCGAGTCCGGTGCAGATCCCATGACAACATGGCCATAGAAACATCCTGTGTTAGCGTCGAAGACTGCTGACCCTGAGTCGCCTGTCTTTATTGAGGACGAGAGACGTGCCGCGATCAGGTTTTGAAAGCCGTAGAACCCCTGCATTTTGGCTCTCTGAATCCCAAGCAGAATGGACCCATGGATATGACTGTATGATGTGATCACGACCACTTGGGTACCTGGTTTTGGCATGGCAGCGATATCTGTGGCCTGAAGCGCATCATGATCTCCAACCTTCTCGATTGCGTTACTTGCTTTCCTTGCCTCCCCAGCTAGAAGCCTCACCAGAAAGTAATCGATTTTTCTGCGGCTCAGGAGAATTTGATTCACATCTGACATGTCTAGCGCGGTCCAGAGATTTTGTTGGACAACCTTCTTAGAAGAAATGTCCATTGACAGCGACGCAGATTCAGATGCGAGCGGGCTGTCGCTAGTTTCTTTTGGAGACTCCTTCATTGTGGTATCCCCTTCAAATTGACCGTCATCGTCATCTGTATCAGACTGGCCATCATATTCACAGTCATCGGTGTCGGAGTCGAACTGCGCGGCCGAATCCGCGCCTGTGTCTTCTTGGCCGGTATGATAAGCCGTCAATTGGTATGTCTTTTCTCCAATCCGGATGAAAGGTCCGCCTGTAGCGAATCGGACAGTTGCTCTGCCATCGGTGATCTTGACGAACCTAAGCCGCCGCCCAATGATTGGTTCCCCGGAGGCATGTATGTCAAAGCTTGTCGGGCTCTGACGACCCATTTGAGTCGCTGGAGATTTTCCGGTAACAGGAATCACAAATGCAGTTGTTTCCAATAGAGACGAGCTGTTTCCGAGTCCAACCTGAGGGAACTGCTGCAGAATGTCACTTTCTCGGATCAGGGCCTCTGCATCCTTTCGAGCCTTCCGATCGCAGCAACAGATCATTACAATTGGGTTGGCAGTCGCGTCTGCCTTTCCAATCATGTAAATTGAAAGAAATATAGGTGCACATTGAGGTGGCTCAATATCGTGCAGTAAGTTTTCAATCTTCGGACGTATTTGAGCCTCGAATAGATCCAGAGCTGGTCCCTCGGCAATCCATGCCTTCCCTTTGATCTTCTTATTGGTTGTTCGGATCATCTCTCCCAGCGAGTCCTGAGGATTTGGCCAAGGGTGTGGTTTTCTCTTCCGGAAAGATACTTGGCTCCCGATGGCGAGTGACCGTCCCAGGGTGCCATGGAGACTCTCACCGTGCATTTGAGTTTGGTTGGAGTTGCTGAGGTGTTCAACATGCGTTTCAACCTTCCCAGCTCTCTCTCCTTGTGACTTCTCAATCTTTGCATAGGTCTGAGCTTGGTTGCTAGGTGAGCCTGCTTTGGCGGGGCCCGATGGGGCGAGCGATGACTGGCAACTCGTTTCCGGCTGTCCATCCTGCAAGCTATCAGATGGCGTCACAGGCCAAGACGTCGTCTTCTGGGATGGAGCTGTGGATTGCCTGATAGGGTCCTGGAGTGGTGGCTGTTGCTGCTCGCCCTGCGAGGTTTCGGGCTGTACTTCATTTGGCTTGATAACCGAGCGATTCTGGTCTTTGGCTGTTGACACACCCTGTCTGGTGCTTTTGTGGATGAAATGTTGAAGGTGTTCAATGGAGTCAGGTGTAGAAACGCCCTCGTGAGATTGTAATCTGTCCCAAAGTGCATCTTCCCCCTCTTTCTCACTGCCGCTGTCGCGTCTCCGTAGAGCTAACATGATGGCTGACCTAGAAGGCATGGAATCATTCAGTTCATGAAGCGCGAAATCTACCTTCAGCATCAGAAGTTAATGGAATCCGGGCTCAATCTGGATTTTCTATAGGTGAATAGATTAGAGATTGAATAAAAAAATCGTCTTCCATGGGTAGCGGTCTAAGACGGTCAGGCTGGATGATGACCACATGCAGGTCGGTGGTCCTCTACCAATGGGATACCTAACGCTTGCATATTTCCATTTTCCCGACTTGAAATTGGTGCCCGAGGCAGATTCAATCTATTTTCAGTGTTGTGCGACTCCAGACTCCAGACCCTGGGTTGCAACTTGTTAGGTCTGTTTCTTAAAGCATTCATGACAGTGCTGCCAACTATACATGCTTGGACTCAGCACACTACCAGTGCCGCGACATGTATACTATCAACCATGCAACAACAGCCGAAACAAGGAATGCAATCAATTTGCATGTACGAAGCAATGAGGGATTAGGCTGTAGTCTTCGCAAGCTTGCGTGTGGTGATTGGAACTCAGCCCCAGAGTCGTGCCGGCGAACTTACGAAACGTACTGTCAGACACAATGGACTTATTTCGCCCAGGGAAGACGCAACTTTCAGCATCATTCTCACGAAACCATTGAGATCATCCGTATGATTCAAGAAGATAATGTGAAAGAAAACATACTCATTCAGTTGCAAAGTTCACGCCAGGCCGGGCAGAAATCATTGTCTGAACACACTTGCCACCACATGATAGACTTCGTCGCTAGACTCATCACTCCCATCAACATCGGGACTCTTCCAAACGAGGTCAACAAGCGACGCCATTTGAAATGGGATACGGGCACGCTGAAAGACTGTGTCAATGAATATTTCGACGAGTCACCAGTACTGACATTCGAGCGCCTGAGACTGCCGAAAGCCTTCGATGCGTGGAGCCTTTGCAAGGTCGGAGGCATCAAAATTAGATTCACGGATAACCTCGCCGACCACCTGCTTCTGGTAGAAGACGATGCGATAGTCCTGATTTTCCATCACGTCACTTACCTGGAACAACAGGGGCAGAAGTACGTAACCAGAAGTGAAGAAACATAGAATAGAGACACTATAATCCACTGACCGGTCGCCAGCTCACAGCTTCCACCTGGGCTAGCCGAAGAGACAATTAAAACAATCGCCCTGCTCTTCCCGCAAGCCGAATATGGCGGATCGAAAAAGTCGACGCGCAAGAAACGAGCCTGGTTGAGCAAACTCTGCAAGAACCACGAAAACGAGTACGGGTGTCGCGTAGACGAATGCGTGAACAGGTGCGGAGGGCTGCCAGCGAGTGAGCGCCAGATCGAGAGATTCAGGTTCTGGCGGGACAGGCTGGGCGTGCTCAAGCAGACTTACGATGAGACGACGCCGAGCACGATATCCCAGTGGTGGCATGACCGCCGCAACGGGCCGCAGTGGTTCACGTTCTGGGTTGCCGGTGTTGCGTTGGCTCTCGCCACGCTGGCACTGTTTCTGACGGTGGTGCAGGCAGTCGAAGGAGCTCTTCAGGTATTCTTGGCCTATAATCCAAAGTCATGAGAAAGCCACAGGTCAGAAATGGGTCTGGGTTTCAGGAAGTATTCCATGAGATAATTGTATAGCGCTGTTCCTAGGACTTTCTGAAGCCGAAAAGAGATAAAAGAAATCGCTGTAGGAAGCCTTGACGTGTACGCCTGAAAGCCATCCATCGAAACCTTTCTTCCGCTGGTGCATACAAAACAGTGCGACAGCTTATCCTGGCCCGACCGCACTAGTTCTAATCGGTCACTGTCGCTCACGAGGTAATCCCTCGATGTTTATTGTGTAAAGGTAGATCGAGCATATAATATCGCATCCCTTACAGCTCATTCTCAACGCCAACGTTGCCGCTCTTGAGCTTAGCAAAGTTCGTGAAACCGAGTTCGTACTGCAGTCATCCAGATTAGCACGGAGCCTGCAACAGAGAGGAGAGAGAACTTACAGCAAAAGCAAGGGTCATGCGAGCATGCTGCAGCATGTGATCAAATGAGAGGTACTTGATGTTGTCGTCCGTTGAGTGGATATGGTCGTCGCTATCCTCAAACGCAGACTCAATAACGAAGGCGGATGGATAGCCGGCCTTGGATGCGGAGGCGTGGTCTGAGCATGCATAGCCACACTTCGTCTCGACGTAGGGAATATCGCAATATTCGACAACAATCTTCTTGATGAACTCGGTCAGCTTCGGGTCGACGTAGTCAACAATGACTCCGACGCTCTCGGGCTTTCCGGCCTTGATGGTCTTCTCAACGTATCCGGTCATGTCTTGCTGCAGCATGGCCTTGACGTCCCGACCTTGCTTCTCGTACTCGGAAAAGATGGCCTGGCTGCCAAGCAAACCACCTTCCTCAGCCGAGTACCAGTGGAACTCGATGGTGTTCTCTAATTTACCCTTCTTGGCAGCATCGGAGCTGAGAAGGACCCGGAAAGCCTCGAGGATTGTAACGGTACCGCTTCCATCATCATCCGCACCGGGCGCAGCAAGGATCGAGGGCAGCCAGAGGTTGATAGAATCCTGGTGAGCGCCAACGACGACCGTCGAGTTCGTCTGGCCGGGAATCGTCGCGATGATAGAACTCTGTTGCCACGAGTGTGAGAACGCCTCGGCGTAGACATGACCTGCGCCAGACTCCTTGATGATGTCCTTGATCTGCTTCAGGAGCCACTCGGAGGACTGCTTTCCGTAGTCGGACTTGTAGTAGCGGGTATGGAAGCTGGAGAACTTCTCGAGGTTCTCGTGCATTTCCGTCTTGGAGAGGTTCTTGAGGAGCGGCTTGACCTTATCCTGAAACGAGGCCTTGGCAGGGAAGACGACGTTGGCGAAAGCGTGGGTTCGTGATGCGCCGAGGTCCTGGGTCTCGGTGATGTCCATGAACTGTTGGCCATTCTGTGTAAACCGGGTTCATTAGCATGTCGGATGCATCTGAGGTGACGGCTGGAGACAGAGTGATTCGCGAGGGCTTACACGTCTGAGCTCCCATTTCTCCTCCTCTGTGATCCATTTGGTGTCGCCAGGGGCCATCTCAACGAGGAACTTCTCGCTGGACTCCTCGTAAACCCCCTGAGGATATAGCTGCACGTTATTGCCCTCGGTTCTCTCGATGAACCGGCCAGCGACGGCTGGGGCCAGCAGCGCTACGACACTAGATTTGCTAAACTTCATGGTGATGTTTGGAATGATTTGTTGATGAAAGAAAGAAGCGCTCAGTGCTCACGAGGCAACGGTCACTAGTGGTAATCTCCCATCTGACCGTCACCAGTCAGTCGGCAGGCAGCCAATGACGCAACATCCTGAAACGAGCTCCTTATCTGCCGAGATCGGCACCGAAGGTCCCGATTAGTCTACCGAGGCAGCGTCGGCCGTGAGCGTCTGGCATTCAAACGGTCAAGGCCTGACAGCTTTAATGACTGATGGTATTTTAGGACTAATAAGATCATATACACTGGTTACTTTTGATGAATAGCAAGGACTTTTGTACACAGTATAATGTGTATGTCATTCATGCTCCAGGGAAATTACGGCTAGATAAAATGGGTCGAGTTTTCGGCAACGGAATGGGGCGTGGTCAAATATTCAGATGACAGCCATGAATTGGTGACTGTGAACTGCGCCTATGAAGACAATGCAGCCTTGCTAGATACAAGCCAAAATCCAGCAGGCAATATCCATTACTTCTGAGTGGACTTATGCTCAATGCGAAGGCCAACAGGGACAGTGTCTGCGTCATGGCGCAGGCTGAAACAATGTTCGGAGCTTCCACTGTGACGGATCTAGTCTAGAGTTGACTCTGTTCAACGTCGCCAATTCGGCCTGCTTTCAGCGTCTTGGAGGAGTACGGGACCACAACTTCGGGGTAAAATCCTTCCCCCGCCCGAAGCAGAGTGCCAGAAATATCGTGTGCCGGGCCTCAGGATCGCAGGGCGGGGCCCCAATAATCTTGGCCCCAAGATGACAGGTCGGAGGCGGTGGTGCCACGATCATCCATCACGAAAGGAAGCCGGGTAAGCCCATCAGGTGGTCTGTCTGTACATGGCCGCCCCCTCCCCCCTTCCCCCTTCTAAGACTACCAGTTGGTCTTCCCTGAGCGCCAGGTCTCCCGCAACAGGGAGCGGGAAACGGCCAGACGGGGAGACCCCTAGTGTGGTGGGCAGGTGCGGAAGGAATGGAGGGGTGAATCTGCGACTCAGCTGCTCTCTCACATGTGGTCTGATTGTCGAGGCTCAGCCTGAGCTCAGACAGCCCGATGGCTAGCGTCCGTTTTCATACAAATTGATGAGTTGTCTCACTTGACGCATCATAGACGAAGACCTCCCTTTCTTCTCTCATCTGCGCAGCATTGTAGCTTTCCACGACTAGATTTCTGTCGGCCACATGAAGCCTCGAGCAGGAGACAATGCCTGGATCTCCACCACCATACCGGCCTAAGGCCGACCTCGTCGCCAGAGGCATCAAGCGACCCAGCCCGCTCGGCACTGCGACCTTTATTGGGCTGCGCGCGCTCGACCCGTTTCTCCAGTATCGCATTCTCGCCCATGGACTCGGAACAGGATTCCTCGCCAAACTTGGCTTATCAACCATTCCCCTCAGCGCGACGGTCATCACGCGGACGGGTTTCAAAATAATCGATCAGCTCGGCCTCCCCCTCGAACGTCTCCTACTGCTTGGCATGGCCGTCGGCTCCGCAGCGAAACAGATCTTCTGGCTCACCTACCTGTCGCAGGAGGAATTCCAGCCCAAACCCGCAGCCATAGTCTCCGCCTTCAACTCCCTCTGCAATAGCGCAAACTCCCTGCTACTTCTTACGGCTGCCACCTCTGCTGCGCTTTCGACTAAACCCTTGACGGTTCCTGTGCCCGGCACCCACGCGAAGCTGTCGCTGCCAGTGGCTGTGGGCACGGTCATGTACGTTGTCGGTATCCTGCTGGAGACAGCCGCAGAGCTGCAGCGCAAGAGGTTCAAGGACAACCTGGAGCACAAGGGTAGGCTTTGCAGAGAGGGTCTCTGGAGCGGGGCCAGGCACATCAATTACACTGGATACACTCTCTGGAGAGGCGGGTACGCCCTGGCAGCTGGCGGTTGGGTCGCCGGTGTCGCAATGGTCTCTTTCCAGGCGCACAACTTCATCGGGAACGGAATCGTCTCTCTCGACTACTATATGAGCCGGCGGTATAAAGACCAATGGGGCCGCTACAAAGAGGACGTTAAGTGGAAGCTCGTACCCGGTCTCTACTGATTCTCCCATGAGCTGTCGATTTTGATTTTAGATTGTTGGTGATAGCATTATCCGGGCAACTGCATCTGCATTATGGAGGCTAAGACGGCGTTATCGGTAAAGAATGGCTGTCAAGCCTTCAACATCCATGAATTGTGATTCAGAGTCAGTGGTTGACCTTGGTAGAACAAAGGGCAGAGCAAGTAGTATTAAGCCCGTTCAATGGGTGATCCAAGGAGCATGATCAATAATAGACACTCTGCCTAGCACAGGACTTTTCAAGTGCTTTAAAAAAAAAATGTATAGAATCACCTACTGTGCTGCTGCATAATTTGTATTGCTTTGAAGACTGAGTCCTCGTACCGTGCTATTTGCCGAAGCGTTTGAAGGTTGAGGATATTGTTCGAAGCCTCAGCAGGGGTCGTACCCAGCTGATGCCGCTAAGATAAACCTGCAGCATGTGATTTGCCGCTGTGCAAGCATACGTCAGGGTACTCAGAGTCCCCTGTCGGTCGTGATCAGCGGGCCAGGATCCGTCATTTGGCCTCCGAAGGCGGTGGGTCACAGCCCTGTTTCTCGATGAATTGAATGCCGAGGCCGCGAACTTTCCTCCCTCCGCAAACATAAGCCTTTCGAACTCGTTATTGCGTTTCTGTTCCTGCACGAAGCCATTTGTTGCTTGCCTGCGATGCTTTCTGCTTGCCAAGTAGACTTAGAGTCAACATCATAGACCTCCCTGCGGCATTGTTGCCGCCGCTCCAAAAATGCGCGCGTGCGCCGCCCGCCTGACCCCACGATGCCCCGTCGCCTCGACCCCTCGGACACATCTCGGTTTTAGAAGCCACAGGCAACGCGCAACATCCACAAGGCTGATACAAACCAGCAGTCGAACTGGAGAGAGATTCGAGCGCCGGATACTCCAAAATTCGGAAGCGCAACCAGCACGCGCCGTTCTTCCGGCGCTGTCTATTGCTGGACAGAGGAGGCGAGCCTCGGTGGCCACTGCGACGACAGAAAACGGTGCGCTTCGAACACGGAATGGGAAAACATTGTCTATTCCTACTTGCTGACCGCCTCTAGTCAACGAAGATGAATTCGGTCCAATCCAAGAATACGATCGCCGCGTGGCTCAGGGCCGCCTGAAGAACGACGAGCACCAGCGAGGCAATTTCCCCACAAAACACTTCTCGACTTGGCGCATACACTGACATGTGATGAAACAGGCATCATACAGAGCTTACAGCATCTTCACGATGAACTTAGGCATTACCAAGCCCGGCCGGTCGTCCACCCAACTATCGAGTCGTTGAAGCCCTCAAAAGGGCTGTTCTCCTTTTTCGGGGGAGGCAAGCCAAAAGCTGCGCTGCAGGAAATACCGCCAGATCTACCCCGAGGGTTGTACTTGTTTGGCGATGTAGGAAGTGGCAAGACGATGTTGATGGACCTCTTTTACGACACCCTGCCGAGCGCTGTCCGGTCGAAAACGAGGATACACTACCACAACTTCATGCAAGACGTGCATAGGCGGTTACACCGCATGAAGATGGAGCATGGCAATGACATGGACGCCGTTCCTTTCGTTGCTGCAGACATCGCGGAGCATGGGAATGTTTTGTGCTTTGACGAGTTCCAGGTCACCGATGTGGCAGACGCAATGATTCTTCGGAGGTAGGGTTGCCTCTTTCCCAGCACAGTACTACCAGTACGCACAACTGACATGTTGCATCGCAGACTTTTGGAGGCGCTCATGTCACATGGCGTGGTTCTTGTCACGACTTCCAACAGACATCCTGACGAGTTGTATAAGAACGGCATACAGCGTGAATCTTTTATTCCGGCGATCGACCTCCTCAAGGGCCGATTGCATGTCATAAACCTCGACTCGCCAACAGACTACCGTAAAATTCCCCGTCCACCATCCGGGGTATATCACACACCGCTCGACGCGCACGCTGCAGACCACGCGGAAAAGTGGTTCCGCTTCCTAGGCGATCCCGAGGCTACCGAGCCGCACTCCGAGGTCCAGCACGTCTGGGGTCGCGAGATTTTTGTACCCCGGGTCAGCGGCCGATGCGCGTGGTTCACGTTTGACGAGCTGATCAGGAAGCCGAAGTCAGCCGCCGACTTTATCGAGCTGACGCGCTCCTATGACGCTTTCGTCGTCACGGATGTGCCGGGGATGACCATCAGGGAGCGAGATCTGGCGCGTCGTCTCATCACATTCATCGACGCTGTATATGAGTCGCACGCAAAGCTTGTTCTCACCACGGAGAAGCCTCTGACGGAATTGTTCACTTCGAAGGACGAGATTGCCGAGTCACTCCTGCAGGGGTCCGGCCAGGACGCTGGTGGCCACGAGGTGAGCCAGGTGATGAAGGACATCATGGTAGACCCGGGGAAGCAGGCGGACAAGCTGAAGGGGTCCGCGCTGTTCGCCAACGACGAGGAGGCTTTTGCGTTCTTCCGCGCGTTGTCCCGCTTGACGGAGATGGGAAGCGTGGAATGGGTGGAACGAGGAATGGGTCTTGAGAGCCGAGGCGGCAAGTCTGAACGGGATGGCTTCATGAAGGCCCGCTCAAGGCAGATGGAGGATTCTATGTAGTTCGGATTGCCTAACTACATTCGTGGAGACCTGTTCTGTGCCAGCATAGCGAAGCATTGATTGGAGCAGCAATTTGAGCATAGATCTGAAGCATTTCTTGCAATTGCATCTGCCTGAATAGTGGCATCCAACAACTGCCACACTTGAGTAAGCAACGAGTGCTCGCACCAGAGACCGCCCACAAATCAGTCAAACACCTTAAACCGCACTACTCGTTGTTTTGCCTCCGCTTGCATCTGGTCCAGATCCAGAAGCGGCTCCTTGGGCCCCTCGTCTCTTCGCAACGACTCATTCGAGTAAGCCGACATGTCCTCACCATTCTGAACGACGAATCGGTCACCATAGAACAGGAAGGGCAGGATCGAGGTCTTCCACACCATTTCACGACCTCGGCGCCGCGAACTCTGTAGCATGGTCCATGCGAGTAGGCCACTCGTGACGGCCACGAGTACCGCTGGGAAAGTCAACCAGGGGTAGTAGATCCTCGTACACACTGTCTCCTGAAGCACTTGACCAGACACGGCCTCCGGATTATTAAAGAGGCCCATTCGTATCTTGTTCGACAATCGATCTGTGAAAGCCTCGATTCGTTTGATAATACTGGCAGTCGTAGTTCTATCATCATTGTAGAACTTTGCAAGCCAATATATCTTGCCGCAGCCGATTCGTGTAGTATTCTCAGGGCTACTAATGCTCGACCGTGTGGAGCAGCTTCCGTCGAATACGTTTCTCATTTGTGCGAAATTTGTTGACGCCAGAAGACTCATACCATATATGCATTCCGCTGGAGCTGTTGTGTTTTCAACTGTGAAATGACGGGTTCCGTTGAGGTCAGGTTCAGCGTGAAGGAGAAGGAGGCGTTGCATGTTAAGAGTGGAGGATCGGTTCGCGTTAGTCCAAATTGTATCGTTCACAAGGCAAGGCGACTTGATGGCTTGAAAAGCGAGATTATAAACTGAAGGGTAAGTGGCAGTGTTCCAATTGTGCCCCCATACCGCCTCCTGGATAGCCTCAGTTGTAATGTTAGGCGCAAATACGGCGGCCACGTTTGGCACCGCGGGAACCGTGCTAACGAGAAACTCGTCCAGTTTCCCTAATGTCACCGAAGCATTGTACGAACGAAGACAAGGGTACAGTGTGCACGTAGCTGCGACGTAATCCGTATATCCAGAGCCTGTTAAAAGCCAGTTGGACGTTAGAATAGTAACGTTTGCCAAGGACCACTGAGACAAGGCCATCATTTCCGGGCTGACAAGATCACCAGCCCAGCCCAGTCCAATTTCCAACCGGGCCGATGCCAACAATTCCGTGGTTTGCTGGTTTTCTTGATTGTAGAACGACGCCCGAACTGACATTCCGTTTGGCAGGGTATAGTTCGTCTTGGAAGAAGTGGAGGAATTGGACGATTCTCCGGTCGATGTAATCAGCGACGAAGTATCGACACACGAGCTGCATAGTCCCAGCGTGCTGTACACCCCACTAATTGAATTTTGAAAGGAACAGTTTCCAGTAGGGCACCCCACAGATATGGGCGAACCTATCTCCTCGTTATCTGGGGCGAGAGCAGATGACAGGGCGGCGAACACGTTGGGAAAATCCAAGGGCCCGAACGTACTATATGGAGGTCGTTCGCCAGCAGTGATATTTCGAGAGACTGGAAGGGACGCATTGACACTATCCACTAGGAACTGGCAAGATTCCGTCTGGATAGCCTGTTGTACAAAAGAACCCGTACCCAACGAGACAATCGTGACTATGACAGCCAATAAAGTAGCTGGATCCCGGGCAATCGTTGGCAAAAGCTTCAAAGCATCGAGAAGGCCCTGGCTAGCATCACTAAAGCGACTTGTATCGATCAGGCGGCGCATAGGTGGGTTTTCTGTAAGTTGTCCGTCGCTAGCAAAGTATTTCCACTTTGCTTGTCCGATGATCTCTGTTAACACAAAGCTCAACATCGTTCGGAGGAGGGTGGCAATCAAGGCGATCAAGGTGCTCAAGTTGATAGCGTTACCCCAGTCTGGTATGCGACGGCCGTTGTAGTATTGGAGGATGCCGTATATCGATCCAAGCATTCCAGCAGCAAGGACACAATTCAATATCTCCCATTTCCAGAGCTTGAAAATGTTAGCACTTGCGGATGGCGCAAGTACGGTCTCGGATTGGGAGCGGGAGTCGCTCCGAAATGTGTTGAGAAGCTTCCCAGACTGAAAGCTCCTCAACCGTTGTGGCAGTTTTGTGATGCGGAAATACTCTCCGCTGGAGCCAAATTTCTCACGGTAAGTGCTCATTAGATCTTCCAGAGTGCTGGTCGCCGACTTATGTCCTGGATCATCTATTGGTAGGCTTTGTGGGTCTTCAACATCGCTGTTTTCGTGTGACAATGCTGGCGACCTCGAATTACTGAAGGTGGATGATTGGTGACCTGAGATGGATTGACATGCAATTTGACTAGGTCCTAGCCGAGGGCCACAATTAAGAGTTTCCGGTTGGTTGAGCGCATAGGCAGCGCGTGAGTTGATTGTGGATATGAGAGGGGAGTGCTGAGATGAGTTGCTTGGGTTGTTGATGGCGGGCGTCACTGAGGGCCTTACTGAATCCGCCATGTCTCAGACCAGAAGCTTTCGAACAACAAGTACAGTCGGATCAGGATGGTCGAGTGGCATGATGGGATTACAGAAAGAATTTACCCAGGTAAATAGGAAGGGATGCCTTATATGTCTTTGCCGGGTGCTATGTTTGTCTCGAAGTGATTTTCAGCTCTGTGTTACACAAAGCAGATCGAATATCTGCCTATCTTTACTGGCCCCCAAAGAGACCCCAAGTCTAGACACACCCACTGCCAATAATATGTCGAGAGCAGTCTTTTACTCCATTCAGGCATCTGAGCTAGGAGATCTTGGCGAATAGAGTTGCTAATATGGGTATTACAACATTTTCCGAGCCTGTTTCATGCAACGAAGCTAAGCGCAATTCTCGTAACTGTGGCGAGCTTGCTTAGGTAGAAACACAATATCTTTAATGTACCTCATTACATGATCTCATCTTTGTTGATCTCTAAGCCGATCCGATTGAATATTGTATCACTGTCTCAGCCATTAGCCGGAGACCTGGGCTTGTGGTGACAAGGCTGCCGATCTTTTTCAGCTGTTGTATGCACCTTTCATGATCCTCAAACCGTTGCATGCCATAAGGTATAAACTTGTTTATTGAACGCCAGGCTACAAGGAAGTGGACTTATCTAATCTTCTTTCTAATAATGAGACTAATGATAGTCGAGAGCAAGTTCAGAGTTGGCAGGAACAGCAATTATAATTGCGCCCAGACTGCCAGGGTCTCAAAGGAGACAATTGATGAGATTCTTGAGGAGCAGGGATAGTACAAAGCTAAGCTCGGTTCATTCTACTGGGGTGAGCTGGTTGAATTATGAGGATTGGGACCCAGAAGCAGCCTCACATTCATCCAAAAAAGAGAAAAGAAAAGAAGAAGAAAAAAGAAATGCAAAAGATACGAAACTGAGGACGAGCAAAGCTACTCAGCTAGCCTAACTAATTGATGAAGACAAAAATGATGAAACGGAGCCCGAGACCAAAGCTACCAGTGAGCCAGAGAGCCTCTTAGTCTGTCAAAGGGGAAGAGTGACTCTGTCCGTGTGGGTGGTGTAAGTGGAAGGCGCGATTTCTCCTGAAGACTCGGAGTGCCTGCAGGAGCTCAAAGCTCCATCACCAAGAACCGCGGACCCTGATCCAACACCATTCATTTGCACATTTACATGGAATAGCCCAAGCACTTACCCGAACTTCTTTATCTGCGAGACAAACACACCTCAGAACTCGGAGCACATGCAACCAGTATCGTCACCATGTTCCCAACTCTAATGCAGAACAAATATGGACAACCTATGTAAGGCATCTCTATTTGGTGCGGACATGTTGTGTCCGCTTTTCTGACCTCACAGGCCCCTCTCGGACAATGGTTGGGATTGGCAGATAAAGCAGCTACGGTTGCAGCAGCTACAGGAGGAGCCTCTCGAGGAGCCTACACCCCAGAGCCACTCTCGCCAAGAGGTTTCGAATCGGTGAGAAGCGATTGAAGACAGATCCACGCTGCCATTGATCGAGGCTAATGGATCGAGAAACCAGCCCCGACGTCGACTCTGAGGAACCTACAATCGTCAAGCGAGCACCTTTAATACCAGCCACAGCTAAGATAATCAAGTAAGTCTACCAATAGTTCGATTCATTTCGAATTTGCCACACACAGACAGTTGATTCCATGGAATAGTTGCATTCCTAGGAATGCTGAAATCGATTGGACAATTGACGACTCGCTTCCTGCCCAGAACGCAGCCCCGCCCCCTTCACCGACACGAGCCAGACATGACCAGGAACTCTACTCAGAAACCAATACGACTTTTGAAGATAATTGCCCCTCTATTGAGCTATCATCCTTGTCTATCGACCTCAGACCACATGAGACCCAAAGAGGCCCGGTTCCATCGAATCCGCGTGGACAATGCACCAACAAGATTAGTCTCTGCCCTAGATATCGTCCAGACGACACGATAAAAGGAGACATAATGCCAGGCAAAACTGTCCAATCTCACTACAACTATGACTTCCTCGCAAATTTCACGACAGAGACAATGGATCACAAAGCCGAACTTGGAAAAAGCTTGCCAGGCTCCAAACTTCTTGAGCCCTGGGCCGAGCCAGGGGTGAGCTACATCCCAGCCACCTGTCCCAGCGGACCTCGCAACCTTCCTCCCGGCTACTACGCCTGCCCCTCCAAGGATTGCCCTCACCGACTTGGGAAATCATGGTCAGGCTCTGGGTACACTCGGGAAACTCTCACAGACCACATTCTCAACCACGGGGGACGTAATGGGATGTCAGAATTGAGATGGACCGTCCGGCAACGTGTCATGGCCATGCGCCGTACTCAGCGCCGCAAGACGAATGACGGGAAAATTTGGATCGACGCCACCGGTGATCTTGACGAGGACCTACAGCGAGAGACTGACGACCTGGTCCTGGATCTCGAGGAAATCAGAAACTGGGAGCAAGCAATCCGGGTCGCTGCCCGCCGATCTGCAGATGCAACCTTTGCGGATCAAGTGCCTGTCCATGGGAGCCCCCATTTTACATCCCCGGAGAGGAACATCGAGGTGCGCAATCCTGAGCTAGCCCGCAGGGAGTATGCCTTCCCACGTGATTCGTTTCGTTTTCAAGACCATCAACGTTCACGACAGACGTCTGCTGGGGTGCATCCGAACGATCAAGTACGCTCTCCAGTGGAGTCGAAGGGACTCAATGGGTTCTCCTGGTCTGAAACCACGGTGACGGACAGTGACCACAGTCCTCCGAGAAAGAAGGCTCGAAAAGTTCGACCTGAGCGGGGCTGCGAGGATTGGATCTCCACAATGGGAGAAGATGACGATGACATGGATCTTGACTAACAGAGATGCACTTGGACTCAGTGGTGGTTTCTGGGTTCTCGTTCTGGTTGTTGATGGGTTGTGTTCGTGATTGATGATGGATGAGCTGGGCAGGTGATTGGCTACTACGCGCCCGTCCTATTGTGAGAGACCATTCTTATAGCATAGGTTTTATAGGCAATAAGGACGGGGCCTATCAAGGAGAAGGCAACCGAGAGTATGTCACTCGCTGGTCAGTCAAAGCCGCAATCAATCGGTCTCTTCGTTCTTCTCACGTATATTGACAAATCATTTCCTCCATTGTTCTGGATAAAAGAACGGCCAATCTGTTCTGTGAGCTGTTAAACGCCCAGTAAAAGAAAAATCTAAATGCACACAATTATTAAATTTCGTGTAGAATCTGAGCCCCGCAAATCTGCACAGCAGCCAATGTCCTACCTTGACATGTCAACGACGGGCTCACGGCCTCGGTTTGGCCCGTCTCGCATGTTCAAAGTGTTCCACAGCATCGAACAGACCTTGAACACGTCCGCTACTGGAGGATAAGCCTTACAGGCGTCGAATGTGTCTCGTACGGCGTCCGAAGCAGGCCTGCGCTTCCCAAATCCACTCCATATTACACGAAACATGAAAATTGCTGAGACAGAAAATATGAATAATTAAATGACTTCGTGTATTGTCTAAGATGCCCCAATCTCTAAATACAAAATTGCTATGCTCTCACTGTCCTTACAAAATTCCCAATGCATGCTTTGATGCCGATAGATCATAACACAGCCCTTCCACAGCGAATATCTAATGGTGCAATTTCTCCGGGTAACGACAGGAAAAGAATGAAGCATAACCCGCTTTGACTCAATTAACAACAGCAATCTCTCTGGGTATCGTGTCACTCGCAAAGAAACTTCTTAAGCATTCGCGTTCCTGTGCTCGGCCTCCTTGGCCGATTGCTCCCAGTCGGAGCGGGAAAGGTACCCAAGCTCGACGGTGCTGACCAGGGCGAGCCCGACAGTGACGCCGAACCACAGGCCCTCGAGCTTCCAGCCCAGGCCGAAGGCGGTGCCGAAGGCGAGCGGCAGCGCGACGGCGTAGTACGAGACGAGGTTGGCGTAGCCGCCAAACTCCTGCTTGCCGGTGCCGCGCAGCAGGCCGTGCGAGATGGCGGCCAGGCAGTCGAAGAACTGCATGACGGCGCAGACCGGCATCGTCTTTGCCACGAGGTCGACGACCTCGCTGTCCGGCGTGAAGAGCAGCGGCAGCTGGTACCGCAGCGATGACAGGATCGTGACGTTGAAGACGCCGACGAGGCAGCCGGCCCAGAAGGCCACCTTGGCGCATGTCTTCGAGGCGTCGACCAGGCCCGCGCCGATCAGATTCGCCACACGCGTGGAGGAGGCGATGGCGATAGGGAAGGGGATCTGGAAGGTGGTGGATGTGATCGTCATGAGGATGGACTGGGCGGCTAGGTATGTCGAGCCGAACTGGCCGGTTGCGAGGGTCAGGATCTCGAAGGCGAACCATTCTGCCTCGACCATGATCATACCTGGGATCGACAAACGGATCATTGGGCCTGTTTAGAGTGTAAGCTAGCTGTCATTCCTATGACATGTGGGTGCAGATTGATGAGGAGACTTACCCCAGTTCGACAACGCACGCTTGCTGAAACCTCCCCAGCATTGTTTACCATCAACGAAGTAGACGTACGCGAACAGGAGCGTTGGCAAGAGGTTCTGGGTGATCACGACTGAGATGGGTGCTCCGATGAAGCCCAATTCGAGATGCCACACAAAGAACCAGTTGAAGAAGACGTTCAGTGGTGCGGCAATCAGCAGCACATAGGTGGTCGCCTGGAAGAGACCCTGAGCCTGCACAAAACGCTTGCCTCCTTCAAAGACGATAAAAGCCGGGACACCGAGAAGATAGATCTTGAGGTACATGCCGGCCAGTTCTGCGGAGCGGTATTCTGGGATCATCATGGCCAAAATTTCCGTGGAATACATCCAGAGGACAATGAGCGGGAGGAAGAGGATCATCAGAAAGCTGATCATTCGCTGGATCTGCAGCCCCACGAGGTGCTTGTGCCCTGAGCCGTACGCTTGAGCACAAAGCGTATCTAAGCTCGTGGCCAGGCCCTGGAATGGCGCAGAACATGTGATGTTGGCAGTCATGGTTGCCACTGCAAATATGTAAGTCAAGTTTTCACAGACAAAATGACCAATATCAACTTACAACTGATAGCACCCAGCTCGATCGTTCCAATACGACCAACTGCGAAAATACTGGCGACGTTGATGGAATATTGCAGCAAAAATGTTATGATCAAAGATCTCGAGTAGATCGCGATTGTCTTGGCTTCTCTCTGCCATGTCGTCTTAAGCTTCCCCGAGGCGACGGCAGCCTCCCACTGCTCATTCAGCAGGCCATCGGCAGCTGGAGGCACCTCGCCATTCCTGCTGATCTGAGCCAGTAGCGGCGCCGTCTCAGACGCAACTCGCGACAAGGGCGCATCTTCCTCCTCCTCAGCCGTGAGGGGGACCTTGGTCGAAAACAATTTCTTGTAAATCCGACGCGAGAGTGTCTCCTTCTCAGGCACAGGGTGCTTGGGCGGGAGGATGTGGTTATCCCTCAGGAGACTGAGCTCCTCATTCCTGGACTGCTCCCACTCCTCGTGCGTGAGCATGGTCGACGCACCCCTGGGCCCCAACGCCGGCCGGGTGGTACCGAAGGCGATAGCGCTGGGCTTGCGGTACATGGCAGGGCCATGAGCCTCCTCGTCCGAGAGGTCATCGTCGAAGGTTGAGTCCAGATCATCCTCGCATTCCGAGTCTTCGAGAAGATCCCGCCGCAGAGCCTCGTGAGCGATGGGTGAGCCAGCCTGAAAAGAGGCTGCCAAGGATGACGCAAAATCATGGGCATGAGCATGGGACGGTGGGTTGGATCGGTTGCTGTCATTGCCGGTTGGTATGGGTTTGCTGCCAGCCATTTTCCCTGCCCTCTCTGAGCCTCCGGGCTCAGTCGCGTAGAATTTGTAGTATGTAGTTGAGAAATTACCCAGTGTGATGTATCTCGACGCAAAATAAAAAACGGGGTGCCCGAGTCTATACCGCCTCCGAAGGGGGGTCGTTCGCCACTAACTAGGGCTTGGAAAGTAGCTTGAAAATCAACAACGCGGTGAGATGTGGGCCAACCAGCGCCAGAGTCAGAGCCCAGAGCCAGGAGGAATCAGATGAACAGCCAGGAAGAAGACTAAAGACAAATCAATTCCGACACAGCCAGTAGGACCGACAGATGCTATTGAAAAGGCCGAGGTCACGATATGTTATGGAAGCGGGAGAATGAGTCGCGTAAGGTGCGGGTGCGAGTGGCGGAGGTGAATTTGATATGACACATGAGGAAGAATAAGCTGCAGCCTCGACCCAAGTGCGATCTAAGGCAAGATATCGGAGGCAGGATGCAGACTGGGGCGTGTGGTGCGAAGATCCACATGCACGCAGGGAAATGCAATGCAATGCGGCGGATGCGCAAATGCGACGCGGAGAACGGATGAGCTACGAGCAACACAAGACCACAGGCTGGACTAGCACCGGGCCCACGAGTTGGTCGACCGTTTGGGAAACTTTGGTGGACACTGTCTAGAGGCGACCAAGATCCTTCTCCACACCATAATCCATGACTGTCATGGATTCACGGATAAGAGAGATCCATGATCTCCTCGTTGCCGCAGTGGGTCCCTTGCAATCGCACCACGTCGTGGCTTGCCCAGCCAGCCCGCTTTGCTCGGGGGTATCTGGAAATCCGGGAATCAGGATAGATAGGCAGAGCAGGGCTTGCAGATGGGCAGCGCTAGACCTTTAGCTCTCGTCAAGGTCCATGATGCGACGGACACGAGTGAGGTCATCCCGCTCCAACCTGTCCTGCCATCTCACCGCACTGTCAGACTATAGTCCAGCGAAACAGGTGTGCCGTATCTTGCCGGTGCCGGCCAGTCGACAGGAGGTGCAGAGTTGTAATTGTATGACAAGTCTGTTCGCACGGCTAGCCCTTGACGGCATGGATCTGTCGGGGGGCTCTGGTCATGATCATGTCTCGATGCTCTCGGTGAGCTGTCGCGTGCGAAGTGGTGACGAGATGAACTGGTAACCCAAACATTCCAAGGCTGAGCTGCATCAGAAGGAGAAGTAAAAAAAGCGCACAGAGATCGGGAGCCGGCCCCGGCCGAGCTTGGAATGGCTGAATCTGTCACATATAACTTTATTTACAGTAGCAGGGCATCCAAACGCAACATTGAGTTTGGCTGGGCTGGCCAGGATAACCTCGCAGTCGACGACGTAGTAGATCAAAGCACTGACCGTACAATCCAGACAACAGATATCTATCTACAGTTTACTGTAGACAACAACAGGCAAGAGGTCAAGAGGATGGTGGAGGAGCGGGTCTCAAGCGGCCAACCCCTCTCTCAAGTCCCTCCGACTGGATCAACGGGATTGCACCAAGTTCCCCATGCTCCCACTTTGATGGCCCCAGCTCTCAGGAACACAATCACGCAATCTACCAGTCAAGGCCAATTGACCTATCAGGACGGACTGGTTGTCTCAAAATGGACGAAATGTGGATTTCACAACTTACAGGCTGGGTGACATCATCCACGCTTCGCCTCCAGCCTTGTCAAGGTCAACAGCCAGCTCTGATATAGTCTATGCGATGATAACAATGGATCAGATGCAATATTGTCCAGATCTAGAGTGTGGATGATGAAACGAGAGACAAGAGGCGCGAATGCGATAGATCACACACATACCGACCGGCTCTGTCTCTACCGACCCGAGCGACAGCCGCTATCGGTAGCGGCTATCGAGTGCTTTGCAAAAGGTTCCTCGCCGCCCACCAACCAGGACGTCACTAGCACGCGATAACCACGGCGCACAGCACAATCAAGCGGCTAATTGAACAATGAAGGCTCGTGTGCAACGGGCGAGGCCAACGCTCCCCTCCTGACTCGAATCCCATCCCCAGAGGACCCTTTCCCCGGATTGAGGCTCTGCTATCTGGACGTGCCCTGTCCCCACCTCACATGAACCTTAATTATCCAGCCTAGCTTTTTTAAATGTCCCAGGTCTCTGGGAGACCCCTCTTTATCTGACCGCTCCAACCTCCTTAGCAAACAGGAAGCAACATGGCCGATATCCGCGACGAAGAAGACGGCAGCTTCTGTGCCGTAAGCTGCTGCGCGCCACTCGGTGAACTCATGAAGCCTGTCGACGTCGACGACCTGTTCGACTCGGGGTATTACTAGTAAGTTGCACGGGAGCCACTGTTCAATCTACAGTGATAAGATCGAGTATGATCCGCCATGAACGGGTTGTATAAATGAATATGTATATACATATATGTCCAGGCATGAACACATGTACAAACACAAACATACACATGATGCCCACAAGTTAACCATCCACACAGCGATTCCAATCAGGCCTCAGGCCGCGGGTCCGCCTCCTTCTTCATGTGGCCCTTCTTCGGCCCGCTGCTCTTCGAGAACCAGACCTCGGACGCCCGCGACCACTGTGCCAACGAGCGCACCTTCCTCAGCTACCTGCGCCTGTCGATCTACATGGCCATCGTCTCGGTCGCCATCGTTCTGTCCTTCCATCTCAAGAGCCAGCCCTCCGCCGCCGAGCTGCGCATGGCCAAGCCTCTGGGCCTCGTCTTCTGGATCCTCAGCGTGGCCTGCCTTTGCGTTGGGCTGGGAAATTATATTCGTAAGACTTGATCTGTTACGTACTTTCTTCTGTCATTACGTTTCGGTGAGTAACAGCGACGGGTGCTGACATGCTGGTCTTGTTCGGTAGAAACGGTAAATAAGTACAGCCGAAAAGCTGCGATTGTACAAAGTGGTATCAAAACACAAGTAGTAAGTCTCCCTTGCAGCTCACCCCTTCTCCTTCTCCTTCTCCAGCATAATCCAACGAAGTCGACGCGACAGTCCTGACACCGCCAACTTCTGCTAGACTATGGGCATTGTATCCCTCAGCATCATCGCCACCTGTGTAACGCTGCTGGTCATAAACAGAATGAGCCAAGGAATAGACAGCAGATAGGCCTGGAAATGCCTTCTGGCCTTAACGCAATGACAAGAATGAAGTTTTCCAAGTCTTAAAAGTCCCAGAGCCAGCCTTCTCATCATCTCACTCTCATGGACAGCAGGATACGCGGATCCCGAAAGGTATATACAACTTGCTTTCAAACCAAACACGTCCATTATTTCCTCGATGCTCCTGAACGCCAAGGCCCAGGAATCCAGAAGCGCCTCGCTATAAATCTACACCCCATCATCGCCCATGCAGAACAAGTCTTTCGCAGACGGGTCTGGCTGTGCCGGCTGGCCTGACCTACACCCACCGACCGTGCGCCTGAACCCGGCCGCGTACTTTATCGACTCCTCGTTTAGGTCTTCGAGCGATATGCGATTGTCGTCCCACGACAGGAGAGACATCTCGTTGAACCGCGGCAGCCCCTCACCATTGGGAAGACCGTCCAGCAAAGTCCCTTGTCGGAGGATTATTTCATCCTCGTCACTGTGTTTCGTGCTCGACCTGTCATTCTCATATTCCTCGGGCTTCTGGTACAGTTCTCCGTGCGTGGTCGCCAGATTTGCCGCCAGATCAGCCCCCGGGTATACAGTCATGTATCCGCGGGCTCGGCAAAGCCGGAGGGCATGTTCCAGCCACGAAGGGTAGTCCTTGCTGACCGACTTCTCGGCCAAGAGAGCTGGCGTGCTTTGGAGCCCATGTTGTGCTTCCAACAGCTGGGAGACAAACCCGTGTAGTTCGGCCCACCTTTCACCTATAAAGAGTGCCGCGTTGCTGTTTGGCGCTTGCCAGAGGAAAGCAGCCGAATGGCTGGAGCCCGAGGCACCAAGCTCGGGCCCGTCAAGTTGACCTGCTTGTCTCGTTGGTGGAACGAATGGTGTCGAACCCTCGAGATTCTTGCTGGGCAGGTCAAGACTTAGACTGAAGACTCTCTTGTCCCAGGCCTGGTAGATGGCGGGGCCTGAATATCGGTACTCCAGGAGGGCCAACTTAAGGTAATGAAAGTAATTAGGGGAAAGCTCGACTTGAGGAGATAGTACCAGGACATGAGAGAAAGCTGTGTTGGAAGGCCAGAAGCCCTCGAGGAATCGTACTGAACTCTCCTCTTCTGTGTCACCACGTCTTGATATTCGATGTCTGAGGGTCAGCTGGTTTGCAATTGCAGGGTTGAAAGCTCTGCGAGGTGGCCAGTGGAAGTTCTGTAGGAACTGAGAGGTCGGCGGGTCGATCTCCTCCGGAAGTTCGATGGTCAGGTGAGGTACAGCACTCGCAGTGTAGTCAGCTGCCCGCAAAGACTTTAGCAGTCTGATCAGACTCCCTGACGCCCCTGTGTGAGCATGAACTAGAATGTCCACGCTGGCCCGATTCCAATTTGAGAGTGATGTCGCGTCTAATTTAGACATCCAAGAGAGGCGATCTACTGTAGGTCCGGGCAGCTCTACGATAGCGTGGCCAAGTTGAAGCTTGGTCGCCTGTTTCTGTAACGACCTGAGCAGTAAAGGTTCTTCCGCCTCAGAGGAATCCACAATGATCGCTTGAGGATGCATGTAGTTGTTAATGTGGTAAAGTGCTCGTTCGGCGGACTTTGCGAACCTCTCGTCGGAAGAAATGCTGGGAAATTCAACGCGCGCATCTGCAGTTGGTCAATCAGCAAGTCCTGACTCCGGCAATGCACAGGTTCCTCCTACCGTGAAATATAATCTCACAGCTCTTGTCGATACCGTTGACAGCCCGCAGATCGTCGATGGGTATGTCGCTTCTGCTTAGCAATGCGAAGTGGACATAAGCCCTCAACTCCCTGCCCATCTTGCAGGCCAATGGCAGCAATGACCCGGCGCTTCTCAAGCTGGACGCGGCGAACAAGACATTCTTGTTCAGCGTCGAGCCTCCATGTGTACCACTTATTGCATGTAAAGTCTCAGCCAGCTCCAAGAACCTAACCGGACCATTGAAGTCGCGGCTAGGAGGCGCGACCTCGCCTTCGTCCTCCTCGACCGTTTCAGCTGCACTGGGGGCTTGGGGCTTCGGGGCAACTCCAGGTGGTGCCTTCGCGGTCGGATAGGTAGGGCGGCCGGACTTTCGTGGACCCACGTCGGTGGGAATGTTGTGGATGAAGATGTAAGCGGCAGCTGCGATCAGGAGCAGAAGGCCAAGCCGTTTGAACGTCTTTCTCGGAGCTATGCGAGGCGCGGCTTTCCACCCAAGCGACGAGCCCCTCGTCCTGCCACCCTTGATGTACAAGTCATCGTCTTTCTTGTGGACCCCAAGCTCCGGATCGACGGTGGCTGGCATGGCCCCAAGCCGCTCCAGGAGCTCAGGATGCGACTGGGTATGCGCGAGCTGCGAGTGTGCGACACTGTCTTGTCTTGGAGACGCAGGTAGGAACTTCACGTCATATCTGGGGTGAGACGTCTGCTGAACCAGCGCTGGGGGACACGTAACTGTCCGTTTTGGGCAGAGGGCTGAGGTGGACAAGGCCGAGTCGTTCGAATCGGACAACGGAGGAGGCGAAGGGAGCACGCGTGGACTTCAGCAAGGGAAAAGCAGAGCCACCACGATTGACATTTGAATCGGAGAAGCTAGCCTTTGAGAACACAAATGCACGGTTCCATTTCTCCAGGCGTTCGAAGGTTAATAAGGAGATTCGAATTGTAACCACGTAGCCATTTGGGCCGGAGATGGGATGAATAGAAGAGGGGGGGGTGGGAAAGGTCATGCATGGGTTGAGTGATTGTGGACGTACGTATCCCGCCCCATATGATCGAGTGTCGGCTAGACCCAAGACTCAAGACAGCCTGTCCCTGCGAGTGCCACCCCTGGTCGTGGATGCCGATTCACCCACCCTCTGCAGCCCTCCATGGCTGGCTGCCCCACGGCTCTTGGACCTTTGAACCCTGCATACTCACCGCAGATCAGTCCCGAGGTGGGGCACAGCACAAGAGCTTGCTTGAGTGACCCAGCCAGATGGTAAAATCTCCAATCGGAATCAGAATTGCATGTCGAGAAAATTTGGAGCTCGATAAAAGTTTCTAGACGCTCACCAGCTCCATCAAAATATCAATACCGCCTGTTTGTTGTTCACTCAGCAACCAACTAGGTATAAGTTGGTTCAGGTCCTCATACTTTACTGTCCAACATTTCTTCTGATCACAGCTAGCAAGACGAAGGAAAAAGAAAAAGAGCAAGATGGGCAAATCACGGAGAAACAGAGCTCATGCTCATCGCTCCGACCCTATGTCTGCTGCCATAAAGCCAGTCAAAGCTCCAAACGACCCTGAGCTTGCTGCACTCAGAGAGAAGCGAATCCTTCCCGTCATAAACGACCTCCGGAGCGTTGATTCCAGCGCTCGATCAGCAGCTGCCGGTGCTGTGGCCAACATCGTTCAGGACGAAAAGTGTCGCAAGCTTCTTCTGCGAGAGCAGATCGTGCCCATCGTCCTCACAGAGACCCTCACTGACGCAAGCCTGGACAGCCGGGCTGCTGGCTGGGAGATATTGCGCGTGATTGCTTCAGAGGAAGAGAGCGATTTCTGTGTTCACTTGTTCAGACTTGATGTACTGACTGCCATAGAGCATGCTGGCAAGAATGTTAGTATCCGCCTTGCCCAAAAACTTGTCTGACTGAACAAACTCTGACAATTTTCAGGTGGTCCAAACAGTTGCAGAGTCATCTTTCGCCAAGACACCCAAGGCTCAGCAACAAGTCATGTGGAACATCACAACAGCACTTATATCACTGATCAATGCCCTGGCTACTGCTCGGGATGAGATTTTGGATGCCATAGCCTCCAACCCCCAGATCTTGCCATTCCTGTGCTTCCTCGTCACTCACGCCTCCACGCCATATGAAACCTCCACTGAGGCTCTCAGCTGTTTGATGTCGCTGTCTGAGGACAACCTCAAAGTATCGCAGCTCGTAGTAGCTGACCCATCAAATTGTTTCAGAACTCTGGCAAAGTTCAAAGAGGGCACCGACATCAAATCAGTATACTCATGTGGTGTTCTTCACAACATTTTCTCATCACTCGAGTGGCACGACGGGAGTCCTGGTCAAGATGGTGCCACAGATGCACAACTCATACCCAGTTTATCTCGAGTGCTGGAGCGGACAAGGCAGGATTCCAAGACGAATCAGATCAGTGGAGTATCCCCTGAAGCAGTGTCACTTGCACTGGAAGTCTTGGCCTCCATAGCAACAGATCTTCAGGGAACTGTGGCAAAGGGCAACAAGGCTGACGAGGAGTGGAATGGTATCGAGGACGACGAAGCAATGGCAGAGGATGACGATGACGAAGCGAAGCACGAAGCAGACGACGAAGATGTGGATGATGCAGAGGCCATGGATGCTGATGGAGCTGATGGCGAGGTAGACGACGAAATGGATGAAGACGCAATGGAGGCAGACCTGGATCTCGTTACGGGAGGAGACGACGGTGGTGAGGACGATGGCGGAGTCGACGACTTGCCTACACTGAAGGAGTTCATGACGAAAGCGGTACCTCACATCATTCGCATGGCCAACCTCGCACCTGCATCTGATGAAGCGGTGGCTATCCAGAGCGAAGCGTTTTCCGCTCTCAACAACATATCTTGGACGCTGTCCTGTTTCGACTATTCGGAGTCTGGCAACGCCGGCATTCTGAGAGCCTGGACGCCAGCAGCCAAGCGGATCTGGTCAAACGTCATCGCCCCCGTCCTCACGACCGACACTGCGGATGTGTCCTTGGCTTCTCTTGTCACGAGCATTGCCTGGGCGGTCTCCCGCACTCTACAGGGATCAACGCCTCTTGTTGGCGATGAACACCGAAAATTCATCGCTCTTTACAAAGCCTCCAAGGGCTTACCTGGGAAGCCTGAGGACCAAGCCGGCCAAGAAGAGGCTGACCCCTTCCAAGCCCTCGGAGTCAAGTGTGTCGGTGTGCTGGGCCAGCTTGCTCAGGATCCCGCGCCAATCAGCCTGAACCGTGAGGTCGGCATCTTCCTGATCACCATTCTCAACGGGCTGCCGGATGCACCTGCCGCAGACGCGGTGGAGGCTCTCAACCAGATCATGGATATTTACGGCAACGAGACCCATGCATGCGACAAGGAGGTGTTCTGGAAGGACAACTTTTTGAAGCATCTCGAAGACATCCTCCCTAAGGCCAAGGCTGTGGCGAAGACGATTGACAAGAGGGGCGCCACAACCGAACTTCGAGCTCGGGCAGACGAGGCCGTAATGAACCTTGGTCGCTTCATCCAGTACAAGAAGAAGAACCCCCCAAAGGCTTGATGGATGGAGTGTACTCGGCACGGATAGCATTCACTGTGGAGACACGAAGTGTGGGGACCTGAGTAAGGCTGATCTTGCTGATCGCTTACCTGCGTTCTGGACGTGAATCGGAGCCGACGAGGCGAACTGCCCACGTGGTCAGCAAGACGCAAGCTGTGCCATCTAGGCACTGAGGACGGGTCGCGCAAACCTCGTTTCAAACCATGGGATTCATATGTAAATGACAAAAGAATAGACAAATCTTTGGTAGGATATTTCCATCTGTCTGCGTCGAGATGCGCAGGACCAGAGGCTCTCAAAAAAGTCGTAAAAGGGAACCGCGACTGTATCCGTGCCTCTCATAAGAAAGCCAAGCCGTGGAGTCTGTCCCGTAAGCAATACACCGCAACGCCACAAGGCCCGGAGGCCTATTACCCGATAGGCTTCATCTTCTTCTTCTTCTTGGTCGGCTCGCCGCTAGAGCCCGTCTTGCCCTTCTGGAACTGCCTCCAGGAATCGATGCGCACCTCCCTCGTGGCCTCCCAGTCCTGCTCATGCTGCCGCTTGCGCTTCCGCTCGTCCAGCTCCTCATCCTCCCTGCGCTGCTGCCGGCCCTCCTCCTGCATCTGGCCCTTCATCTGGCGCCTGCGCCGTTGCTCGTTGTCGACCAGCACCCGCACCGTCTTCTCGGCCCACTTGCGGTGGAAGGCCTCGTCCGGCTCCTTCACCTCAGGCGAGTCCACCGTCCACTTGTTCTCGCGGATCAGCAGCATGCGCGCGTCGGCGATCGCCTCGTCCAGCTGCGCCCGGTGCTTCTCGTCCATCAGCTCCGTCTGCGCCTTCTTCAGCCGGTCGAAGGCGTCGGGCGCGCGCGGGTTCTTGGTCTTGTCCGGGTGGATGAGCAGCGACTTCTTGCGGTAGGTGATCTTGATGTCCGACTCTGGCACGCCTGGCTTGAGGTCGAGCACGGCGTAGGCATCGAGCCGGAAGGCTTTCAATATGCGATCTATTTCGGCATCCTGCACGGTAAGAGGCGGGTGTTAGCTAGTCTAACTAGAGGACAAGTCGGATTCTGGGGGCAGCTTGCCTTCTCCCACTCCTTGCCCTCGGCATCGAGGATGTCCAAGGCATCTCTGTCATCAACTGGCTGCTCTTCTGTAGATGCCATCTTGGCTGTCGGTTTTGAGCTTCTTACCGAGTTAATATGGACAAATGGAAAGGTTGTCGCAAGGCAAGCTGAAGTCGTCTTTGAAATGCGGTTGTCGAGTGCCACAGTGGAACAGGGGTCTGATGCAGGAAGGCGATACCTAGTCACCTTAAAGTGGGTAGACCCCACCAAGGGACCCTGGCTGTTTGTTTATCGATAAGACCATCCCTTCCAAAATTTCGGAATTCTTGAGGCTTGGAAGAGCACTGTCGTTGCTAACATACTCGCAACTCACTATTCGTGTTCTCCTTCACAATGCCTCGCGCCGCCTCACCGACGCCCTCGGATGGCGAGGTCGATATTTTCGACTCGTTATATACCGACGATGTAAATTCAAAGCAACAGGCGCCTGCCGACGCAGGCTTCGATTTCCTTGACGATGCGAACCAAGACGACGGCGACGAGGCCTTCATCGCCCTCAAGCAGGCAGCCTCTTATCGGAAAGCTGCAAACCAAACGAAAGGGACCGGTCAGAAAGGAGGTGGTTTTCAGTCCATGGGTATGCATAGGTTGCGCGAAGAATTCTGGAATCATTCGAGCTCGACTGACAACATTTAGGGCTGAATGCAAAATTACTCTCGGCTATCCTCCGCAAAGGTTTCAAACAGGCGACTCCCATTCAGCGAAAAGCGATTCCTCTCATACTGCAACGACGAGATGTGGTGGGCATGGCAAGGACAGGATCCGGCAAGACCGCGGCTTTCGTCATACCAATGATTGAGAAGTTGAAGGCACACAGTGCTCAAGTGGGCGCCCGAGCTCTGATTCTGTCGCCTTCGCGAGAACTTGCGCTGCAGACACTCAAGGTTGTGAAAGAATTTGGAAAGGGGACGGACCTGAAGTGCGTCTTGCTTGTGGGTGGTGACAGCCTCGAAGAGCAGTTCAGCTCCATGACGACGAACCCGGATATCATAATCGCAACACCAGGTCGTTTCCTACATCTGAAAGTCGAGATGTCGATGAACTTGTCCTCGATTAAGTACGTCGTCTTCGACGAGGCAGATCGGTTGTTCGAGATGGGCTTCGGAACCCAGCTCGCAGAGATTCTGCATGCTTTGCCAGCGTCGAGGCAGACCTTGCTCTTCTCCGCAACGCTTCCTGCGTCGCTCGTGGAATTTGCCCGCGCGGGCCTACAAGATCCGAGCCTGGTGAGACTGGACGCGGAGACCAAGATTTCGCCCAAGTTGGAGAGTGCATTTTTCTCTGTGAAGGCTGCGGAGAAGGAGGCGGCTCTTCTTCACATCCTGCACGATGTTATCAAGATGCCCACAGGTGACCCGGAAGGCCCCCCGCAAGACTCGGATCGATTTTCGAAGAAAAGGAAGCGAGGACAGGACGAGTCCAATGTGGAGAAGCCCACGGAGCACTCGACAATCGTCTTTGTGGCCACCAAACACCATGTTGAGTACGTGGCCGCCCTTCTGCGTGAGCAAGGATTCTCAGTATCATACGTCTATGGATCCTTGGACCAGACTGCGCGAAAAATACATGTTGACAATTTCCGCCGTGGGAGGACAAACATACTTGTGGTCACAGATGTGGCCGCGCGTGGTGTTGATATTCCAGTGCTGGCAAATGTCATCAACTACGACTTCCCTCCTCAGCCAAAGGTCTTTGTTCATCGAGTTGGAAGAACTGCTCGAGCGGACAAAGAAGGTTGGAGTTACAGCATCATGCAAGACTCCGATGCTCCCTACCTGATCGATTTGCAGCTTTTCTTGGGCAGAAAGTTGATACTGGGTCGAGAAGGCGGTAGCTCCCCATCCTATAAGACTGACATGGTGGTTGGTTCTCTACAGCGCTCAGAAATCGAGTTGCATGTTGAATGGCTTAACAAGTTGCTGAAGGAGAACGAAGATGTCAAAGCTTTACGAAGTGTTGCTGCTAAGGCAGAAAAACTCTACACAAGGACCAGAAACGCAGCATCAAGTCAGAGCGCAAAGAGAGCAAAAGAGGTGGTTGTGTCGGATGGATGGAACCAACTGCACCCGCTGTTTGGGGAGTTTGATGATGAGGTCGAGAACGCGCGCAATGATATGCTGGCTAGAATTAGCAAGTGGACGCCAAAGGAGACCATTTTCGAAATTAACATGGGCAAAAAGACCGCCACGAACCCTGGCGCAGAAATCATGAGGAAGATCCGGGCCAAAATCATACCAAAGAATCGCGTGGAGATGAAGGGCGATGCAGAGGCAGCGGCTGACGACGTTGACATGGCCGATGCACCATTATCTAATTCCAGCCGGGAAGAGGGCGAGGAGGACGAGAGTGATGACGAGTCCGTGCAAAGCAAAGACGACGATGATCCTCCTTCCGAGGAAGACGATGAGGAGGACGCCTTCAACCACGACGTGATTTACCCCACCGACAACACGGACGCATCCAAGATGGACAAAAAGAAATCCTACAAAGACTCGGAGTTCTTCATGTCGTACACGCCGCGCACAATCAACGCGAACGAGGAGAAGGGCTACAGCGTCAACGGCGGCGGGCCATCCTTCGTGCAGGCGGCGCGCGACGTGACGATGGACCTGACCAACGACGACGGCGCCAAGTCGTTCGGCGAGCCGGCGCGGGCCAAGATGCGCTGGGACAAGAAGCAGAGCAAGTACGTGTCGACGGCCAACGACATGGACGGGTCCAAGGGCGCCAAGACGCGCATGATCCGCGGCGAGTCGGGCGTCAAGATCGCCGCGTCGTTCCAGTCGGGCCGCTTCGACCGCTGGCGCCGCGAGCACCGCCTGGGCCGGCTGCCCGGCGTGGGCGAGATGGAGAAGACCGGGCTGGCGCGGCTGGCGAAAGATGCCGGGCCCGGCGGCGGCGGCGGCGACGGTCCCGGGGCGGGTGGGCGCCACTTCAAGCACAAGCAGGAGAGGGCGCCCAAGGAGGCGGACAAGTTCCGCGACGACTACCACGTGCGCAAGAAGAGGGTCGCCGAGGCCAAGGAGAAGAGGATCGGCAAGTTCAAGGACGGCGCGGGCAGCAGGCGCGAGATCAAGAGCAAGGACGACATCAAGAAGTCGCGCAAGATCGAGGCCCTCAAGAAGGCCAAGAACGCCCGGCCGTCGAAGGGTGGCAAGAGGTGATGGACAGGCAGGTGCTATTTGTAGGAGGGTGTGATCAGCGGGAATCAAAGTCGTTCTTAATCTCGTCGATGGCCAACACGAGAGGCTGATGTTTGATGGGCAACCCCTATTTTGACCATGTCCGTGTGAACGTCCCTTGTAGACAGCCGGGGACAGTCTTCTCTTCACCCGCGCTATGTTCGTTGCGGAATGAATATGAGTAAATTTGCAGTACAGCTCGAGGAGATCCTAAGGGTTGAGCCTCACACCTGAACATATAAATACTAGCATGATAATATTGTCCTGAATGACTAGCCCACAAGTTATCGTGTCAGAAGATTGTCCTGGGTTAGGTTCTTCAGTTATTTTGTGGCGGATTGTCCAATAAGGTATTGTCTTCAAGGATGCACATGTATCACTCGACAATTTTGAAATGCTTGCAAGCTGAATAGTTTCATCAGAATTGTCTTTTATTTTCCACTTCCACCGCAAAAGACCCGAAGTCTCTCCGTGTCCTTCTTTGAGCACCACGGCCGTTATCGTCCCCTATCCTATCTACCCTATCCTGAGCGGTATTTGTTTGCTTGCCCTGTCAAGCCTTGCAGAAAAAAAGAGGGTCCTTCTAGAAGAATCGAATCAAGAATGTGTGTATAAAAAAGGGGAATCGCTGAATGAACAGTGAATAGAAGATTGTCATGGGTAGAGGACTCTCGCTCCCCCAAGCCAAATCGAACGTTGTCGTTAAAATAGAGAATGAACCAAGTCATGTGGGGAAACAAAACGCCCTCGCTCCATTGAGCTCTTTCTGAAAATGGGATCGATGGCAAGATCGTTGCTGCCTCCAAGAACGCCCGGATATATGTCGGTGCATCGTTGCGATTTCTCAACTGTCGCTCACCGCCATGGGGGTATAGGGTCCGCTGCCGAAACGTGCCGCAGTTTCCCGAGAAGGTTTGTTTTCGAGGTCGTTAGAAATTCGAAGGTGGGTGCATTATTGTATACATTTTTATATCGACACATGTACAAGTATTTGGATTTTACTTTTTTGCTTTTTTTGGTCGTTTGCGCGCTTGTTTATCCGGAAAGGACATCTACGCGGCTTCGTGGGCAGGATAGTCTAAAGAATTGTCAGCTTTCGGTAATTTTCCAAATTTTGCTTGGGAATTGACTTACACCACGAGCAGACTGCAATTATGACGTAAAGGCACATCAGAAGCATTCCTTCGAGCCAGTGACTCTTGCCATCGCCGATCAGATAGTTGACCAAGAGTACCGAGACGAACAGTACTGCAACCTGGAAAACGTCGAAACTCAGGTTCATATCCTCTACGCCCATACCCCAGCCGATGATGACGAGGAGCGGGATCAAGAACAGCGCAACCTGCATGCTCGAGCCCACAGCGACTCCAATAGCGAGATCCATCTTGTCCTTTATGGCGACGGTGACGGCAGTGGCGTGCTCGGCTGCGTTTCCGACAATGGGAAGGAGGATCAGACCCAGGAACTCTTCGCTGATGCCACCCTGGGTCGTCACGTAGTCAATGCTGTCAACCAAGAACTCGGCACAGAAGGCAATAAGGACCGTGCTTCCAGCAAGAGTACCCATGGCAACGGCGAAAGAGAGCTGGGGGTCCTCTGCGTCCTCCTCATCGTCATCGATTGTGGGGTCTGCGTTCAGCATTTGCTGAAGCTTCTTGTTGTTGGTACCGCTCTCATCGTTGTGACCGGGCATACCAACGAGCCCTGCTGGACCAATCAGTCCCTTCTTGATGGCCGCCGGGCCCAGGTCATGCTTCTTAGGTTTCATGGGCACCTTCTGGCTCTCCTCAGAGAAGACTGAGTGGTGGGTCTTGAGCTGGAAGTACAAGTAACCCGCGTACACAAAAAGCAGGATGACTGCCGTACCCCGGGAAAGCGCGGCTGTTGATGAAACGGGGAGCTCGGTCTCCTTGTCGAACACTGTCGGGATGATGATACCAGCAATGGCAAGAGCGAGCAGACTGGCTGCAGTCTGAGCAACAGTCATGTTGAAGAATTGCTCTTGCCTGCGAAGTCCACCAAAGAAAAAGCACATGCCCATGACAAGCAGCAAGTTGGACAAGATACTGCCAATGAGCGAGGTTTGTACAATGACGACTTCACCCTTGACAAGCGCCATGATGGCCACAATAAGCTCGACGGCGTTTCTGCCCTGGTTAGTATCTATGCACAGCAGTAATGGATTAGGGAGACCTACCCGAAAGAAGCATTCAGAAGACCACCTAGGGTCTCACCAGTGCGAAGTGCAATTTCCTCAGTAGCAAAACCCAAAAGAGCGGCGAGTGGGATGATGGCAATGAAGTTGACGACGAAGATGGCGATTGGGTTCATGTTTGGAATGGCTCCCAGGACGATGCCCACTGGCGCGGCTACCAGCAGTACGTTGATCCATGAGTTCAACAACGTGCGCTGAATCTGGTTTCCCACGGTAAAAGGCTCCTTGGGCTGCACATGCTTGAACAGGCGATGCTCCTTTTTCTTCTTTGGCTCGTCGGCAGGTTGGGTGCTGGGTGAATCGACCGGTTCCTTCTCGAGCCTCCCCCGATTGCGCATCTGCGCTCCCGTGTCGACTGCAGTGAAGTCGGAACCTGGGGCTTGGGAAGCGACGACGGTGTCACCGGAACTATCGGGCCTTTCCCGTTCGTGTTCCTGTTCTTGGCGGGCAAGCGATGCCTCATTGTCCTTGCTTGTCCTCGCATCTGTGCCGTGGCCAAAGGCCCCATATGTCCCTGACGGTGCGGTCTGTGAATGTTCTATGGGCGAGCCAGTCTCGATGTCCTCATCGTCTACATTGATATCCCGCTGTGCCTCTCCGTCCCATGTTTGACGACGATTCTTGCTGTTCCAAATGTGGCCGAAAGGGTTGAAACCAGCGTCGCTCCGGCTCACGGCATGTGCCTGGCGTTTGATCTGGAAGGCGTTGACTGGATGGTCCATGTTAGCACCAAGTCAAGGTTGTGTACCCGGCCAGTGGGCCTCGTGGGCGGTAGTATGGTGCAATAACACAAAGAGCGGGTGTCACGCTGTACTACAAGGAATGAAGGCGACAGGGAGAGCGACAACGATGACGAGGGTGGTGAGGGTAGTTTCCAGGGACAGGCGGACGATTGTTTCAATTGGACATGGTATTATTGAAAAAGGAATCAATCGGCTCGGAAGGTAAGCGAAGGGGGGGACAGGAGGATGACGCCGGACGACGATGGATGGATGGCTTGTACAAATAAGGCAATGTGGTGTAAGGGGAGAAACGGCCAATAATAGGGTCGGTGAAGGACGGGGCAGGGCAGCGTAGGAATGCAACCCCGAGAAGGCAGAATCGTGAACTGGTGTCAAGTGAGGTACAGCGCAGAGAAGGGGGAAAATAGCGCGACGTGTGAGAGTTTGGTGCAATGCAATGGTAATGCGAGATACAATGGACGAACGAACGGACGGATGGGACAGGGGTGGGTGGTGGTCAGATTTGTTCCTGTGCTTAGGCCTGGTGGGGAGGGGAGGCGATGGGCGATGGACTTTTGGCGGGCCACTTTTCCCGCTTGGCACCCTGGACCGTTTTTGTCTCCCTGCACGGCCTGCACGGGAAGAGCAAAGGGTTTCTGTGCTATGGTATGCTGTGCTGTGCTGTGCTGTGATGTGCTTGGCTATACTGTGCCGTGGTGTGATGTCTCAAGACAAAGGCAGAGAAGCAGGGGCAGAACTTACACTTGAAGTCACTCATGATGGCGACGATGACGACGGGCTGCCGTGAAGGGCGGACCTTGTTGTCGTGTTGTGCTGTAGTGTCGTACTAGAGGGTGCCGTGCGTTACGGAAGTTGCCCCCTTTCGAGTAACCTAGCCGTGTATTCGGATGCCGTAATTTGAATCTCGGAGCGGCGACCTGGAATTTCGCTTCGGTCGCTTGGGTTGTTCGCTTCAGATTCCCCAGCGCAGCCAAGAAAGAAAGAAGTGGCCCTCAGTGCGGGAGATGTCGAACCAAGAACCAACTTGGGCGAGGTCAAAAGGCAAGGCGTTCTGTTCTCTTGGCGATTTGGACGTGAATGCAGTGCGCAGTGCGCAGAGGGTTGGGGGCTGAGAGGTGGAGAAATCGACTGTCAAACCGGTATCAATCGTAGCCGTCGGATCCTCTAGCCGTGTTGGAAGTGGTTGGTTTACTGCTTGGATTGATTGACTTGGTTGTGGTCAATGTCTGCCAGCGTGGGAATTAGAGTTCGAGGCTTTGCTGCGGATGCTTGCAGACAGGTTGGACTGGATGTGGCTCGTTTCGTGTCGTGCGTGTCGTCTGGTGTTGAATGGGCAAAGTTGTTTGCCGTAACGTGCCGACTGAGGGAAACGGAAAATGAGTCTAACTCCAGAAATAGTCACGGCGCAAACAACGACGAGTTTGGCTGACTGGCTGGTGTCAATTAGACAGTCAACTCAAATCGGCTGGTCCTGATGGTGGATGACGAGGCAGGCCAAGAAAATGGTTGTGGAGAGGGAAAGAAAAAAAGGAACAGAGGGACAGAGGCGATCACCGAGGGAGCTGGCTGGCGTTTCTTTTGACGGATGGGCCTTGACTTTGAGCTCCTGGGGGGCGGTTGACCCTGCGTATCCAGAACCTGGTGTGCTGCGCTGTGTATCGACGGTTCCTGACTGCCACCTCAATCAAAGACCCGGTGGGTTCGAGAATGGGCCTCCCACCAGGGGGCGCGAAGTGACTTGGCCGGCCCATACAATCGACGTGGCGTCACAGGTATCGACCGAGCTCTAGCGCCTGCGCTTTAAGATTGGCGGCGACTCAGAGTTGCAGGGAGCGTCCTGTGGATTTTGGGGATCGTCTGGGGGGCGGCAGGTGGGCAGAACGGATCCCCTTGGACGGTGTGCGTAACGCCCGACGAATGCAAACGGATAAGCCCCCTTCCACTCAGTCCAGTAGTGAAGGCGCATTTCACAACATGACTGCGCTGCACAATATCAATTCAATATCAATCCCAATCCCCAACTTCCATAATGCCTGGGCCAGGTGCACTGCCCTTTGTCGACGAATAGGGTTCAGAGTCTGCCTTGCCTCGCCTTACTCCCAGGCACTATGGAGTGGCAATGGCCATTTGGAATGATGACTGAATTGACCCTTGTCAAATCGCTCTCTATTTTTCTATCTCTTCCTTCTTGGCCCTGTCCCAAAATAAGTGATTGCTGTGCCGCGGCCAATTTGCGAGCCATGATGGCCTCGCGTCGGGCGAGGATGCAACTCTGCCGTCTCTAATTGTGTCGACGGGGGGTGCGCGCGAGTGCACGCGAGTGGAAACAATGTCTCTCGCTCAGTCACCTGAAGTCTGCAGCTGCACTGCAACATTAGGTCAGGATAGAGCCGTCCCGTCCTTGCTGTTGATCCTGATCTGCTGTTCTCTTGACCCCTGGCCGGAGAATTACCCTGCATACGTAACGTAATTTGCAACCCTCCCCCTTCCGTTTTCCTCTGCGCCGATTTCAAGGAATACTTAGTCTAGTCTACTGCGTGAAGAAGTAGTATTATAGACTATGTAGTCTAGACCTCAGCATATGCCGAGTCTGATGTCCTGTCAACAACAACAACATCACCTCGACGCTAGGGCGGGAAAATGACGTTGCGGTGGTTGTCCAGACACCAACGACTGGCCGTGGCAGCAGCCACAAAAGCGACTCTACCACCCCAGTAGCGTGCCCAGCCGACCCGTTCCTTGTTTCGACGCTGGCACCATTAACGCCCTGTCGCCATCTACGGCCATCATCATCATCCAGAATGGTGCGTGGAGATCCGCAGACGATGGCACGATTGCGAGGGCAGCAGCAGCTGTTGCCGTTCCAGGCCGCTGCGGTCACAGTCAAGCTTTTGGATCCATGTGCTGAGTGAGACGGATTGTCTTGGGAGCTCTTGGGCCCGAAGCTTGATCTGTTGCTTGGCCAGCTTGGCCGTCTTGGACGCTTGGAAGTCTTGGAAGTCTTGGAACTTGGATCTCTTGGTCTTTGGCCTGCCAAGTAGATCTCGAGTCGGGCCACGACTCGGGTTTCTCAGGCCCCACAGTCCCTCCCGAAGCGGCGTGCAACCATCGAAATTCTCGATGTCATCACCGTCGCACCGCACACACCGCGCACACGATACACCGAGGTATCCAGCACTCTGGACTGTCGGTGTACGAGGCAAGAGACTGTCCCCGATATCCTGCTCAGCTGCTGACTGCTGGACGCATCATCCCATGTTGAGGCCACAACGACCCCACGACCAGGTGGCCTCGTCACCCCTGCATCTATCTGCACATTCAGCCACCCGCCTGTCAGGCCCGCAGGCCGCAGCGTCAGCAAGCCACCATACATACGCAGCTCCACATGTCGAGTGAAGCTGAGGCAGAGTTTACCGTAGAGAAGAGCTCCAACGCCGCCAACGCCTCCATGACATGTAGTATATGCATGCTTATCCGATCTGCCCAACGTGCCACAGAGAAGTCACGGGTGCCACAAGCTTGAGATCCCGGGAGGCCTCATCACCTGCGACCTCACCAGAAACACCACCCCCACCATCCATCATCATCATCATCCAACACCGATCCATCCAGTCGATCCCACACATCCCATCCCATGCCCACTCCCGCCCCCATGGGCGCCGATGTTTGGTTGGCTGGAAAACATAGATCCGGAACCCAAGCGGTAGGTAGGCCCAATGCAAGTGCGTTCGTGCCGTAGACACCGTAACACAAAGCCTCCAACCAAACAGCCCGGGTCATCCAACAACACCAAGCAGGCCAGCCGGCGGAATAAACAAGGCCGAGACATCCCAATCCCGGCCGGTCACCAACATGTCGTAGGCTGTGGCTCAGCACACACACAAACCGTTTCAATGGCTTGTGTATATTGGCGATAAGACAGCAGCATTATTCAGTGTCAGCGCAAGAGCTCAGTTCCGGCGCGGTGCCAAGCGTTAATGCAGAGCCACGGGTCGTCGCCCACGGGTCGATCAGTGTCCCCCATCTCGCATTTGTGGACGGCCTCTTTCCCCGACATCTGATGAAGCTGCAGAGGTTTCACTGGCGCTCTCGCACAGGTTCCCATTGCGGTGCGAAAATGCATCGGGACGAGATTCACTGTGTGATATAGGGCCAAGACCTCAAAATAGATCACACGGCGAGACTGTGAAGGTGAAGACCAAAAAAAAGCAGTCATATAATGATCTTATTATTCTCATATACCATTGAACATATACACACGCGGCTTGTCCCGATCCCGCCGTCAGTTGTACTGCACACTGCCCCTCCTGAGCAGCTGGCTGGCAGCCCCCATGATCCCAGGGCTGCTCGTCCTCGGGCCAGCAGCAGCACTGGGGCTCCCGGGCGCAGCGCCTCCCCCTCCCCCTCCGGCCCCGTCGTCAGACCGCTGCGCAGCAAGCACCGCGGGTGGCAGGCCCAGCGTAGGGATGTTGCTGTCGGCCACGACAGGGCCCATCCCGGGCGTGACCGATAGGTTGGTGGTCGGCCTCAGTCGGCTGCTGCCGGCCTCACGCTGGGGCTGGGGCATATGATGGTGCTGCTGCTGCTGCTCCAGCACCTCGCGGTAAAACGCCTCCAGCCCAGCTGCGTCGCCGCAGAACCGCTCGAACTCGGCCTTCAGCCCGGAGGGTTCCGTGCCTATCGATGCCATCACATTGGCCGCCGCCCCGCCCGGGCCCCTCGACGACGAGGATGTCGCCGCACCACTCCCCGCCTGCGGCACGGCGAACGGCTGGTCGATGGTGGAAGCTGTGCTTGCCGCCCGTATCACCGGGCTGCTGTACGCCCCCACCGGCCGGAGCATCGGCGATGACGTCGGCGTCACCCCTGCGAACCCCAGGGGCGTGAAGGCCCCTCCCAGTGGGCCGCGCATCGACCCGCCGCCGCTGCCGCCGCGGTCGATGGACGCCTGCTGCTCGCTGCGCAGCTCCCGCTCGCGCGCCGCCATCGCCGCCCGGTTGGTGTACATCCTGTTAGCGATGAGCAGGAAGTGGCCTTCTTCCGAGATCTGCGCGATGACAGTGCCTGAGCGGTGGATATACTGCGTGTACTTGAAGTCCGGCTTGCCCCAGGAGTACGTTACTTCGACGTTGCTCGGGAAGTTCGACGCTGCTTCCATATCAAGGACGAAGTCGAGCTTCCTCAGGATTGCTTTCTGATAAAAGTGATCCTCCATCTTTGCCTGCGGTGTGAAGGAGGTCGGATCGTAATATGTGATAGGTTGTTGGCTTGGAGTTGGCACCGCCAGCTTGACAACGTATGGCCTCCGGAAAGGATTGGTGTCACTGATCGCGCACGCCTCCGCGATGGGCACTTCAACCAGCCGCAGGCCGAACCTGGCCATGTCGCGAGTCCACTGCTCTACGGCATCTTCAATCAACTTGGCTGTCGTGTTCATCCACTCAATCCGGATGTGGTAACAGTTGTCCGGATTGTGTAGACGATCGTAATGTAGGTCGATCCTCTCAGGTCGGTACGACCTTTTTCGTGGGTCCACATCGTACTTCATGATTTTGCTCAACGCAACCCTCGGCCGTCTCCTGCTGGCGTCAGTAGCCGGTATGGTAGGGGTAGTACCACTTGACGTTGATGAGTCCTCCTCGTGAATGGAGCCTGGCCTTGGGAAAGCCAACGGCCGAGGTGAATCACGAGGTAGGTGTTCAGCTATCGGTGTCGACGGAACGGACGCGAGGTTGCGCCTTGCGCTATTGAACCAGCTTGGCGGGTGTGGTTTGGCATATTCGCTGCTGATCTGATAGAAATATTGCCCGTCCCTGAAGGTATGCCGTTTTTCAACGTGAACAAATAAGCCGGGCTCTTTAGAGCTATCTTTCTCATCGTCTCTGCCCTTATCCACCATGAGACTATCGCCTAATGCTTCGGCCTCCTCCCGACTTTCGAGATCCTCGAAATTGTCCAGCAGCCAATTGGTCATGTCAGATCCGATGAAGCAGTTGTAATGCAGGCGGAAATGCCAACGTCGGTTCTGGAGTCTGACGCCGCCCTCTTCCACAGGCTGCTGCATGGCCTCTGCTAGAGCTGCAATGCTAAAGTTCGATTTCTTAAAGTGTTCCCTGTTTGTCACAAGGTGCCCCTTCCTGTTGCCGGGTTCCATGCTTTCAAGTAGTGGCAAGGTCTCCAGCTCCGCGGCAATCACAACGGAAGGATCCTCAGTTTTGTAGACGATATCGAGCGGGTTTGGGTCCTTCCGATTCCTTGGGCCCTGCGGTTGGAACCGACGTTCGCCCGGCGGCACGTATCGGTGTCTCAACCACTGCTGTGCCAGATACCTGATGCCTTCGAGGCGGACCTCCTCTTCATTATCCGCATACTGAGGGTTCGACATGTCTTTCGAAGAAGTGGTGGGAATCAGCACGTATCGGGCTCGCCAAAACCTGAGGCTCTCAGACATCTCATCGTAGTGCCCAGCTATGAAAGAGTCAATGTAGTTCCAATTCCTCTCCATTTTCGGTGTGATGATGTCAATCTCAGCCGTTTCGTAGTCCTGGTCCAACAGAGTACGGATCGCCGGTCTGTACATTGCAGCCAAGCCATCAGAGTGCTTGGTGGGCTCAGTTGGCTTGCGTACGTAAATGGTAACCTCCACTTCGGTCTCGTTAACACATGAGAGTTCATGTATCGTGTTCCCAACTGTCATGAAAACACTGGTTCCGTCCTCTATCTCCCGATTCCTCGAGAACACGTCTCCGATCTTCACATGCTTCTGGCCGAAAGCTTTTGCCACAGCCGGACCAATGACAACTTGGAATCCTTGGGAGAACCGCAGGCTAATAAGTTCCCGTAAAAACTCTTCTCGGCTCCTTGGCTCCTCGGTGAGATCATCATCATCTATGTCCTGTGCTATGTTGTATGGTTGACGCTGGTACTCGCGATCGAACTGCTCCTTCGTCGGGAAGTACTCCGTGGTCAGAGGCACTGCTGCTGGAGAGCATAGTGATTTCCATTTCATGACCCTCATCTCTGAAGGGCGGACAAAGACATGTTGCCATCGGCTGTACAGCCGGGCCATGTCCACCTTGTCCGTGTCTGGATTTGACGGGTTGATCATTGTCAACCAAGGCGACATGGCAGTTTTTGGCGAGAGCATGGCAGGCAGTTCTGGTACATCTCCCGCGAGAAGTCTGTTTATTTGGGCAGCATCTTCGACGTCTTCGGTCCTCTCTTTCTTTCTCAGCAGATTTGAAAGCTTCAGCTCAGGATTATCGTTACGGAGAAAGTTTGAGGGCCTGAGAGTCGAAACAAGGGATTCATTGACGAACGTCCGTGGTACAAAGTCCTGCGACTGTTGGGCACTTTTGATCAGCATCGGACGACTCGGTGTCTGCGCACGGGAATCCTTCGTCGACTCAAAGGCAACACTTCGAGGTATATCCTTCGCTCCAGGCCCGGAACTGCCGCTTGACATGCTTTGCGGTGTGGTAGGACGGCGTGGCTTCATCGAGATCTTCGAAGCCGTCAACGCCGGCGACGTCGCCGTGATAGGACCCATTACTGGGGTGGCATTTTCAACATGGACTTCTGCCGTGGCCGCCTTTGGGGCAGCGATACCGAAGCCTCTCTGGCCAAGACTGATCTGTCGGAGGAATTTCGGCGCTTTGAAGGAAGACACCTGGGCGCTCGTAGTCGTACCATTCGAGCTTTTCCTGGAATGTGTTCGAGGGTCTGATCCGTCGCGCGTCGTGCGACCCGAAAGGCCGGCGATTGTCGGCACTGCCGGAGTGCTGACTGATCCCCTCTGCTCACCCACGGATGTGCCGAGCAAACTTGTGTCTTCCGGGTGTTGTCTCCTCGCTCCGTCTTCCAGTTCTCTAGCTATCCTCGGCGTCCGGCGCTGCCGCCTCTTGGGCACCACTCTTGCTCTTGAATCGTCGAACTCCTGCAATTGTTTCCACAGCGATTTTTCTCCTGGTTTGGCATGCTTGTCAGGAGCAAACTTCTGGAAGCCATAGACGTAATCATGCAGCGGATCGTGGATCTTCTCAGCGGGTATTATAGCAAGCTCTTGCAGATCACGAAGCCGAGTCTGCTGTGCAGCAGTGCCCTGTAAGACGCTCTGAGGGAAGAAAGGATCGCTGTGAAGAGGCAGCGTCTCGATCTCATTCGTCTCCAACACGCTCCTCATTTGCAAATCGTACATGCGACATCGGATGGGAAATCGGTCCTGAGAGTGCTTCGACTGATCGGACACAGAGAGAGCAATCCCTTCGAAAGACAAGGCGTCGTCAGAGTTGCCGGTCCAGTAGGACACGTGCAGCCACTGGGGGAGGACAAAACACCAATCGTCCCCTTGGCGCATGGCTATTGACTCAAATCGATGGGAGATATCGCTTGCCCTGTTCGGCGAAAGAGAGCCTGTCAAACTCTGATAACTAGTGCCCAACGGCGTCGAAAGTTTCGGTGTACTTCCATGACTGAAGCTCAGCTTCCCTTTAGCTGCATGGCCCTCTGATCTGGCAGGGTTGCGATAACGAAACAGCGGTACAGAGTGAAGAGGTATCTTTGGTACACAAATGAGGTCGATCCCGATCCCGTTGCCGACGAGAGCCTCGGTTGTACGTCTCAACGTTTCATACTCGACCTCGAAGACGCCCGGGCCTGGGGATATCACAACAATGGAAATACCGGTTCTCCTTAGATCTCTGTCGATATAGTCGTGGGCAAACAAGGAGGATGCGAGATTGATGGCCTCGAGTACATTTCCGTACAATGCTCTTGACGCTTCAGCCTTGATCCGGGTCGAGGGAGCCTTCCCGCCCGGTTCTTCGGCGAGACTGGGAGCCGAGTTAAGGGCGTTCAGGTGGTGTATGCTGATGTCCCGTCGGAAATGGTTGAACTCCTTCTTGAGCTGGTAGAGGATCTTGGTCCATTCACCACTGGCCATCTCGCTTACTACAACCCGGTAAAAGTCTTTGTATGGCCGCCTGTCACCGCAATCCTGAACACCTGTGTAGTAGTCATTATGGAAGGTGGCATTGCCGAGCTCGGCCGTGATACCAGCATCATATTCAACTCGCGCAAACAATACGATAGTGACGAGATGCTTGACGTTGAGATCTGCCCATTTCTTGAGCAAAGCAGGCAGAAATCCGTTGACGACCTTGTTAAACATGATCTCACCAGAATCATCGGGATCGAAATCCCACATTTCTTTGGCCATCTGGATGAAGAGCACGTATCGACCGGATTCACTGCGGAAAATCGGCTTCGTGTTCTTTCCAAAGAAAGCCGAGTGGACCTTTCGCCCTTCGACGAACACGGCTGAGATTTGGGCCTTGACAGTCCCCATGAAGAGCATCATCTGACCCTTGTAGACGGTGCGGTCTGCGAGTTCTCCAACGGTGATCCTCCACATATCGGCGCGAGATAGGTATTGATCTTTAAAGGTCAACTCGACATGAGACGCCTCGGTTGCCGGATTGTTCTCGTCGACCGGGGTCAGGATAACCTGAGAGCCCTTCTTTATGCCAAAGACGTCTGCGATCTGCTTTGCAACGTACAGCTCGACGTGTGGGTACCTAGCCTTCAATTCCCTGGGCATGTCCTTGACCACGAAGATGTATCGCTTGGATGGGTGACCGGGTTCACATGCGCCATTCTTGCTTCCATCCTGAGATGCTAGCCTCTTGGCCGCAGTCGACAGCTGCTTGGAGAATTCGGGTTTCAGGATATCGATGGAAACCAGCGTGCCAGGTCTGATGTGGCTGCCGAACAGATCGAGGTTGACGAGGATCTCATCGCGGGCGAAGGACTCGTTGATGGTGACGGTGCACTTGCGCTCCAAACCACCATTGTGATGATCTCGATTGTCTCGGTCTCGGTCTCGATGGTCTCCGCGCAAGGTCGAGTTGCTCGAAACAGTGTCAGGCGATCGCGACGACTCGGTCGACATCTTGTCTAGGCTCGTCCGAGAAAGCTGGCGGAGATGCGACGACCAGTGCGGCCGTCGCGGCGCCGAGGACGATGGCATCCCTCCGGCATTACGGGGCATGGATGGAACGTGGGCGAGAAGTATGATGACCGAATCATCATCTTCGGCGTGTCTTCATCGCAGAGATCGTTGACCCTAGGATTCGCGCCGATTTGGTGGCGTAGCCCTTCCAAGCCGTCGTTGAGAGGTACCAAGGTCGCTTGGTGATGGATAGCTCTACAGCAAGGGTATGGGCGCCTATTGTCGGCAGATTCGGCAGCTGCTTGACCGCCTGGACTGATTGAGTTTAGCCGCTGTGCCACTTATAACCATCCACGACCGAGCTACTACTGATGGATACCCTACCGTGCCTGCGTAGTACAGACAGACGTACAGCTTCAAACATTTTCTTAGATCACTTATACTCGAAATATTTACAAGCTTGGTTTCTACGACTGCGACGCATACTTGCAATCAGCAACAACACAAGTCGCAAGCGTGTTTGTTAGGTGATCAGATCGCTATCAAGTTGAAGGGCTTCACTGAGCGCCTGGATAAATTAGTGATTGACCTCACATTTCCTGGATCTTTGGGTTATCCAAACAACACTGCACATTTGGACCTACAGCACGGCGAACCGTTCCAACTTTGAGTAAGCACGGAGTGAATCAGTGCAAAGCCTCGAAGTGCGAAAGACTAGAGCAGCACTTGAGGCTCATGAGTTTGACCCAATTACTGCTACATAGGAACTTCTGTTTAGAACGACACCTATGACAAAGTTCAACGACCCTTCATGTGCGACTTGAATGGGCTTTAAAGGTGGTAGTGAGATTTTTAAAGGCCGAAAGTAGCAGTCCGAGTGACACAAAATGCCTGGTAGGTAGAATGTGTGGTAGGAATGTGGAGGCGACGGCCAGTTCGACCCTGGGAAGGACAGTCTTGAGAGCGAAGCGAGTGCATGGTGGCTTGAATAGCAAGTAAATTCACCCTATCGTGCGAGGTTCTCCTCAGATTACCACTGGTCGGGGAGAAAGCCGATGATAGCTCGGACTTACCCCAAAGCCACAACAACCCCAAGCTGGACAATGTACCACACTGCTGCAAAAGAGGTTTTTTTTTAATTTTTAATTTTTAGCAGTTGAGACACTTAGACCTATCAATCTTGATGTATTTGATATTATTCACGTTCTTTATATAGTAACAAGATCATCCAATAGAATATGAAACTTCCTCTCTGAAACATCCTTAACTCTTCCTGTTGTTCTTTTCTTCACAACACCTGCAATTCCAAAAGCTCTGTTTGCAACAGGCTTCGGACCACACTCAAATATGTTGACAATACATGTCTGGACGTCAAGACACATGGATAATCGCCTTGACTTTACACGCATTGGTCCTGGTTGCGGCAAGAACAAGCTGCCATGCAACGTTATACAATATAGTTGTGGCTTCTAGGATATTCATCAACGATGTCTACGAGAAATCATACATTAAGACTTACGGTACCCTACCAATTATGCTTATCATTTCAGCCCCATAACTTTTAATGTTATGTCGGATTGGGCGGCCAATTTAGTCGCCAGTTGTCATTCCCGTGCAACACAAATGAGTGCGTGCAGTGACGTGATATGAGGAGAAACCCCAATATTGTCGAAGTCATTTCACAATGCTAGGATTCGGCGTTTCTGCTTCTTCGCATCACTGAATCAAAAGCCAGGTCAGTCTGATGCAGCGTTTGGCCATTGCGAGGTCTTTGCGCGGACGAGATGCGCCGGCGAAGCTGGGGTCTTCGGCTTTCTTGCCGAGTTTATCGGGAGCCGGAGCCCTGGCTCCAAGTTCAGGATTCAATGTGTCCTGGGGTCAGCACTCCCCTTCGATCTGTTGAATCTCCATCATTAGATTGCGGGGCCCCGCACTCTGGGTGGGTCAATATGACTTTACTAGACGTATTAATATGCATGTGTCTTCTGGGGTATGCCGCTCTTCTTGCCGATGTTGAAACATAACAACTGCTTGAAGTCGACACAACACAAACCTTCGCAAAGGTTTACTGGGAGAGGATCTACCAATCCTCTACTTTCAGTGCCTCTACGAGAGACTGGAGTCATCTCGTTGCCCATTATGTCTGAAACAATCACGCCGCAAAAGGACGATGCTGAGCATTACGAGAATCCCAAAAACCTCGTTCCGGATAGCTTACCCCTACCGGACGAGATTGCCGACCTGAGCGCAGCTGAGCAGGCACAGCTAAACAGGCAGGTAACGCGGGTACTGGACCTCACGCTCCTGCCCGTTGTTTTTATTCTCTTTCTGCTAAATATTTTGTGAGTACCAGTGAGCTACGTAACGTGTTGTTCTAGTTCTGACTCTGTTTGGTCGAAGGGATCGAAACAATATCGCTAGCGCCAAAATTGTTGGTCTGACAGACACCTTAAATCTAACAAATGATCAATACAATACATGCCTGCTCATGTTCTATGTTGGCTGTACGATCCTATCTGACTCGAAATACGGGGATAATGGAAGCATGCTGATAGACGCTGATTTGGGACAGATTGTCTAACACAAGTTCCATCGAATTTGATCATCGGGAAGATTCGACCGTGAGTAACGCTGCGGACTTGGCTAACATTGTTGTGTCCCTTGGAAATATTTCATTGTCTTGAAGGACTATTCCGTGCTGATCTCTTTACAGGTCATATTATATCTGCATTACCACATCTTTGTGGGGTGTCGTTTCGATGAGCCAAGGTTTCACTAAGAACTTCGCCCAACTGGCTTCTGTCAGATTTATCCTGGGGCTTGTCGAAGGTATGTAAAGTATCTCCAATGGTGAATCTGGTTCCGGTTGGACTGCTAATAATCGACAGCGCCATTTCTGCCGGCGGTTTTCTTCCTCCTGAGCTGCTGGTATACCCGGGCCGAACTACCACCGCGGATCGCCATCCTCTACGGCGGGAACATGCTAGCCACGGCGTTCTCCGGTCTAATCGCAGCAGGAAGTATGGCTACCCTGCTCGACATCTTTTGCGGAGAAGAGTATGACTGAACTAATGGAACACAGTTACTTCTCAGATGCAAGATGTTGCTGGAAGGCCTTCATGGGTTTGTGCTCTCTGGCGGAAAATAGCTTCTGGCAAGACCGTTTTGCTAACCAAATCTGAACAGGAATGGCTCTTCATCATCGAGGGCTCTATGACCGTGGGCATAGCACTCCTTCTGCTTCCGCTTCTCACAGACTATCCCCTTCAAAGCAAACACCTTTTTCTCTCGCATAAAATGCAGCTTTACGCTGTAAGTGAAGTTTTAGTCATATTTGTGTGCCCCATGTCTCTTCTACGATAGCTGACTGGGTTATTAGGAGTGGAGAATTAGGAAAGAAAATGCCGGCATCGTTGATGAGGATCCCGAGTCGATTTTGTGGGGACTGAAGCAAGCACTGAAAGACCGCAAACTGTACATGTTTGTCATCTTGCAGATGTCACTCATTACCGCCCAGTCGTTCAATAATTTCTTCCCTTCCATTGTCGGCACACTCGGCTACGACAGCACCAAGACACTGTTGCTCACGTCTCCGCCATACTTCTTTGCCTTTTTTGTATCTCTAGGCGTCTCCTTCCACGCCTCGCACAAGAATGAGAGGGGTTATCATATCGCGATTCCGATGCTGTTCGCCCTCGTGGGGAACATTCTGGTAAGTCACATCCAGTTTCATACATACAACTTGGCCTCTCCTTGTGCCGGTCTTTCTTGCTGACTCTGTAAAGGCTATGTTTGTTCCCTCAACTGGCGGCCGCTACTTTTCCATGTTTCTAATGACGGGAGGGTCCTATTCCCCATACAATCTCTGCGTGAGTTGGGTGAGCGCATCGCTGCCTCGGCCCCGCTCAAAGCGAGCCGCAGCCCTGGCCATTGTCAATTTTATGGGCGCGGGTGTGGCTCACTTTTACACGGCGTATATGTTCCCTGATAGTCAGAAGCCCAGATACTATGCTGGTGGGGCTGTCATGAGTGTTTCATGCCTGCTTTGCGCCTCCCTGGCTTTGTATATCAAGCAATACCTGAAGAAGCAGAACAAGAAGTTCGAGAGAGAGGAGCAGCAGGGAATTGTCAGCCATGCGGATATCAGGGGTTCTAAATCTGGTCATGGTGGCGATGCTGTGGTGGCATTCAGATATGTGCACTAGGGAAACGCGCCGAGGATGTGAACGGCCCCGACCTGATCCATACGTATCGAAAATCCGGGGACAATGAGCAGCCAGAGACTCGAGGCTCAGGGTCCGGTGCGAGTAATCTTGTCAGTATGAGCGATCAATGCTATTGCATGCCAGAATAATCGTCCCCGAATGTTTCTGCGATATAATCGAGTCAAAGACATAAAATCGCGGTCTGCCTTGTCAATGAAAATGCTGCGGATGGTCAATAAGCTGATGTTCCCTATTGGTAGAGCTACCACCACCAGGAGTGTTGATTCACAGCTCTTTGCAGTTTGTCTGGGTTGTGAGATGCTGGCAGTCTTAGTCGGATTTCACATGGCCCAGCGACACCAGTTCTCAACCACAGGCCTGAGGGACGGATTGCGGGTGATGTTGTAAGTTTCACCCAGAGCGGCGATGACGGCCATAGTTTTTACGTGCTGTTTCACGCCTCGGGAAACGGCCCTGTGTAGTCTCTTTCGAATCTCTTCGAGCGCATGGAGATCCTTGACTGCCTCATAGTGTCTCCAGGTACCATAAAACTTAATCCCCTGACCACAGTCCCAACCAGTTGTCCATCCTGTAGTTCTGGTGAGATAACCGATAGCGCTCTTTGCAGCGATAATGAGTGGTGTCGGCTTGGAGCTAAAGCCGACTGGCCCAGTACCAAGGCGCTATGGCTTGCCAAGAGAGGAGACACTGGCAATATAGCCTATACGAGAATCTTCAGCATCGCTGGATGCCTGTGACCGGTCAGCTGGCAAATTTAACAAAGCTCTGTGGTTTCCCTAATTATCTTTTGTGAACAGTCGAAAGGTCCCCTCAGGTCTATTTCGCCCAATATGCCGATCAAGAAAGCCCGCCATTGCTCCAATACATATGTTGTAATACATACTCAGAAGTCGATCTTACCGTTGGATGTGGAATTCACGGGAACGCGCCTCCGAATCATTTCCCCTTGTGGATCAGACTCGCTGCGGTGTTACCTGCCCAAAATCTGTTTTCTGATCGCATATATCAATAGATCAAGCCAGTCATTGCAGCGATCATCCCTGGAGGTGCAATGTCGAAGTATCGATGCGACATTTCGCTTACTATACGCAACCAGATAATTGAATGCATGAAAGCCCGCATTCTCCTATCTCAGCATAGTCAAATGTGCAACATCTCCAGAGTTATTGACCCAGGTTTACAGCATGACTTCATGACCTGACGAAATCACCTCTTGTCGTCGTTCAAAAAGTGACCGAACCCAACGACAGGATTCTACAGGCAGCCAGATCCAGGCCTTTCGTTGTCAGTTTCCACTGAGACAGGTTGGTACAAAGAAACACCAGAGGAGGTAACTGGTTACGGAAGGCTTCTTCCGCTCGCCAATACTTTCATCATGGGCCCAGCCCCACCTCGCTGGAACTCAAATGTCAGGAACTGTACACAATGAGGCCAAAGTAATGTTGCTACTTTGAAATATATTAATTGGGCTGAAGAAGAAGAGGGAAGCTATGGAGGCCGATTCTCAAGCTTTTCCGGCCTCTTTCTACTTGTTTCCTAAGTCTTGTACTACAAATGTCAGAAGTTCAGTTACTTCTCGGTCCCTGCTCTCGCGAGGATTTCCTCGCGCTCGGAATAATGTTCTCCTTTTCTTCTTGGCATCTTGGTATTCTGAAAATCAAGTAATGCATAAGAAACAAGATGCAGTCCTATTTTCATCAAAGCATTGTGTTGATTCTTCATTGACCGCATACCGTTGTCCAATCCCGGTACCGAAGTCAACATGGGAGTGCTTTTTGCCCTCTTGAGCCTCGCCCTATGGGCTCATGCTGGCCTTGCTGCCATCACTGCGACAGAGTCATCAAGCACTATCAACATTTCCAATGACAGGCTCTCGATCGTGGTCTCAAAGAGTGCTGGCACCGTCAGCGGTATCACGCTCGATGGCCAGGACCTGCTTGGTTCTGGTGGCAGGCTCTACCTCGACTGCCACTGCGATGGCGGGTTCTGGAGCTCAGGAACAGGAACTCTTTACAAGGGGACCGACAGCACCGGGACGGCCTGGGCGGGCGTGAAGCTGGGTAGCAACTTCAGCGACAAGCACATCTTTGAGACATACTTCTTCCTCCGAGATGGTGAGACCGGCCTTCACTCTTTCGGCCGTGCTGCCTACCCCAACGGTGGTGCTCTGGGCGAGATGCGCTTTCTCTTCCGCCCGACCTCGACCATCTGGAATCAACTCTCATCAAGCAACGAAATGTGGTCCGTTGTCCCAACCGGCACCCGCGAAACCGTGCAAGACACCACATATTATGTACCTGGTAGCGGCGTGAACGAAGTGTATCGCAAGCAAATGTCCGACTATTTCTCCAAGTACATGTTTTCCGAGTCCTGGGAGAACCACACCCACCACGGTCTCTTTTCTGACGGGACGGGAACACGGGACGGAAGTGTGTATGGAGCTTGGCTCGTTATGAACACCAAGGACACGTTCTACAACGGACCAAAGTGGTCCGATCTGACTGTTGACGGCATTGTATACAATTATGTTGGCATGTGACAAATCTGCTCGTGCTCCCATTGACATCAAATTGCTGAACTTCTCCAGTCTCGAACCACCACGGAAACGGGAATCCTGATCTTACGGGAGGCTTTGATCGCACTTTTGGTCCGGTAAGGCTGGCGCTCTTGTGGCACCGCTCGGGAGTACCGAAGTCTGATCACAGTCCTACTACTACTTCAACAAAGCCGCCAAGGGCACTTCAATCCAGAGTCTGCGTGCCGATGCCGGAAAATTCGCTGACCCCTCCTGGAACGCACCATTTTATGATTCCATTGCCCGATTCGTCCCAGGTTACGTCCCGACCTCTGGCCGTGGCACTTGGACCGGTCAAATAACGCTCCCAGCAGGAATCTCCAACGCTGTCGCCGTCCTTGCTAGCAATGGCATTGACTTCCAAGATAACAATTTTGACACAAAGTCATATCAGTACTGGGGTTATGTCGGGGCCAATGGCGCTATTACGTTGCCTCGCGTCAAGGCTGGAACGTATCGCTTGACCGTCTACGGCAGTGGTATTTTCGGTCAGTACACACAGGATGGCGTAGTTGTGAAAGCGGGTGCTACCACAAAGACAGCTGCGACTTGGGTCCCTGAGTCGGCTGGCACGGAGCTCTGGCGTATCGGCACTCCTGACCGCAGCTGTGGTGAGTTCCGTCATGGCAAGGCAAGAGACACCACACGCACCAACGCACCAAATCAATACCGCCTCTACTGGGCCGTCCACGATTTCCCAAACGACTTCCCCAACGGTGTCAACTTCCACGTGGGCACGAGCGACATTGCCACTGACTTCAACTACATCCACTGGAGTGTATTTGGTGGCAAGGCCAATACCATCCGTCCAGATCCTTACTATACAAATGTCAACAACTGGACCGTCACCTTTGACGCCACTGCCGAGGCGCTCGCAGGCAAGACCAAGGCTACCTTCACCATCCAGCTTGCCGGTGTCAAGACGTCCGCGGGTAACACCGACAGCGCTGACAAGCCGTTTGGTAACCTGCCATACACGGTGGTCTTCAACGGCAAAGCTCTTCCTGTTTGGACCATCTCGTAAGTGAAACCCGCAGCCTGCCGAGAGTGAACGTGTCACTGATAGTGTGACAGATCCAAGCAGAGCAGCTCATGCGGTGCCCGCTCGGGTGATTCGTGCTACGTAACTGGCAACAAGTGGACTTTTGATGCCAGCACCTTGAAGGCGGGCCTGAATACTATTGTGCTTTCTCTCCCTGCAAAAGCCACTGCTCCTGAAGATGCAGTCTTACCCGAGAGCACCTATCTGCAATATGACGCGTTGAGGTTGGAGCTTGCATAGATGTCTCGTTCAGCCCAAGCCACGGATCCGAGTATTATGTGGGATTTAATATATATTGGTTTGACATTCTGGACACCTGGGCCTAACTGGCAGTGAACGCTGTGAATCTTAACATCATGGTCCACTTCGAGACTGTCAGGTTTGAGAAGACTTTCGCCGAGAAGACTTTCGCCGCTCACCTTCTGTGCACTTGGGCCTCCCCTTTGGCAACCGGAGAGTGGCCTGTTGATCTTCGAAATGGGCACCGGTGGAAAGCTTCCAGCCTGCTCAGCTTTGTTCACATCCTAAGTTGCTCTACACAGAATTAAAGTCTTGGCTGTTGAAATAACCGAAATCAATGTTCTGCTAGAATTCCACAAATAATTTACTAGAAGACACTCGTACCGTAGGAAATACCATTAAAATGCTAGAAGTCACGACAGAAGAACAGTCTCCCCCCCATAATTCGTGTCTCTGCATTGCATGTGTCACGTTGAGTATTGAGCTTTCCTCGCACGTATTCTTGAGACCGGGACTGTGCCATCCTTGGATTCGGTCTCTGGGTGAACTGGTGGGAGGTCAATCTTTCCGGAGGCTGTGAGTTCCAGTCCATCATCATTCACCCCTTTCCCAGCCGGTTTCTCGCCAATGTTCCATCGCATGTTGCCGAGATCTTTTTTTATCTGTCTGCATCAAAAACGAGTTCTCAGACTTCGGTTGGTAAGATATTTCTTCTGAGAAGAACTCCACCTGCCCAGCCTTGTTTTGGGAAGGGCTCGCGGAGGCGTTCTTATGAAGACATGGTGATAACTCTAGAGGATCATTGCCTCTGCTGGTGTTGTCGAGGACCCTTGCGCTTATCGGTAGGTTCCCAGTAGATCCTCCCTCCACACCCTCTGAACGGTGAAACATAAGTATGGGATTTAAGACTCGACAGATTCACCCCAAAGAGAGACTTACTCCACCATTCACGACCGAATTGAACGACGACGGGTATCCAGGCAGTAATGGCTAGCCACTGGCCAAACTTCCACCTAGTGAAGTGTCAATGTTGTATTCTCCCAATCCCGGTCCATAAGCCGGATAGCAAGACATGGCGATTAGAAGCAGGGTAGAAACCAGTTCCATAGGGTGCGGCGACAGAACTCACTTGTTGGATTCATTAAGATCCCCGATCATACCGTCAATCTTGTGTCTCACCCATGAAAAGAATCCCAAGAGACTCCACATGACAAGAAGGGTTATCCAGGCAATTGCAAGTCGCCAGTAAGATCTCCAACGTTTTACCCACGGCTTGTCAATAATTCCGGGTTTACCAAAGCCAGTAAACAAGAAAACAGTGACGACGGGCCAGAGGAGTGGGCAAATAATAAGAAGAACCTGCGCAGCCGTCATCCCATACCAATACTTAAATGACGCTCTCCAGTCGCAATTCAGCTCGGCAAACTCGTTGTAATCTTTGGACATATGGTCGTCATAATCAGGGTTGCCATATACCGATAGAAATGCTTCAATAATCCCTAAAATCCAGATCAGCGTCATTATAATTCTACCAAACCAGACTTCAAGGTTCTTAGTCTTGAGTGAATCCTGGACGTCTCGTCTCTGTATCGTATAAAGTATCATAACAGGAAACATCGAAAATGTCGAAGCCAACATCGAAAGCATCATGTCGTATAACACGGATCCATGTGGGATGTCTGCGGGCCTACTACCCCTTTGAGTTTCTTTTCGTTGCGTTGTCCCAGTCCCGGAGATGTACACCGCGGCGAAAAGCATAGTCACACTGAAAAGTTGAGATGCTTTAAGGAAATCTTTCAGAGAACGTCGGAAGGCTTCGAGTGTGCGAAAGAGGAAGCGGTAAGCCTTCGGCTCGCTCTTCCCTTGGGACATGCGGTGCTGTTGAATTTTCCACCACGTGTAGGCGAGCAAGAAGAAGGTGACGAGAACAGCCTCCACAAAATAGGACACAAAGACCTGCTTTTGCATAAGCAAATATCTTTACAGAACCGAACCAGATGACAGAGTGCATCGTACCCCGATTCCAATAAGGTCCGTGTCACCTGTCCAGCCGAGAGCGATACAGCGCCTATTTTCTGATCAATATCACAGACATGCTAGATGGCATCTCTCGTGGCGACATACGCTTTTTTGCACTTTCTGTATGGCTCATCGATCAATAAGTTGTAGAAGTTCCGAGAATTATCAGTAAGGTTTTCCGGACCTCCAGTTCCATTCAGGAGTATTTCTTCGTTTAGGAGAGCGCTGAGAACAATTGACGCATTAGATCTATTCTGTAGGCCGTGGCTCTCGAGATTGCCTCGCGGAAAGTACTGAATGCTCTTACTAGTAGTTAGATCCGTACCAGTCCAGTATATAGCCATAATACTCGGCTTCTGTCCAGTTGACTGGAGGCCATTTTTCCTGACTCGGAAGGCTTGAGAGGAAATAATAAATAATTGCAGAAGCATCGCCATCTAAGTACGCGAAGCTGTTCCATGGAGTGGGAGCTATAAATGTTGTGTACCAGTTGCCCCAGGCCTGACAGTCGTTTGTGAAGTTCATGGTCTTCCAAAAAGGAAGTGCCACAAAGTTGACGCCGTCAGACATTGTATGTTAAACAGACGTGCACGACGTCGCAGGAGTGGTATGACTTATGACAATGCGGTGGTCATAGGAGAGTGCGAGATGGGCCAACCATGACCTCACCTGAAAGCATGAAAGCACCTGCGAGGGAAGGCTTCGAATTTAAAATACGCCAGTGTTCAAGAAATTCCTAGAGTCTCCGGTCGCCACAACTATCCAAAGCTGTTATCATCAATTGTCAAGCTGAACATGTTGTAGCACACCGGTCGCTATAGTCTAGTCGAATCATGTTGCAGTCAAGAACCTGGCTTGGCCCCCACCTGGGCAGCTCTCCAGTGTTATGCAGGCGATTTGAGACCGACGAAGCAATTCGCGTGGAGACCTCTGTATTACCACACCACCAGCTGCCCAAGTAGGAGAATGCGCGCACTATCCAGATTCCACGTTTGATTGATCATGAATTGATAAACCCCTTGCGCTATTTATTTCAGCTAGGACAAGAGCTGAGACTTTGACTATCCACTGGGAACAGGTCTCTGGGAACAGGTCTCCCCTGATCAGTCTATATTTATTGATGGTACTGTGGAATCAGGCTGCGGCTGTCCATGAGGTAACACCGCATTTTTCGGTAAGACCAAACACGAGAATGCATTCACTTCCGGGCTGCCCTCTCCAATAGATTTTCGGTGAAGCCCTCGGCGTAATTGCCTCGGCTAGCAGAACAATTGAGCAAGGAATCATGCGCTGGAAAATGTTTTGACACCGGCGAAATCCGTGTTTGGCAGCGTTAGATCAGGCCGAGACCGTAGAGAAGTCCAACATTCCCAGAGGAACTTCAAGGCATCTCAAACTGAGTGCGCAGCACACACATATCCCAGAGCTTCGAGATCTAGTCTGGGCTTTCAGCCGTACAATAGGTGCAAGACCTGGAGATAAGCTTGGGATAGAAGCAAGCCACAGTAGGCATGACTGCGATATTTCATTGAAGAGACATCTCAATTGCGACATATGATGCTTTGATATCAAACCCTAACAAGTAGGTAGGTATCGATATCGAAGCCTAACAGGGAGATAGGCCCTGATATCAAAACCTATCTCCTTGTTAGGCTTCGATATCGATACCTACCTACTTGTTAGGGTTTGATATCAATACGAAATATAGGACTTGTCTCAATCCAGCCCAGACGGAAGCCCAGCCAGAAAGAATGAAGATCAATGACGAAAAGCGACCTATGACTGCGTTATAGAGCTTATACCATAATTCGACGATTGAAAGACACTGTCTGGGGCGACCTTGTGAGCGATGCAATGGAAGATTTTATTTGAGACTAGGAACGTTCTTTTAAGAAATGGCATTTGTTGCTGCGGATAAAGACTACGAGCCCGGGTGTATTGCATTTGTATATACTCGCTCCGACAATGCATGCTGAAACTATTCTGAAATATTTCTTCTACTATGTTGACTGCAGGGTCAAGTGTGACATTGCCTTTTTTACTACAGCCTGTGTTATGTCTCACCCATATGCTCTCATAGATTATCGCTTTGAGTGTAACCTTGAGTTCTTTTGAGCATTGGTGTATTGTTACATCAGCTTTTTTTGTTTGTGGAACCTAGGGGATCGTAAGCCGTGTCCCGGCCAGGCTTCAGTCGCTGCTCCGTTGCCTCCATGCCAAGACTGTGGTTTATCGTATGGCAGAGTAGCACTCGACCAATGGAAACCGCAAGCCAAGTGGAAGTGATCAAGTGGACATCCGCATCTTGTGTCAAGGAAACACCAGATCTTGCAGCGTCAGACAATTTCTGCAACAATATGTCATTGAGATGTCGGAATCGGAAGAAACAAGTCACTGCGCGTGCCCGGGTGCTGAAGTGTATGTTTGTACAACGGCTCTAGATCTGCATATGCTCTGCCAAGCTCATCTAGTTCCGTCATTGTTAAGCTGCTCCTATGGTCCAGAGAGACCGTGTTCCGACAGACAAGCTAGCCAACGCCGGCAGGTCTCGCTTTCGCATTACGCAGTGGCTGACTCAAGGGAGCTCCCCGGCTCCCCTGTCATGCGAGCAGCCTGATCAGTACCCTTTCCATCATCCCTGTACGACCCCACGACATCCATCCCAATAGAGCCAGAAATGATTGGCACAATACGTCTCATGTTCTGTTTCGATCCGCCTCGGGTCGGTTGCAGATTCCTCATGGGTGTCTGGTTCTACAAACTGCGAGTCTTGGACAGATCTTGAACAAACTCTACATCCTCATCCTTTTCAGAGAGCTCATAGACTACAGCTTACAGCCATAAAGAACGGCTTATTTATCCCCCTCTCTGGTCAGGGCATCTTCCCTAGCATCCTTCATCGCTCTTGGAGCCAGTCCATCAACATGGCATTCAGTCTGAGCCCCAAAACGCGGCTCATCATCACGATCTCCATATCGTTTGCCTTCTTCGTGGCTGAAATCACAGGTCGGTCTACGCAGCACGCGCAGATAGCTTTGAACATGTCTCGAGACTGACCTTATCCGCAGTGGCCTTCAAGACCCGGTCACTCGCGCTTCTTGCGGATGCATTCCACTATGTAAGATTGCTAGGGCCTCATCATCGTGTCAGTTGTGATCGGATCACTAATTCGCTCTAGATGAATGACCTGATCGGCTTCATCGTCGCCTTGACAGCTGTCATTGTGAGTCTATGCCTGAAGCTGCGTCATTGAACTCCAACTCACCATTTACCCAGATATCAGAGCGGGCGCGCTCACCCCGTGAGCTCTCTTTCGGTTGGCAGAGAGCTCGCCTGCTGGGCGCCTTCTTCAATGGTGTCTTCCTCCTAGCTTTAGGAATCAGCATTTTCCTGCAGTCTATCGAAAGATTCATCTCCATTGAGCGTGAGTCGATCAGCCGATTCAGTCGCTGCGCAAATCTGACACGTTGCAGGCATCGAGGATCCGAGGCTTGTTATGATTGTAGGCTGTGTTGGCCTAGGCTTGAATATCATAAGTGCAGCATTCGTACATGGTTAGAGGCCCAGTGATTCGTCTTCATACCTAATAAGCATACTGACTTCCTCGCTAGAACACCATGGCCACGATCATTCTCATGGCCACGGCCACGACCACGGAGATGCGCATAGTCACGGTCATGAGCATGGGCATGACCACGGCGAAGCAGCTGTGGTGAACCTTGAGCCAGTCAGGACCAACAGCTCGGGTACAGCAAATGTAGGATCCACAGAGTAAACATCCTTGCATGAATAATTTCCTGGACTAATTGGTATCGCAGCCCATTCGAACGCACGCAGAGCATCGTCACAATGTGGCACAGACGAAGAAACCCGGCCGCGACCTCGGAATGCTCGGTGTTCTCGTCCATGTCGTCGGCGACGCCATCAACAACATTGGGGTCATCATTGCAGCCGTCATCATATGGCAGACACGTTCTGAGGCCCGGTTCTACGCTGATCCGGCGGCGAGCATGTTTATCGCTATAATGATCTTTATCAGCTCCATCCCACTAACCAAGAACTCGGGGGCTATCCTGCTAGAGAGCGCCCCTCGAGGCGTCGAAATTGACGATGTGAAGCATGATCTTGAACAGGTACGTGTATGCTTTGGCCAAGCGGTAGGAACCAACACCACTGACAATGTGCCGCCTAGATCCCTGGGATTGAATCAGTCCATGAGCTGCACATCTGGCGGCTCGACCAGCAAAAGGCCATTGCGTCCGCCCACGTTGTCGTCTCGGACCAGTCCATGTCAAACTTCATCGAGAAGGCCCGCACCGTCAACGAATGTCTCCATGCCTACGGCATCCACTCGTCCACCCTGCAACCAGAGACGGCCGAGGAATCGACCGAGGCTCCGCAGGATGCTACTAGCACCGCTGTCACTACTGTTGCTGCAAGTTCTGGCAGCGTCTCCGACGGCGTCGGCTCTGCTCTTAGGAGGAGGAGGCTCGACCCGGCGGCCTGCCAGATGATTTGCAGCAATCTGTGCCACAATTTGATGTGCTGCACCAAGATTGAGACCTGATTAGGCTCAGTTCTGGAACGCGCACCATGATAAACCACTCGAGATCCCAGATTTGTCTCGGCAGTGGAAATTCATTCTCGTTAGCCGCATATTCTTCATATTGGGAAATGCCATGTTTTGGGCTGAAAGCAAAAATTCGAAGTATCAACAGCAGAGTATGTGCAAAATGGGGACGCATTACAGCAAGTCAGAGAGATCCGAAAGGGGCGGGAACGAATATGCCCACCGTATGGGAACGAAGCGTTGTGGGAACTTATCATGATTGTCTATGCATGATCATATAGATTTCATATCAAGGAACTAAGAAAATTAGAGCCCAGTCTTAACGCGCAAAGTTGTCTGTATCAGCCTACGGGACTGCGTCTTCTAGTTAAATACATTGAATCATGAGGAAGAGTGCAAATCGATTACTGTGGCTGGAATGACGGTGGCCTAAGAGAAGGCATACAGCTGCGAGAAAGATTTGGTGTTTAAGGATATCGCCCGCCCAAGAGACGAAGGCAGCGCGTAAGCTTTGATATCGAGGCCTAACATTTGATAAGCTTTGATATCAATACGTGACATCATGATAAGCATTCATATCGAAGCCTAACAAGGGGATAGGCTTTGATATCAAAGCATTGTATATTCTGTGTAATTAGCTTGAATTGACACCCAGAAGCAAAGCCAAAAGTCATACATATCAGTGTGAGTACTTTATTCCGACTTGAGCTTAGATGACGATGATTGAGTAGGCTAAGAACAATGGACTGGGATAACGGAAGACTCGATAAACCTTGCTTTTGCTGAGGTATCTTTAATGTACATTGGTCAACGTTCTCTATTGAATCTCATTGAAACTCATTAAATCATCGAATTTGGGGTCCGGGGAGGCCTCGACCTCCTTGTGCATCTGTGAATAAAGCTCAAGCAAGCAATCCGCTTCCGTTGATACTTCTGTAGCTGCCCATATATGGCGACGAGAAGTATACACCGTCGTCAAATATGCAATTAAATTGTGTTTTAAACCCGGCTCTGAGAGATCAGTCCCTATCATGATGATACATGACGCTGACATTACAAGCAAGATATAAGTTCTTGTCCACTGTCCAACAATGGCCACACTGCTAAGCCTCAATTCTCAACCAGTGCCTTTCGTGATGAATATGTTTCGAATTCGATATCGGAGACAGCCGAAGAATCATTGTATTGACAGCGTCGGTCTTAGCCGACGAGAGTTTCTGATGGGTCCGGGTTTCGACCAACCAAAGTCTCGGAAGGGTCTGGATTTCGACCGACAAGGGTTTCCGATGGGTCCGGGTTGCGAGCGAGGAGAGTCAATGTCTCTGACGGGTCTGGGTTCCGTGCGACTAGAGTCTCTGAAGGGTCCGGGTTTCGAGCGACGAGAGTGATCGTCTCCGATGGATCTGGGTTCCGTGCGACCAAGGTTTCTGAAGGGTCTGGATTACGAGCGAGGAGAGTGATTCCCTCTGGTGGGTCCGCGATAACGGGAGGTTGTCCAAGAGATGCGCGAGCGGCAGCACAAAGGGCTACTGTGACAAGAAGGTATCTCATTTTGCTGTTCAAATGTTGACGAGTCTAACGGAAAATTCTGAGGGAAGTGTTTTGAATCCAGTCAGATAGATGAATGGCCGAGCTCCTGATATCTGGTACAGCTCAATATTTATATGTCAAGCAGTCCACGATTCAGTCTGTGGAGTCGTCTACACGATCGGCGGAACAGTAACGTGATAATTGACCCTTCTTTGCCATTCAGGCAACAGCATCCACAATCCACAATGGACTTGTGCAAGGAAATGATCAACAATGAGAGCGATTCAATCAAGCCTCAGAAAGACAGTAGTTCATAGGAGCAGACTTGAGAGTTGGGAAAGTGGAGGGACAGATCGCAATTGGACACAGAAGCCGCCAGAAGCGAAGGGGTTTGCAAGTGAGTCGAACACCAAAAGATCTTTGTTACTATTACTTCGTCTAGTGTACGGATGGCGTCGCGTCTCGAAGCATGTTTGACCTAGAATATTCTGGAATACAGAGCTGCTCGCGGAAGGATCTGGCATAGGTTTAATTCCAGAGGTCCGAACGATCATCTCCTTTCGAACAGATCCAAATCAGGCTCCACCTATTCCGTGCTAGGGTAGTACTTGATGGTGTCTGGTGATTTGCTTCGGTAGCTTGAATTATGGAGATTTTATGTTCGGGTTTCCCTATATCGTGGTTAGATAATGCCTCTCTTACTCGGCAAGTTATTCGGCCCGTCCACATGCAATACGGGAAACTGATGTCGAGAAGGGGGTCACCCATCAGCCTTTGATCTTGTTAATACTATGATGAATATCTTATTGCATGTTTAATTGCTCCGAGGCGACATATACAAGAATGTTAAGTTTGGCCGATAGTACCTCCAGGCAACACTGTCACTTTCGGGACTTGGACAATATCCCAATCATCCGCCTTAGCAGGGTCACCGAACGGCTTGAGAGCCGCAGCGCGGAAGCTTGAACCACGTCAGCATAATCATTGTACTTGATCCGGTAAAGCAATAAACTTACTGATATTCACCAGGTACGATTGTTGAGCCATTGGCATATCTCCCAAGCCACCAGTACCTCTCCCACTCTCCACGAGGAAGGTTGTAAAGCGGAAACGAGTAAATGTCGTCCTGGCTATGCCTAGTGGGGTCAAAGTAAGACGCACTATCGGTGCCGTTCCAGCTTGTGGCAGATCCGATGTCTATCAGGTATCAGCGACGCATGACGGAGAAAACGACAGCCCTTGGTAAAGCTTTCAAGGGCATGGGTACAAGGGCACCAAGGTAAGAGTGAAGATGTACATACAATGATCTTGACCAATGACGGGAGGATACTTCCAATCTGCCTCGGTGTAATCGCCGTCGAATATATCCCAACGCAGCTCCCGCGAGCCCCAGATGAGCCAAGAATGGAACCGTGGGAAGTCTTGCGATGTTGCGGTAAGATTGAAAGTCATGTTCGGCTTGGCAGTCAACTCGAGGCTATTGGGACCAGACTGAAGGTGAGGAAAGCCCAGCCAGGTGTTGAACATGCCCGTCACGGTGTTCCTCAAGTCAGATGCCACACCTGTAATATCGTCAGTTTTAGAGTTTCAAGTAGTAGATGCTTCATGACTGACCGAAGTAAGGAATCCCCAGCTCCTCGCCATTGCTGCCACTGATAAGGACCTTGCCGCTGTACACCGGCAGCTTCGTAGCATCCAATCCCGTTGGCGCGGTAAACGTGACTCTGCGGTGTCTGTCAGCCAAGTGAAAATTGAAAAGTCGAAATCAAATGCATACTCTGCCGTCACTTTCTGGCCCGGTTCGACAGTAATCTCGCCCGGAAGATCGACTATCGGGTCGAACTCCACAAGCACAACTTCATCGTAACGCTTCAAGTCAGGCACGTCAGGTTTGTATGACTCGAAACCACCAGCACCCTGTAGGCTGAACTTGTACGTGACAGCCTCCTTGCCGTTATTGAATATATCAACGCTGTGCGTTCCCACGAAGTTGGCTGTGTCGTTCATCTCGAACTTGCGGCCATCGAAGCTGAGCTCCGTTGTGTAATTGACCACTGCGGCCGCATCGACGAGTCCGGATCCAACCTGAACTGTAGGTGCCCAGAACCCGTAGTCTTTGGCGGAAGTGGACCAGTCGGCCTGATTTTGTTAGTGAAATTGTCTAATGTGATGAGCGAGGACGGACCCTGGTGTGTTATTGGAACAACATTGGAGTGACATGAAAGCATTGGCAGTGTCCACGAGCTTATTACTCGTGTGTGTTGGTTGCACAATAAACAAGACTCGTATCTCAAGAGTCAAAGGCTCACCAGCCACTCCTTGAGAATTAAAAAGAAATCAGGAACGAGAGAAGATGAGAAGTCGTACCCAAGGAACGGCTCGGCCGGTTGATGTGATGCGGGAAACCAGACGCTGGGCCCAGGCTGGGTCATCTGAGTGGGCTTTGCGGCCTCCAAATTTACCGACCCACAAGGCCGCAACTCCCGCAATATATGGCGTAGCCATACTGGTACCACTCAGGACTTGGTAGCTGCTTTCCAGGTAGGTGCTGAGGATTTTAGTTCCAGGTGCTGAAACATCAGGCTTGAGAGCAAGGTCAAAAGTTGCTCCCCATGAGGAATACTTGGCCGGCCGTCCACTTCCAGCATTGAAGAGGCCAACGTAATGGCCTGTGTTGTTCACGTTGAAGGAGGCTGTGACGTTGCCGCCGGCCAGAATCGTTTCGATGATTGCCTCCCCAGCACGTGCTTCGATCATGCCAGTGACGCCGGGGGTAACCCTTGTGTTGGGATCCTCGAATGGGCCGTCGTTGTTGTAGAATAAGATGTACTGCGGGTTGAAAGGGGCAAGATTGTTGTGCTTTTCATACAGATAACATCCCCCGGACCGGACCAGGACGATCTTGTCCGCTAGGCTCTCCGTGCTGTTGGGTAGAGGACTGCATGCGTCGTCCACGACCGAAGTGTTCAATGTGAGTGGTGCGATAGGCAAGTCGACTGCACTACTTGGGAAAACTCCCGTTCCTGCGACGTAAGCGACATTGGTTCTGTTGGACTGCCCTTCTAGGTTGAAATCGACCGAGAAGGACTGTGCCGGAAATTCGCCCGGCTCAGATGCAGCAATAGTTAACTGTCCAAGTCCAGGTTAGCACCTCTCTGTCTGCTGTGTCTCCAACTTCTCCGCGGAAAGGTGTTGGATTCAAAGTTTCATCTTGCGAGTTACTTCAGGGAGAGAGCAAAGAAATCGCAAGACGACCAACAAGTACTTACCACATGCTCCCCTGACGCACCGTTGCTGGCGTCAAATGGCCCGTCGGTACCTGAGTTACCAGCCGCGACGACAACCACAACGCCCTGGTCAACCATCCTAGAGGCAACTACAGCCCAGGCGTTTGTGGTGAAACCGCTGCCTTCACCGACACTAGCACTGATGATGTCCGCCTGGAAATGGTTTCATTCAGAATGTCATGTCATGTACAAATAGCTTGAAGAGGGCTTGACTTCGGTAGGATCAACTTACACCGGACTCGAAGGCTTTGAGGAAACCCTCGATGACTGTCTCCTCATTGGAGTAGCCATCGGTACTGAACACCTTGAAAGACAATAGATTTGCCTCGGGCGCAACACCGACAAATCTTCCTTGTCAGCACAAGATACAGAAGCCCGAGGTGCGTGGGAACTCACTGATCACTCTTCCCAGCTATGATCCCAGCTACGTGAGTTCCGTGGCCAAAGTGGTCCATTGGATCGTTATCCGGGACAGGGGGAGAATCTGGCCAACTTCCGTCTCCCACGAGGTCATAACCACCAAGGACTTTGAAGCCAGGACCAATACCGCCACCCAGCTGTCATTTGCTATGTCAGTAAAAAGGTTGCATGCGTCAAGTCTTCAAATAGATCTTACAGCAGGGTGCGTATACTCGATTCCACTATCGACAATCGCAACAACCGCTCCTGCTCCCAAGACATTCTCTCCGTGCAGCTTCTCAACACCGGTAATGCCATGGACCGAATAATTAGAGGCAGCAGCGTCGTCACTGAAAGATTCGCCCTTGACCGTGTCTAGGATCTTCACGCGTGTTGACTTGTACACAGTAGCCACGGCACCATCGTCGGCGCCATCATCGAGCGCCGCCTTGAGCGACTCTGCGGTGCAAGCATGGTCACACTCGACGCTCACGCCGGGGAAAAGGTCCGAATCGAATTGCTTGACGACTTTGAGTCCAGCGGTGTTAGCGACCTTGTCCGTGAATCGGGTGCCATGAGCGCGAGACTTCAGCTCCACGATGTACCTCCTCGGCGTTGTGTCGCTAGCCGATGAAGTCTCGTTGAGATCACGGCGCGAGGGGAAGTCGACGGCCCAGGCGCTGCTCGTCACGCCGAGCAGGGCCAGCAGTGTTGGTGTTGCGCGCATCTTGACAAGCCGGAGCTGGAAGTGGTCATGCAGATTGAGCCCCGGTGCGTGCGATTCAGACGCGATAACATCCCGAAAGCGCAGATGAGAAAGGCCAAATCAGTTTGTGCTCGCTGCTATTATATACATTTCAACATCGACGCCGTCTGCACGCCAAGCAAGCTGTTCCTCGTATCTAATGGCGGCATCGCGTGTCATATGAGCTTATATCAATTGTGTAGGATCAGCCCGTTCAGATCCCTGGACATACATCGCGGTCCCCTGTTTTCTGCATTTGGCCTTCCTTTTCCAGCGCTGCAACCGCGTTTGCATGGGGTACTGGATCGGGCGATTCGGCAAATACGAAGCCAAGAACCCCACGATGGACCTTCACCAGCGGGACCCCTGGACCTAAAAATGTCAAATGGAACGACTCCCTCGTTCCCTGGCAGGACGATCGGTCCGCTTCCGAACCGTTGCGGGTTATCCTGCGTGGTGCAGCCGATCTGGATCTAATTCTGTTCTCTTGCACTCTTTCCCAAAAATTGTTCCTTTAGTATTTGGCTCCGGATGATGAATGATTTTGTCCAGATTTTTCCGGGGAAGACATGTTCATTCTGACATGAATTTGCTCAAATAAGCCATGTTTGATGCGCTGGCCCTTTGACTATAGGAGGTTTGAGTACCTGCGACATACCTCCGGAGGCGAAGGCAGTGAGGAGATAGAAAGTGTAGAAAGGCTTTCACAAGTTTAGAACGTTCAGACTTGATTAATAATTAAGGTACAGGTTCAAACGTAGACCCAAGGTACAGCTGTCAAAATGCTTCAACTTGATAAGACTCTAAGACAAAGGCCACAGTCTGTCACAGAGCTTATACCCCTTGATGTTGGAGATGTAGAGACTTAAGCAGAGATTGAGATGGGTTAGGCTACACCCTGAAACTACGAGACGATTTCTGACAATGAAATCCAAGTCTCTGAAAAGATTTAATTCGCGACACAGGGGACAAAGCCAAGAAGGGTGAACAACGCTCATCCGGAAGCAGTACAACAACGCAACCCCCAAAGAAACTTTTAATCCAATGGAGGCTGGCAGGAAACACCTAGGAAACACCTAGGTCTGAATTCCATTGGGTTATTGCTTTGAAGTCTAATCTATAGCCGCACTGTCGTACGGTCATCGTCCAAACCAGCCGCTCTTGCTTATTGCCATGCTGTCATGAATGTCTTTCTTACAGACCCTGCGACTATCACACACACAATATGTCCTCGAACCGTACTCCGAGACAGAGCAGGGCGGGTCAATCAGCGGCACAGATACAAGACTGGGGGAGATTCGTCTTTTGTAACACGTGCGATGGCTGGCACTACGGAGCCGGCGGCGCAGCGTAAGTAGTCTTAGTCTAATTTCTGCTACTACTTCTCCATCGTGCAAGATCATAGGAAGATTTCGTCGCTAAGAGCCCGATGTAACAGCGGCCTCTTGCTTGTCCGACGCAACTACAATCTCCCAGGACATCCCGCCACCCACATCGTGATGCAGCACCGCGCGGACGACCTCCGAACCTGGGCGATCCCAGGAGGGGCGCTGGACTACGGGGAGACGCTACGACAGGGCGCTATTCGCGAGGCGTCAGAGGAGGTGTCGCTGCCGCTTGACTGCACCGAAGGCGACGATCCCTTGATCGTGATACGGGAAGAGACCACGCTTACAGACCACGGGTACTGGAGGTACACGACATTCATCGCCGACGTCCTGAGGGACTTCAACCCCACGAGGCCGGCCGGTGAAGCTGAGAGCATCTCGGTCGAGTGGGTGCCGATCGATCTGGTCGGGTCAGGGAGAGTCAGCCCGTTGCTTCCTGCGTTCCGTGATGCTTGGCCGACGCTGCGTGCTATCATTCAGAGATCGACAATCTGGAATCTGATGGTGAATATGGGAGGAGAAAACACAGACCCATCAACCGCATCTTCGTACACTGTGTCGCCTCCGTTGGATCAGAAAAGAGGAAGGATCTTGGACAGTGACGAAGACTCAGATCCGAGCATGTAGAGCGCGACGAGGCGCGACAGGATCCCGGACCCTGGAACCCTCTTCCTCGATTCCAGAACAAAGCAGAATCTTAGTTAGTGACGAAGACTTGGATCTGGGTGAATATCGCGCGAGGCGAGACGGGGCAGGAAGCAGGAGAGTCGAAAACGCAGGCCTATCAAATGCATTTTCACACACTGTGCCGTCTCCCTCGGTTCCGGATGAACTCAGAATCTTGGTATCGACGACCCGAATTGGCCAATTTGGCACGGATATGAGCTCCGGTCTCTAGCTGAGAACTGATAATGAATTTTGGTGTTGCTAGATTTTTGCGGGACTATTTGTTACTCAGAGCCCATTGCCACTGCATTATTTATACGTGCGATCCTCGGTTACGGATGGAAACGATAGCATGGCCCAATGCTTGGAATGGTAGGCCAATACCAGAAACTGTTTTACGAAGTTTTGTGAATTTAATTCAAGGGCGTGCTCTAGGCCCGTGTTTTATTCAGCTTAGGGTGCCTCGTCGGTCTGCTGCCTTTATGCCCGACAGGAAGAGCTTGCTTCGTGGTGCCAAAGCAGCACAGCTGCAGACAGACCATGATTTCTGTCTGAAGATTTCGTAATGGACCTCACGTGGAAGGACAAATCGACCAGAGGCTTACTGATGATTGCACACCTATTAAATGCACTAAAATATATTCTTCTCGTGCATACTGACGCTGTTAGATTATATCGACACGTGGAAGCAGATGGACTGTGCTCGCGTTGAAGCCTGTGGCCAGCCTTGCAATTTGCTTTGGGCCACAATAAAACTCGGATGAACTACCTATCGTTCTCCATCTTGAAGCCGACAGGCGAAGGAGGGTGCCGCCGACGGCTGACTTGAGTTGCCCTCAGATTTTGAGTCGAACTTGGCTTGACTGCCAATTCATACAAGCTGGTGAGCAACGCTGGCAGTCTCCAGCAGACCATTGCTAGCATATCTATTCCATTAGTTGTCCTATCAAATACTGCTGATGTTACTGTCTCTTCACATCTATTCACATCTCGACTCTTTGCCAGAAAAATATGTCCCAAAGCAGACTGGTCTCAGCGTCACGGGGCGTGTTTGAAGATGAGGGCCATTGCTTGAGCAGCCCCAGAGCATATGGCAACTGCTTGGTGTGTCGACACGAACTAATAACGCCACATCTGCCTGTTTCAAGCTGTGAGACCGGCACACTGAATTCTAGCCAATGTTTCCTCAGGGGCCATGCCTTAGATGCTAGCACTGTCATCGCCAAGAATGAGGGGCGCAGTGAGGCTCTGGTCGATGTGTGCCCTGCATTGTGAGGGAGTAAGCAACTCGGCGAGAAAAAGGCAATTAATTTGCCAGCGGGCGGGATCAGAGTTATGTAGGGTATCTAAGACATATAATCAGAGACACCATGCGAGCGTGGCTGCGCCACCCTCATCGTCAATCTAAACTACAGAGTTGCCATCTCGCGGATGCCTCCGAACGTTGCGAGTGTGGGTTGCACATCAAATCTGGCGCCAGGGTCGACCTGCACACCAGAAATGACGAGTGCGGAAGCTGGCGTTGCTGAGGCTTCCCAATGGGAAGTGTATGTGCGGACACTGCGCGGGTGCTATGCATCTATCTAGCAAGTAGTGCCCTTCAAGCGAACGCCTCGCATGGCATGCTAACTCAGCCCGACGCGTGCGGGCAGGCCCGAGCCGCCCACGAGCTGCTGGAGCGCAGCGCGTAAGCGGTCAATGGCGTGGATGGGATGGACTAATAAGGCACGGCAGCAATAATACTAATAAGCAGCAGCAGCAGCAGCAGCAGCACAGGAATGTAATCAGTGTCAGCTTCTGTCACACAAGGGTGGCTAGCGCGGTGCGCGCCCGGTGTGAAGTCAGTCAGATTCATTCACTCGTTTGTGTGTGGGCCGCTGCTGCTTGGGACGAGATGAGCTGCTGCACGTCTGCTGCGTATAATATCTCGCTTCTCACCCCCATCCCCCTCCCCCACAACACAACACACCACCCTTCCCAGACTGGGAAAAAGGCGGGCCAGCCAAAAGGACCCCGTTCATGTATCTCTTCGGGCCACGCGCTGCTACGGGTTGCTGCTGCTGCTTCTCCGCCTGGTCCTATCCTGTCCACCTCATTCTGTTTCAGAATGGGAGGGGGATGGCGCATGCTGCGTGTCCTATCAGGGCAGTTTCGGCAAGCGGCAGAGATCTACGCCGCAAGGCGCCGACGACGCTGCACGGAGATGGGTGAGACGTCATTGCCGTTTGGGGGCTGGAGGGTTCATGTGTGCGCGTGCAGGACGGGTCGCACGTGCTGATGTGAGAGTGTGATAGTGTGTGTGTGTGTGTGTGTGTGTGTGTGTGTGTGTGTGTGTTCTACTCTGTGACACTCTCCCGACGTCTTGGGAGACAGAGATGATGGAGGGGGGGCAACGCTTTTCGAGAATGACAAGTCTAGCCGGCGCGGCCGGCTGCCAGCGATGGGCGGTTCGCAGTGATTCCTGTGTGACCCGACATGTGCGTGGACACGAACACATGGGGGCAATCACAGTCATCACTTTGTTACAGTAGTTTGGCCTAGGCAGGTGATATGAGATGAGGACGTCGCTTGGTGGTTCTGGCAAGCAAGCCGATGGCAAGGATGGGATGCTCGGCTCGGCTCAGCTCAGCTCACCCATTCCCCGCCGCCCTACATGCACCTAAACCGTTGAGTACCTTCTTCCTGACAAGGCGGAGGGGGACCCATCCATCCATCCATCCCATCCCATCCCATCCCAGCCCAGCCCAGCCCAGCCTATCTCGTCCCATGCCACCCATCCCTGGGCGCTGAAGGCCGACCGCCCTGAAAGTGAGGCGGTCGCACCGCCCTTCGGTCAGGGTTAGGGAGGACCGCGGGTCAGCCGGTCAAGGGCTTCCAGAAAGTATGGAAACACTCAGGGCTCATCCCGAGCAAGGGGACCCAGTACTAAATAACGACGAGAGCCAGCGTGCCTGCGATCTTGACGGCACTGCCGAGGTTTCCCGCGAGGAACTTCGCCCGGTCCCATCAGCCAGCCTTGCCAGTCAATCAGTCCAGGCAAAGAGTTGGGACGAGGATGCGGTGAGAGTCACGCAGTCGACGTTGTCTCCGCCAGCCGCCGCCGCAGCCGCAGACACAGGACACATGTCCGTTCCCCATCATCATCACCACTCACCACTGCCGTGGAGAATATAATGTAAGCACTCTAGCCCACATAGTCGGGCAAAGGGGCCGGGTAGTGTACCAATGAAAGAAAAACGACCAAGCTGGCAGATGTAATGGCAGATGTATGCACGCCTGCATGCATTGATGAGTCGACGTCGACGCAGCAGCGGTCTGGAGCACCGCATGCAACAGTTGGCAGACAGCAGCCAACGAAGCGGCGTGGGAGGAGGAGGAGGAGGCCGGGTGCTGCAGCTCGTCTCGCTAGTACACCCGTAGGCCGTCTAGTCTACCAACTGCGCAGTAAATCACGAGCTGCTGTTCCGAGTGCCGCCCTCGATCGGTGCCACTAGACTACTGCCGTTGCCAGAGCATCTGGTAGATGCATCTGTGGCGCACGCCGTGCTACGGGCCATCCCTCCATTTGGCGAGCTGCCAGGCGTGCCAAGAGGGACTGATGCTCGCGCGTGGGAACAAACTACTGGGATACGACGACCGTGTAACTCGAGCGCTGCGACGGCGCCCTCGTCTGCCCCCCGCAGCGTGCCTCTTCCCTTTCTCGTGACATGTGCAGCCGGCGATCAGGGCTTTCAGGGGCGGATGAATACGTATGTGTTTGCTCGTTCCTGATCGTGGCAGCATGGGCGGCCCATGGAGCACGGCCCCGTGGTTGGGTAGCTACGACGAGGTAAACGGGTGGTAGCCAAATTAAGACGGGTGTTATGGTTTAGGACGGCTCTTCCGGTTCACCGCTTCCCCCGAGGCAGAGAGCTGTGATATTGATCGAGCTTGGTGCAAGACAAGGCATGGCATGTCTTCCGCATGAATGGAGCTGACACGGCTACATTGCAGTCTAGGCTGGGACCCAGGAGCATGGGTTGAATGATGACTGCTGTGTGCTGTATAGGCTTTTGTGGTTCCGAGATGAGTTCGTCCCCTCCCGTCCGAGGTGGACTACACGGCGGCAGGCCGATTGTGAGTGGGTTGCAAGGAACCACCTGCCTGGGCTGGCTGGCAGTTTGATAGTCTGGCAGTCTGGCTAGCCTGGGCTAGCTGGCAGGCTGGCAGGCTGGCTGGGGGGCAACTTGTGGTCGGTCTGAGATTGTAGCTAGGTGCCTCCCGCTCCGGGATGACTAGCCTCGAAGAGGAGGCCGGTGAAAACAAGCCGGGACGGCTGACAGCCCATCACCGCGGATCGCCTCCCTCCATCATCTCCGGACCAAGGCACTTGCCAGACTACCACAGTAGTGCCATCATCAAGCTCCAGGGCGTGTGTTGACAGGTGGGACAGGGGCCGTTTGACGATGAAGAGGTGTTTAGGTTAAGGTTGATCAGAAGGGAGCTGCAGTGGCAGAGTGCATCTTGTCACAAGGCCCAGCCCAGGGCGGACCAAACCTTATCCGTTGCGCGGAAATCAATCCAGACCGCGGAAGGAACAAGCCTTCCGGAGCTGAATCTCGCTCTCGTGCTCGCCATGCTTCTTCGTATGGCCTGGTGGTGCCTTAGTGCTGGGGGTTGAAAGTGTGTGTGAGAGAAGGGGAGATGCAAAGACGAGGGTGGGTGGATGGGTGGGAGACGAGGGACCCGGCCTCTGGAGGCGCGGGGTTGCTTGCATGACAACCCCAGCAGAAACAGCCCAATGGCATATGAATGCTGCCCTACACAATGCCTCGTCCCGTTGCCCTATTTAACCCCCCAGTACTTGGGCAGGCCAGCAAGTCAGCCACAGTAGCAGCATGTAGACATGTACTTCGCAGCAGACATGACACGACATGTCGTGCAATCTGCAATGCACTACACAGGATTGGTCAGGGACTGGGTGTGTGCTTCTTCAAATCATTGCTATTCTGGGGCACATGAACATGCAGCTCACTACACACTCAGTCACTCACTCAGTCACTCACTCACTCTGAACTTATGCTCACATTCCAGCCACAAAATGTTGTAGTTAAAGGGTAGTTGGGATCCATCACATAATATATAGAATAGATGAATGTGAAGGGTGAGGGATTTCTCGACAGCACCATATCTCAGTAGTCTACTCTCTGGGCAGGTCAAAAAGGCGCGGCTAGGATTGCTACCTTGGGAAGGACGGTCGTTAGACGGAGCCGGTCGAAGCCTGAGAAGGCGGAATGCCACAGCAGATATCGCCAGGATTGGCGTGTGACACCGGGATATCCTTGCGCTCCCACGTTTTCAAGCTTCCCTGCAGGTAGCAACGGTAACGGCAGCAGAGGCAGCAGAAGCAGCAGCGAGTAGCAGCAACAGCAACAGTTACATGGGAGCTCATCATCATTACACCGCAACTTGGCCGTCTCCGTCTCTTGCTCGTTGCATTTCCGGGGAGGGGGGAGGAGGATGAGCGTCGCTCTCGATATTCACCCACCCTGATTGGCACCAGCAACGCACCCAGGCGCGGTGCAGCAGCAAATACTGTCTGTACATTCCTATGACGACGCTGCTGTCTCTGTCTCTCTCTCTCTCTTGTCTTCCTCGCGATCCTCTCTTCTCCTTCGCTTCCTCCTTCCTCTGTCTCTCTCTCTCTCAGTTGTACTTGTATCTGTCTGTCTACTTGACAACAACTTCGAACCTCGACTTGGTCCTTGTGTGTGTGATCGGCCATCCTCCGAACAGCTGGACTCCCCCGTCTCGCCTCCTCGTTTCCTCTTTTCTTTTTGTGATGTCACGCGTCGGTGGCCGTCGCAAAACTCCGTAGCGTCGGGCGGTTTTATTGCATTTCCAACCTGGACTTACTCGCGGCCCAGCCAGCGCCGGTCCCGGTGCCCCCAGCAAGCACGAGCCACACACATCTACTCAAGCACCACCGCCAACACCAGCACCAGCACCAGAAACGACGACGTCCCAAGTCTAGCTCTTAAGAGCTCAACAAACAATTTCCCCCAAGCTAGTCGCTTTGACTTTTTTTTTTATTACGACGACGACGTCAACTTTGACGTCTGCTGTATTTGCTGCTGCCGTTCATCTTGCTATTGCGACAGTCATTTCCCCTTGCAGATGCCGTGAATCCGTCTTCCTAGGTCCTAAGGTCCCAAGGTCCCAAGCTACCAACCAGGCCAAGCAGTCCCGTCTCACTCGGCCCCCGTCAGACCTCGAGGCGCAGCATCACCCGTTCATCGCCGTCCTCATTTCATCAACCACCACAAAACGGCAAGACATCACAGCAATTACAGCAACAGTAACAAACAACGACCCTCTGTCCAACTGATTTATCACATACTTGGCCCCCACCCACTCCGATCCTCGCCCTGGACCCTCCTGCTCTTCCCTGCGGCTATTCTCCTGCACAACCGCCCATTTATTACGTGGGCGAAACATTCTCATTTGACCGACGGCCGAATCGACGCGAACAGATGTGCCTGGCTTTTGTGGAGTGGCCCACCTCACTGCTGTCCTCTCTACCTCTCTGCACTCTTCAATTGAAAAGCCTAGGCCTGGCCAATCCCGCACTGCTGCCAGCATCGTGACCACCGCCCCCAGCTGGCCCATCTCATCGCCCTCCCTGCTGCCCCTCGTCAACCTGCAATTGGGCCCACCCCGCCATCGTACATACAGTACGCACTCCCAGCCGAGCTCAAAACATCGTGACCCTTTCACTCTCATTTTTCGTGGTCGACCCTTCCGTCTGACGCCAACCCTCTCTACTACGGGACGCCAGCGGTAGTCGTCCGGCTTAAACCAAGCCATCGAGCAACAGCAGAAGCACACACCACACACCACACTCCGAGGCCGACCACAAAATTGAACTTCAACCATCCAGGCCTGATCTAGGTCGTGGCCATGTCCAGATCGTACCCCCGCCACCATCTCGACAACGATTGCCGCCAAAAGATGGTTCGGCCGCAGTGTGCTCCGCGATAGGATTGGCCCTTCCTCTCGGCGCTGGAGCTAGGTATATCCTCTACCTGAACTGCACGCGCGCATCAACACAACACACAACACAACACACTACGGAACATAACACAGCAGACCATGCTGGGCAAGTTGTTCAACCTGGGTGCTGCCCCGGGTGCCTCGAACCAGGCCCAGGCTTCTGCGTCTAAACAGGTCTCGTCTCTGGAATCCGTACAGGAGGATATCCATACCCGTTCTCTCTTATTCCCAGATGCCCAGACTCTGTACCAGCACCAGAATGACCAGGTCTTCCCCATGTCCAGCGCCTCTGCGCTACCCATGTCGACCTCAGTCGCCAACCCGTACGATCTCGACGGAGACCTTGAGATCGAGGGCCGTGACGTTCGTGTCATCATAATGCAGGACACCTCAAGCTCGTCTCCGGCCTCTCTGCTGTATGACAGCCAGCGCCCCCAGATGCCTCAGGAGCAGTCACCGACCGAGCGGCCCCAGACCATGGCTGGCCTATCCCAAGCCCTGCCACAGGACGCTCGGCGGTTCCCGTCTTCACAACGCAAGACGAGCACCGGCCAGTCCTCCAAGCCTGTTGTCATTCAGCCTGGAAGCCCTCAGCCACGCCAGAGCGCGTTCGATAGGAGGGCCTCCATGCATAGCCGCACTCAGAGCAAGGCTGAGACAGAGTCGCAGAAGGCCATGAGGGAGTACAAACAGGAGATCGACACATTTGCCGGCTGCATCTTTGGTAACAACGAGTTCCTGGCCTACAAGGGCACTTCGACCAAAGTCCACGTCGTACCGTCGGATTTACGAAATGATGTCCCGAGCTCGGGCTTCGGGGACGGGAGAGGGTCTATTGGCAGGTCTGCTACGAGAACGAGCAAGCTGTCTCAGTCTTTTTCGTCTGAGTCGGTGCCTCCGTTCAAGCAATCTGTCTCTTCGCCGCTACCTCGTTCCTCAGACCGGAAGAGGGTCCTCATCACACGGCTCTTTCCTGTCAGCATTCCTGCGGACGATACCCTGACAGGCACTCCCAAGGGACGCTTCACCGAGGAAAGCTCAGGGTTTCCGTTTCCTCAGGCCAGTGATGAGGCAAAGGCAAAGGCCAAGAAGGCACAGCTAAAGCAAAAGAGAACACCAATGTATGCGGTGGCTCTCATCATCAGCCTGCCGCCAGGCGTGCCTCAAACTGCTCCTGCCAGCGCATCACGATCGGCATTCCGTGGACCGAGCTCCTACAACGAGCAGCAGGACTCATTCCCATCGTCTTACAATTCTGCACGTCGCTCTGGCTGGGCAGCTACTGGGTCAAACTTTGGCGCCTTCGATGCTTTTGACTCGGGCTTTAACATGGACTCAGAAGAACGCATCGATGCCATCACACGACATTGGGATGTCATTATGCGCAGCCTCACGTCTCTGCAATCCACCGTCGCGACTGAGCTATTCACATTACTGAAGCAAGCAGACATATCGTCGCCGAACCCTGTACCAAATTCAGTCTCAAGTCACGTCTCCCGAGTACCTTCTAACGCCAGCCAAAAGCCGCCCAAGACAAACACCAAGTTCATTTCTCTCCTCCCCAATTGCCTGGCAGCTGATAAGCTGGTCAAGTCGGAGGTGGACGCTGCGAGAGCTCGAATTGTGTCTGGTCTACGGGCAACCAGAGTCGTGACCGGCCAAAATCGGTGGGGAATCTGGCGCGAGGAGGCTCGGTGGGTGGAGAGGTGGGCTGGTGGACGGGATCAAGGCTTCTTCTTCTTCAACCTCCTCACGGGATTCCTCTCGGTCCACACGGACTGGTTGCAGGCTTTGAGCCCTTCCAAATACCGCAGACAGTTCTCGGCTCTGCAAAGGCTGAAGGGCGACGATGATCTTTCGCTGCCAGCTCGGACCATCGTCGTCTCGCAAGACCGGGTGGCTGCGAGAAGGCTCATCTTCCTGCTTTCTGCTTTTCTGCCCGCCAACCAGCAAATGTCGTCCATGCGAACGCAGCGGCCACAAACCTCGGCTTCGTTCGGGGGCTTTTCACAATCCCCGCCATCTTTCATCATCCCTCTAACGAAGGAGGAATCCTTGCGTCGCAAGATCAATCGTCGCGGTGCCTCGCGGCACGCTTCACACTCTCGCACTACGAGCACGTACACTACCAGCGCGAAAGGGTCTGTGCCAGCGCACCTTGCCCACCTCAGCATGGAGAGTCAGCATGGGCGGAGGGCCTCGGATGCCGCGTCCATCAGGACGAGCTTGCCTCTTCACGGTAGTGACACGGATAGCCGGAAGGCTAGCGCCGCTACAACAGCGACCGTCACGCAGGAGAACAGTACTATCGTCCCACATTTTGCTACCCAGAATACGGAGTCTCATACTTATGGACATCCAGATGGCAGTATGGCAGCCAACGACCTGAAGCGCTCTCTAAAGCGAGGAGACAGCATGGGCAGTTCGGATACCCAGACGAGCTCACGCTGGGGAAGTGTGATCAGCGGCTTATGGACCACGCGGCGGAGGGAGTCTTCACTTAGCACAGCGCCGAACCGAGACTCACCGGGCAGCCGAGACAGCATGCCCGTGTCGCCGAGGAAGCCGGTCTCGAACCGAAGGAATTCCCTTGGGAGGATGGTGGAGGAGGCTGCATCTTTGGATGCCATGTCGCAAGCCAGAAATAGGGATTCGTCCAAAGGGAAAGACGCCGAATCACCGCAGACGCCGGACGCTGAACAGGAGATCGGGCAAAAGTCCCGAGCACCGATCCCAATGGAAAGGAAGCCGGATCCAAGTGGGGCTTTTGAGTCGCCGGTCAAGACAACGATCAACCCCGAGGACGGTGTCATCGATGTCGACGTCCCATTTCCGGACTTCATCGCCTCCTTTGAAACAGCTGTGAGTTCGCCGTCGAGTAGTGGCTACTTGTCAACACCGGGTCTCAGCGGCCTGGAGCTGTTCGAGCAAGCGTGCCGAGTTGCTTTCGACGGAGACGTGCCGATGAACGTGGCGGGATGGCTCCAGCGGTATCATCCGGACTTCATATTGCAGGCCATTCCACCCCAGAACGATCTCCTCGAGCAGGTGAAAGCGTCGCTTAGGGCTGAGCCAACCCCATATTCGGCTGCACTGATGGAAGGGTCAGAAGAGAGGTGGGTGGACGTCAGCTCAGCCCTCATCGCAGACAGCACGGACTTCTCGATCCGTCGCATACGCTACCGTCGCCTCGTCAGACCCAAGGCTGCCGCCGAGAGGACAACGCCGTTGCTCTCGTCATCTGTCAACACAATGAGCTCGATCAACATGACACCACTGATCTCGCCATATGAGCAGCACCTGCAGGAGGAATTCATCGAGGAGCCAATCGTCACGCTAGACGACACCTTGATCGAGGCGGTCGAGCGGGTGATTGCCCACGGCAGCGACATCAGCAAGGACAGCTCGCAGTGCTCGTCACGATCGACGAGCAAGAGGAGGGAAAGCTTTGCTGATCTCCTTGCTGCCGCCGCGGCGAGCACCACGACGTCCGCTGTTGGCCTGGCTTCTGAGGCGGAAGAGCCCCAGGTCGCCCAGCCGCGGAAGGGCTCACCTCAGCAGGGTGAAGTACCTCGGGGAGAGTGCAAGACGGTGGTGCTATCCGCACTGGAGAACATTGCCAGAGATGTCACTCAGAAGAAGAGCGACAGGGAAGACCTGGGACGTGCTACTGGTGGCCCTCGAAGTCGCGAGAAGGAGAGCGTGCTGAGAGAAGCGGTGCGCTCGTGGGTTGAAGGTGTCGAAGCTAGCATAGAAGCGGCACAGTAGAAGGACAGCACAGACATGAAAGCGGCGCCGATAAGGTGTAAGAAGCGATTGGAATCGGATTTGGTGTTCGAAGACGGGGGCCTCTGTCTAGAAGTGTGGCATTCCCCCAGCTTTACAAGAGCAGTAAAGGACGGTGGCAAGTAGGTGGGTTTGATGTATGTTCGAGGAAGATTTAATGATACCCAGAGGCTGAATGAGCGTGAGCTGTTCAACATTGCATTTCGGAGAGACGGATGTGTTTTGGGACAGAAAGGTGGTGTGTGAGACGGAGGCGGAGAGAGAAATCCGCAATACACTGTAGCAAAAGCACATGAATCCAGGCAACTGGCTCAATAGGATGACAGCATGCCTGACGAACCTGGATAATATGACAAGAGCACCCCAACTGCAAATTCGCCGATCTGTATGATATCGGTGCAAGTTGTCACGTCTGAATTCTGACCCCCTTGCCTATTTGCTCAGGCGGCGGGTTAAACCCCGATCTCCGACTTGACCGATCTCATCACTCAATCGGACCCGGGCACCTCGACTTCGGCCCTTCTCCACTATTCAGACATTGATGAACTTCGATTCTTGTGGCAAAAGTCCACTGCTATAGCTCACTGAAAGCAGAACATTTCGCTTTCATGGTCACATAGCATAAGTTCCGAGCCGACTAGGAGCCCCACCAGGATCGCCATTATGCCTCGCCGGGGGAGACCGGATATACCCCAACCAATCCTTCACCCCATCGCCTCACATGCGACCTTCAACACAGCAGCACCAGCACCAGCACCAGCACAGGCACAGGCACAGGCACAGGCACAGACACCACAACCAGAACCACCCTCGTCGTCCTCAGCGCAGCATGGCATATCAAGGACAGAACCACCGGCATCAGACCATCTCTCATTCTCCTACCTCCGCTCCCGGAAACTAGAGCCTTATTTGCCGCCGCCAGTGGACGAGCACCACCCTCCACCCTCACTCTCACTCACCCACAACTTCGCCCATCCCTCTCACCCACCGCCGCAGCACCACGGCAGCCACCCTCCAGCGGCAACAGGAGACCAACCCCCAGGGACAGCGCAGCAACACCCTTCCCAAGAGGACCCAGCCGCAGCGCATCACCAAGATGACCCGGGCGAGGACCAGAACGAAGAGGAAGACGACGAGGGCGATGAAGGAGACGAGGAAATAGACTGGCGGCCCCGGCCCTTCATAACACTGACCTACGCACAATCCCTGGACTCGGGGCTCGCGTCCGCGCCGGGGGCGCGCACCGCCATCTCGGGCGCCGCGACAAAGGCCATGACGCACTTCCTGCGCAGCCGGCACGACGCCATCCTCGTGGGCGCCGGCACCGCCGCCGCCGACGACCCGGGCCTCAACTGCCGGCTCGAGGTCGAGATGAGCGGCGGCCACCAGCCGCGGCCCGTCGTCGTCGACCCCTCGGCGCGGTGGGCGGTCACCGGGGACAGCAAGGTCGTGCAGCTCGCGCGCGAGGGGAGGGGGCTGGGGCCCTGGGTGGTCTGTGCCGAGGGCGCGGTGCCTGATCCGGAGAGGGTGAGGGCCGTGGAGGCTGTTGGGGGGCGGTATCTGGCTGTCGAGGCTGGGGAGGGGCCGGGAAGGGGAGCTGATGGTGAAGAGAGTGGGGGGGAGGAGGAGGGCAGGGATGAGGGAGAGGACAGCTCGAGCCCGGTGTTGACGTGGGACAGCATCTTCGGCGTGCTGTGGGAGGAGGGCATCAACAGCGTCATGGTCGAGGGCGGGGCCACCGTCATCAACGACCTGCTGCTGCTGGCCAACGAGGGGCTGGACGTGGTCGACTCGGTCATCGTCACCATCGCCCCCGTGTGGCTGGGCAGCGGCGCCGTCACGGTCGCGCCTGAGCGGCCCGTCGACGCGGACATGCGGCGCGTGCCGGGCCCGCGGCTGACGGACGTCATGTGGAGCCAGATGGGCGATGACATGGTGCTTTGTGGGAGAATCATGCGATAGTCAGTCAGGACTTGCAACGAGGAAAAATACAAGTTAAATGGTATCGTGTTCCTTGTCTATGAACCCTGCAGGTAAAATACAGTCTATGCCGCCCATCCCTTTCTATGCTTGCGTGTCATCATGATCATTCAGAGCCTCAGGGGCTGGTCTATTCCGTCCAATGCAATTCATCATTATCGTCATCATCACAGCCGTCCCCTCCACCTAATCTCAAGCCACCGAAGGGGAAAGTAGCACAGCGCCGTGACCACAAACGCCATTTCAAACCCAATGTCGCCCGTCTTCTCGGCAATCGGCCCCGTGTACCATACCTCGGCCATGCCAGGCACCACCAGCGCAAAGCTGATGATGCTCGCCAGCAGTGCAGGGATCCCGGTCGGCAGCTCCCTGCCCACGTTCCAGATGGCATGGTCGAGGGAGGCGTAGTCCATGCGGCGGAAGATGACCAGCTCCTCGATGAGCACGGCGGTGAAGCAGCCGGCCCAGTACCCGATGAGGGCGAGGAAGTTCTCGAGGCTCTCCTCCCAGGCGCGGGCGGCCTCGATGGAGCAGGGGATCATGACGGCGAAGGTGGCGACGATGAAGAGGAAGCGGTGCACGCGCGCGAAGCAGGGCACCAGCATCTGCATGTTCAGGGCCACGGAGTACATGGAGATGGCGATGTTGCCGATGACGCTCAGCGCCAGCAGCACCAGGATGAACTTGCCGAACCCGCCCGCCGGCTCCAGCATCTCGGCCATGACGCCGCCAATCCCCAGGCTCTCGTACGCCGCGCTCCACTCCGGCACGTTGGGCACCGCGCCGCCGATCGCCGCGCCCAGGACCAGCAGCGGCACGGACGGCGTGAGGATGCCCAGGTAGTAGCTCGCGAAGACGGTGCGCTTCCTGATGGCGCGCGGGTCGTGGTAGATGGAGTAGTCGGAGACGGTGCCGCCGAACGTGAGGAAGTAGCCGGCGATGAGCCCGCCGTAGGAGAGGACCTGCTGGGCCGAGGCGGGCGGGACGTCGGACTGCAGGCGGAGGTTCTTGCCGCCGCAGCCGACGGCGATGACGATGGAGACGAGGTTGGGGATCCAGGTCCAGGCGTTGAAGACGTGCAGGGCGCGGTAGCCCATGAACGAGGCGGCGAAGCTGACCAGGCACACGACCACGATGCCGACGTTGTCGCTGACGCCGCCGGACGGGTTGATGGCCGCGATCGCCTGCCCGCCCACGATGGCCGCCACCAGCGAGAACCCGATCACCGTCGCCGCGTTAAGCAGCAGCGGGATCGTCGCCAGGTACAGCCCGAACGAGTACCGCGCTTGGATCTGCTGCCGCAGACCCGTCCGCGTCCCGCCGATGCCCATGAAGGCCGGCGGGATTACTGTTACGAGCGAGAAGAAGAGAATCACGAGCGCCGCGTCACGGAGGCCCATTCCGAAGGAGATGGTCGCCAGCATGCCGGTAGGTAACCTGGGATAGTGGTTAGTGAGAACTTGTAAATATCTTATGATATGGAAAGGCGTATTTACGGTAGCAAACACATCAAAGCGGTGAACATAACAGTGAAGAGGTTATAGAACCGCTTGTCCGTTCTCTTCTCGAGCGGCACCGGCTTAATGCCATTCTCCTCGACGCCGACGTCGAGGATCCTCTGGTACCACTTTGGGTTCTTCTCGGGGTGGCTCTCATAAACCTCGCCATCGTCAACCTTGAGCATCGAGACCAGCTTTCCGTGGCGCTGGTACTGGCCGTGGTGCTCTACCGGGTCGTTCTTCTCAACGTCGCTGGCGTCCCCTTGGGCGCCGGAGACTGCGGACGACAGCATTTCTACCCTATGCTGAGGGTTGGGAGTAAGCAGTTGTGTCTGGACCCTGAGTCACAGGAGCCCATGGGTGAGTGCGTGCTCAGATATATATGTATGTGGGTGGTTGTGGGGCTCCCCAGACTGTGTGGCGAGTGAGCAAGTAGACTTGAGCAGTGTCGAAATTTTCGGGTAGATCTCTCTTTAAAGCTGGGCACTCCGCGGAAAGACGGGCCTCGTGGACCAGAATCTTCCTTTATCGGGCCAATGGAGCCTCGCTCGTTGGCCTCTGGGCATCCGGAAGCAGATAATGAAGCCAATGGTATATGCATAGGATTACTGAACTGTAATGTAAGAAGAGTCTGACCCATTTCCCAAGCCGGAGTGGCGCCAATCGGCTCTCGGTGTACAGTAGTGTCGAGGTGGATAGTGGCTCCTAGTGATGCCGCAAGTCGGAGTCGACGGTCCGGCTCTTCTGTCGCTGCGAGGTTTGCTGGACAGGACGCCAGTCCGATGGAGTGAAAGTGTAATTCCAGCTGAGCACTCCACGAAGTGACCGCTGTCCCTGACTACCTCCAAGGGTTGGAGAACTAAGGACGAGAATGGCAACGGGAGAAGCCGAGACAACCGTTCTGGACGGGTGGAATGAGATGAAGCGGGACTGCTAAGTTCTTTGGTTTCCATTTTTGGCGCCAACAATGGCTTCGAGTAGCGGGCACGGGCATCAGCATGGTCACTTCACCGTTGCTTGCCCACGCCGAGACCAATATCAACCACGTCAATGTCGCAGTACCGCGATTCAATCCAGACCTATCCGAGTCGTGGCCTTCCCACCATTCGACAGCTCTAGTCAGCTGAACCACCTCCCTGTCTTGCTGTGCGAACTCCTTGATCTTTACTCGCCGACGTCTGGATCCATGGTGGGAGACTATCAAAACTTTCTTGTCGGGGCAACACCCTCATGGATACAAAAACGTCGCCAACGTAAGCAGTCACGTCTCGTGGAAGCATCCTGATCTTCGGCTGGGGTCCAGACTGCCGGTCCTAAGTGGTCCCCGGTCCAATTGGCTTTCACCGATTTGCTCCGGCACATCTTTACAGGTAATTTAACTGCAACCCCTGGATGCGATGCGGGCGGTGACTGGCACGAATCGAAGTTTAAACTCGTTCCGCGCCGCTTCTAGAAGGATGGTGGGTGGCAAATGGCAAGTGAAGGCGGCCGCAATTCAATGCAACCGCGCTCTGTGTGTTTTCACCATGTAGCCTTCGGTCAGAGCTCATGCAAACACGGCTGTGATGTTGCACCTCGCGATGGTACGTAATATTAATAAATATAGCGCAGCATAAAGACTGCAAATGGTCGCTTCGCCGTGGACGGCATACGGCACAGACGCCTTCCAAAGGCGCTCTCATGCGCAGACTCGTATCTTGGGCATGGCCACTTGGACTCACATTACACATGCTGCGTCATCGCAGTGCAGGTACTGCTGATTCCGCAAAACCCCTGTACTGATGGTCATGAAAATTACCCCTCCATCGTGCTCGAAAAGTTCAACGCGCTCGCAACTAGGCCAGTTTTGACTCCAGATGTTCGTTAGTCAAGGAATCGAGTGCTACGAATCCTTGCTCTCATCAGCTTTGTCGGCCTCGCTGTCGATCGCCTGCTTTGAAGCATCCTCCTCAGTCTTGGTCGGGGATGGCTCATGATCCTGCTCCGCAGGTTGCTCCACGGCAAAGTCTTGTGTGGTGGTTGTTGCGAGCTCGCCTGCGTCCTCAGTATTGCCTTCCTTCGATTCTTCGGCCGCGCCATCCTTTGTCTCCCCCTCACCTTGACCATGATGTTGAGCGCCAGCATCCGCGGACGCTGCGTCCTCTGTATGGCTTGGTGCCTCTTCTTCCTTCGCGGGCTCTGAAGCCTCATCGGCCTGTGATGTAGCTTCAGAGGAGCTGCGCTCCGCGTCAGCCTTGGTTTCATCATGGGACGCTAGAGTTCCTTCCTCCTCCACAGCCTTCTCATTTAGCTCCTCCATCATGCCATGCTCGACAATGACAGGTACCTCAGTCACTTCGGATTCTTCTACCACAGTCTCTGGTGTCGAGATGCGCATTTCCCGGAGCCTGCCGGTGACATCTGCGCCATCGTCCTCATCAGCCTCCATCACTGTCGTCACAGCGCTCCCCGTCGACGGGCTACTTCTTATGTGCCGTCGCGTGTTGGTTCTTCCTGCTGGCAGGAAATTGTCCTCATCAGAGTGCTGCTGGATCGTAGGTGTTTGCAGCTGTGACTGCTCCTTTTTGGTTCCTCTGTCCGTAGACTCAGCAGCAGCCGCCGCACTTTCCAGGCCTTCTGCCTCAGGGGGCAGTTTGTAGTTCTCGGCCGGTAATGTGTCAAACATGTCGCAGACCGTCTTGAAGAACACATATAAGCCCGTTTGCCCCTCCACAGACCAGAATACGCCCCTGTGCTGGAACCATGCGTGAGCAAAGATTCGATGCAGACGTCGGAACACGTTGACAAGGTTCTTGACCGCGGTGTTCTTGTCATGCCCACTCCCGTCTCCACCTGACAAGGCCACAAAGCGTGAGGGAAAGACTTTTGGATTTGTCACGACGTTGGCAGCCCAATCGAGGGTGTGGCAGCAATAATCTATGGCGCAGCACGACTTAGGTTGCTCATGCACGGCGCAAAGGAACTGCCATTCCGAAGCGCGCATCTCCGGACACGTGTTGAAGCTGCAGGGAGGTGTGTCGAACAAGAAGCCCACGATCAGGCTGTTGCATTGTGCGACGAGGAATCGACACAGCTCGTAGAGCCACAAGGTCTTCTCAGTCGACGGTGGGGGAGTCGCCAAGAGGGTGGCGATGTCTCGGGTGATGGGTCGCGTGTTGTTTGCGGTGTGGTAGTAATGGAGGGCGGCAAGATGTTCTTGGAGTTGGAACGCGGAATCGAGCTCGTTCAATGGCACAAGTGGTGGGCCGGCGGCCATGTCGGCGCTCTTGGTCCCGGGATGTATGCGCCTTCTCGAGTTGGCGTTGATGATTGTCTGCTCCATCTGCTGCGACTCTTGATCTGCGGGCAAGCCTGGAGACTTCGGTCCAATCTGGATCTCGGCCGGCGGAGGCGGGCTTGGGAGACGGGGTGACATGGTAGCCATCTTGACAGGGCTCCCAAGTGGGTGGAGGAAGGCGACCAAGTAGAAAGGTGGCTTGAGGACAACCGATTGCGAAGTTCTATCAGTCTGCGGCAAGCTGTTGTTTGTTCTCCCTGAGCTCCAATGCACTGCGATCGATGGAGTCCTAGACCGTCTGCAGAAGTCTGGAAGGTGGTCAACTGTCAGATGCGAGGCTCCACAGCAGAACACCGACGCGGATGAAGTTGTTGTCGATCGAAGACAGAGCTGCAGCTGCGGCTCAACCACGCGAACGAAGGTGGGCCCCAAGACTTTGGGGAGCTTCGAGTCTTCGAGTCGCACAGGGCCTGGCGCGCTGATTCGCCTTAGCTAAGCGCCCTCCCCCTGGCGCAGCTTTATCGATAGCGTCGTGGGGGCCGGGCAAGCTCTGGGCGCCGGGCTGACGGCTGCTCCGTGGGGTCAAAGTGACATAATGAGCAGAGGGCATTTGGACACTATAGTATTCGGCTTAGCACTTGCGGATTCGTCCTCGTCACGAGCCAGGCGCACGCAAAGTCCGAATATTTCAGTTTCGGCACCCTTCCATACTTGATCACCTCAGCGGCGCCCTCTTCTTTTATCAGAGATTTGCTCTTCCAAAAAGCGCCCCTCGCCTTCACTGTCCACCTTCCCCCAAACCAGCAAACAAGATGGACTCAGATGATGAGGCCCCTCCCGACCTGGTTGAAACAGGTCAAGAAGCCGTAGAAGAAGAGACGACCACCAAAGTTCCCATAACAATAGTCACTGGTATTCACGAATTCGCCAAAAATGCTCGCTCACCAGTGAGACCGGAAAGCATCGGCTAACTTCAGGCTCGCAGGATATTTGGGGGCGGGAAAGACAACGCTCCTGAACTATATCTTGACAGCACAACATGGCAAGAAAATTGCCGTCATTATGAATGGTCTGGGAGATCCGCAGTCCCATGCCGTTAGGTTTCATTTGTGAACAATCTGCTGACGTATGGCATAGAATTCGGAGACTGTATGTGTTCGCGAGATTACACGTGAATTTGACTCATAGTAATTGGACTTCTAGCTTTGGACATTGAGAAGTCACTCACAGTCAACAAAGATGGCGAGTCTGTAGAGGAGTGGCTGGAGGTCGGCAATGGCTGCATTTGCTGCTCGGTAAAGTAAGCCATCCATCACACAGCACACAAGAGCCTTCACATCTCACAACGCGATCAGAGACACCGGCGTCAATGCGATCGAGAGCTTGATGGCGAAGCAGGGGAAGTTTGACTATATTCTGCTTGAAACAACAGGACTAGCAGATCCCGGAAACTTGGCGCCCCTGTTCTGGGTTGACGAAGGACTCGCCAGCACAATCTACCTTGATGGAATTGTCACCCTGATCGATGCCAAAAATATTTTGAAGAGCCTTGATGATCCCGCGGGTAAGGTCGACGGCCACGAAGAGAGCGATCACCACGGCCCTGTCATGACGACGGCCCATGTCCAAATTTCCCATGCAGATGTCATTGTGATCAATAAGACAGACCTGGTGACGCAGCAGGAGCTTCAAAACGTCCAGGAGAGGATCAGGTCCATAAATGGACTTGCAAAAATCCATCTCACCAAGGAGAGCGCCGTGCCTCAGCTTGAAGGATTCCTGCTAGATCTACATGCCTACGAAAACATCGTGGAGCTTGACAACTCAAAGGGGCACAGTCATCTCGATTCGGTCAGTCATCCCTTGCCGTCTGACCCCACGGCCTTGCTGCACATTGTGAGGATGTTTTAACTGGAACATACGCTGATATCTTAAAGACAATATCGACAATATCCATACCACTTCCGGTACTTGACACTGAGCAGGTGGATAAAGTAGATGCGTGGCTGCGATCAGTTCTCTGGGAAAATGTGTTGCCGGATGACAGCAGTGAGCACAAGGATCCCTTCGAAATTCACCGTCTCAAAGGGCGCCTGGTAGTACGAAACGGTGGCACAAAGATAATACAAGGCGTCAGAGAGCTGTTTGAGATCTTCGATGCGCCTCTGTCAGTAGACCATGGAGGTGCAATCGAGACGGGCAAGGTCGTCCTCATCGGCCGCCATGTCACAGACTTCGACTTCCAGAGAAGTCTTCTGGCAGCTATTCAGTAGCCAAATAAAGATGAGCCTACAGGTGCCAGATATCGTATCTACTAGAATAAGTGATGTGGTAATTATTCTGCTCCACGAGTTGTTGGGACCAAGGATGCTCGGACCTGGGAAAGTCGGGTGAGGAGGACAATATGGATGAGAAGTGGTTGTCCAGAAAGGGTTGTGGAGGTGAGGCTGCAGTCCACCTGGGCGGATCTGCGGCGCCATCACCCAAGGAGCCTAGCGCATCAAAGACACCCATGTTTCCCCAATCTAACGGCTTGTATGTGAGTTCCATGGTGGGGGGTGACTGGATACCTGGGTGCTCTGGTGCTGAGGGAAGAGTCCGTGCGCCTGCTTCTGCATGGTCTGCGGCGGGAACTTCTTTGCTGGAGTTCGTCCTGAGCCTCCTGGCCAAGGCGACCTCAACTACGCTCTGCCGACTCCACGAAGAACCTCACCGATCCCACCCCAGCCCCAGGGCAGCATCCGAAACCGACTCACAACGACCGACATACATTGCGAAATTTTAAGCGCTTTAATTCCATAAAAAGCTGTTAGGAGAATATTAGGAAAGAGCTGGCAACCATGAATAGGACAGGTACGGTGACAGCGAACTGTCTTTCCACGCACTCGCACTCGATCTCTGTCCCTCTGGGCCTTTGCGCAACAACCAGCGGAACTTGATTCAAGTGAAGAGCATCCGTCAAGGTGCTGCTTGCTGTGTCCTCGAGACTGTCAGGGACATTCTGCATCTTTCAGGTCGCCGCGCGAGACCTGCCTCCTGGTCTCCAGCCTCGACGGCGCACCTGCGATGCCAGTTGGGCCATGGCCATTCCACTGGACATTCTCTTCAGTGGCAGTATGGATCATACCCAACGTGGACACGTTGCTTCAGACGTGCCAGCTCCTAGGTTGAGACTGCACCTGTTTGCGCATCGCGTCGCATCGCGTCTCACTCGTCACCGCCTGCAGCCCATTGTGTGCATCAAGGACCAAACAGATAGCTAACAAAGGTCATGCTGGTTAGGTACAGTTCCTCAATCGATGAGGGGTATGCCGGGCGGCTTTGGAGGAGGCCAGCAATCACAACATGCGGGGAGGGCTGGAGGAAACAGGTTACCAAATGGAAAGCTGGGTAAGGGACAAAGGCTCACAGGTTGTGCCTCGCAGTGATGCTGATGTCTGCAGCAATACCAGTGAACAACGCATCTGGCTGGGCTTTTGGAGGAGTTGGTCCTATGAGCTCTGGCGGCATCCAAAATCCCACAAGGCAGCTGGGGGGAAGTGCGACTTTCGCCCAAAGCTTGAGCGGGTCAACCCCGGCGACACCACTCGACCTATCGTAGGTGCCACCACCACCACACTACCTCGCCTTCTGACGGGGGTGTTGCTATCGCAGCCCATGGCTGTTCTTTCCTTTACTAGTGTCACTTCACTTGCGAGGGTCCCAATTCTTTCTTTTTTTTCCCCTTCCCACCATGACGGCCCCATTCACCTCCAAACCAAAGTTGGTGACGAGATTGAAGATGTCAGCCCCTCCACCACCAACACCCAGCGCGCCCAAGGTCAAGATGTGGTCTCACATTGTCTCGGGCGATGTCAAGAAGGACAACGTCAAGCAGAAAGAAAACGTCAAGGAGGTGGACGAAACTCAGGAGGATGGCAATGCCTTGTCCTGGTCTCAACGAGCTTCCTGCAATGTCAGCTCAGGAGCCTCCCAAGGGTACCACTGAACTCCTGGACTCATCCCCCACAAACACAAACACAAAACACAAACATACGCACACATCATGCTCTTTTCTGTCCTGTTCTCGTCTCGCACAAGCAAAGATGAAATCACAACCGCAATGAGCATCGCTACAGGGAAAACTGACTCACTTATCACAGTGAATTTCCGCAATTGAGCAACAATGCACCATTCTCGGGCGCTGCCAACCAGGGCTTGTGGGCAGGACAAGCTGCTAGAAACCTGGGAGGACCTGGTACCGGCCCTAGAACCCCAGCCTCTGCAATGCCTCAGTCTCAACAAGACGACCTTTTTTCTCCGGCCTCCAGACTTCCATCCAGTCAAAATTCGTTTCGATTTGGTAGTCAGGCTAGTATCGGCCAGGCGCAGCAACCTCAGCCCAGTGGTGGTGATGAGTTCCCACCATTGAACAGGAACGGCAACGGTGAGATTGGTCAAGACCGAGTCGCAAACATCATGTCTGGATTGAATCTCGGCTCTCAAGGTCCTGTCGCGTCTTCATCAACGCAGGCTAGGGGCTCTGGTAACGGACTTCTCAATGCTGTCACGGCAAACACTCGCGCCTCTGAGGCCCGTTCGCCTGTTGGTATGGTTTTTATCGAACTTGAACATTTGTTCCGCTTCTTACTGACTTCCTACAGGTACGCGACCATCAGAAGGACGATCCTCGATCGCCGAGGATGATGCGCGACAGAAATCAGCATTTCGCGAGGATGGCTCTGCACCTCAACCGCCTCTGTCGGACGGGCCAAATCAAGGCACAGAAACTCGCAACCCTCTCGGTGCTATCGGCAACGACGCGTCAAGCAACAAAGGTGCTGAATTGCCTGCTGAAGCTTCGTCTTCCGCAGCTCAAGAGCCTCTTGCTGGCATGTCAGAAGCAGACAAATGGGGTATTAAGGGCCTGCTGACGCTGATGGCGAAGTATCCTTCCTATCACGCCCTGGTCCACGGCCTAAATCCTGCGGAATTGGGTCTTGATCTGAGCAGCGAAGCGTGAGTGTCATTTCTTTTTCTTTTGCTTCCGAGAAACCTTCATGGCTGATTTGCTATCTCGGCAGTCGCATTACCGAACAGACTTTCTCGCTCACCAGCCACGAACCACCAAAGCCACCACAGCCAAAATTCAGCCTTCCAGAGTGCTACACCGTCAGGAATACGCAGCCCATTGAACAGAAAATGCCAAATTTCACCGAGGAAACCCTACTTTACATGTTCTACTCTAGTCCGCAGGACAAACATCAATACCTGGCTGCCCAGCAACTGTAAGCCTGTCTCAGTCGGCGTGCTGCTATATTTACTGACATTATGTGCAGATACCAGCGTGGTTGGCGTTGGCACAAAGATCTGCGTGTGTGGCTGACGAAGGATGTGGAGATGCAACCAGTAGCGGTCAACCCAGAAGCTGAGCGAGGATACTACGTGATCTGGAACGCCGAGACTTGGGCGAGGATGAGAGTAAGTGCTGTCGCACACATGTTTTGTTCCTTTGCTGACGCCTTTGCAGCAAGAGCTCACCCTCTATTACGCGGATCTCGAGACCTTCCCCGAACTCCCTCCAGGGCCTCATTCTTAGGGGCCAAAATGAGGGCCTCTGGTGTTTTTGGATTGTCCTCGCGGCCCGTAGTGCGAGTTATGATGGACGACGGACGACTTGTTTCTCCCACTGTACCTACTTATGCTTTCAGACCTGTGCCACACGGGGGGCAGCTCTACAGGGGTATTCTTTCTGGCCAAACGGACAGTTCAAAATCAGGCAAAAGGGCCGATGGACGACTTCATATTCAGGTAACCTGCATTTGCAAAGGCGTATCTCGTGGGGGGCTGCGATATTGTGCCTGTGGAAAGTCTCTCGGCTAGGACGGACAGGCTCTTAGGAATGGGGTCTTGAAAATGCTTTTGCCAGTCAAGTTTTCTGGCAGGAAATAATGAAACGAGGAGAGACCTTCTCATGGATATGACCTTGGCCAATTATCTCTTGCTTGATTCTGTTCGGGTGTGATGTCCAGATAAAATCGCACTCCCATTTCTGATGAACCCGAACCCTGGCAATTTTAGGTTGCAGGGGGGCCCATGGAGCTAGAGTAGGCACCTCCACCAAGCTGTCGGGCCCGAAAGCTGTTCAGTCGCTCCTGGCTCCAGCGCCATCTCCACCCATCTCTGCCATCTCACGGAACCGGAGGCTTCGAGACCAGCACCCGTCCTCGTATGGAAATCACCCCCCGAAAGTCATAGGGCAGCCAGTGACAAACCACCCGGCCGCTGGAATAGAATCCGCAGCGAGGACCAACGACTTGCAGCGGTCTTAACACCAGAACGAGCACGGGCAACCCCGAGCCACGTGTGCACCGACCTCGAACCGACAGCGGGCTCTTGGAAGATAACCGGACCTTGGCAGTCGGCTGCACTCACATTCACATTGTCGAGGGTCCTGAGGACCAAGCAGTTGCAATATGGCCAACGACCAGATCAACCTGCCATCCCTGGTGGTGATCATCGTCCTGTCGGGCCTGATCGTACGGTACCTCTTCTTCTCGTCGCCGCCCGGCAACCAGCAACCACGCGATTCGCTTTCACAGATGAGGCAGCGCGAGGCGGCGGTCGAGACGATACAGCAGATGTTCCCGCAGGTGGACCGGAGGACGATATTGTGGGATTTACAGAGGAACGGAGGCAGTATTGCGGCTACGACGGAGAAGATACTCACCGGGAGGATGGAGACGGTAAGTGCTCTGGGCTGTGTTTCTTTTCCCGGAGACAGTCACAATTTATGAGCGATCTCTGACTCTTCTACAGCCACCGATCACTTTCCAGCCCCCGCCGCCACCCGGCTCTAACGGAGCGTCATCCTCAGCGTCGCAAACGGGCTCCAGGAAGCCGGCGGAGAAGCCGGCGCAGCCGAACCTGATTCAGAGGTACAACCTGGAGGACAAAGTCAAACAGCAAGAGCAGGGAGAGGACGCATCTGGGGATGCCGCGAGCAAGAAGGCTTGGAGCAATAGCAAGGACGAGCGCCAGACACTCCTGCAGAAGAGGCGGGACGAGATGATCCTCGCGGCGCGGCGTAAGATGGAGGCCAAGATCGCGGCCGAGAAGGCTGCATCGGCGACCGGGTCTTCGTAGGGGGGTTTTTGCGAGCGATGATGGCGAGCTTACAATGACAGAGCGACGCAAGGGGAGAACAACGACGCAAAATATCACGCATTTAACTGCTCGAATCTTGCGGCATGGCGTACCGGTTACTCGGATCGACAACAAGTTTGCGGGGCGAATGGATTTTTGTTCTGGACATTCACTAGTCCCGGTCGGCATTGGACGGGGCACTCGGGAGCATAGGTCATATGTCTGTCGTCTGTATCACTATAAGGGGGCGAAGGGGGCAGGCCACGTCGATGTGCATTCCTGAACAATCATGCCTGGTTAATTCTTATCAGCGCCAGTCACCTGGGCAACTGGCTGGCGGTGGTTGGAGCATTCTCTAGTACATGTTCAAAAACACCACGAATTCTGTTAACAGCAACAGTGCTAGGCTAGTAACAGCATCCCACTCAAGGCTCCTGGTGTACGCTGAAAACGGAAGTAGAACCCCCACGCAGCGAATGTGCGCGAGTGGTGGGTGGCCTGCGGTAGTGTGTTGTGTGCATGACCCAGTCCCGAGGCCTCGTCGTGGTCATAATATCATGGTCATCAAAGTTTCCCTCGTAGTCGTCTAGAGGGACCCACGTGCCTCCCCTCGGCTGCCAGGCCCCCCTGGGTCCTTTGAGCCTCGAGCCCAGCGGCCCGCTGAATACGATGGTGGTCCCCGCTATGACGCCGCAGCGCAGATAAGGCAAAAGTGGGTCACAGCAGCGGGTGGAAAATAGATATGGAGTACTTACTGCATTCCATTCCATCCCATGCTATCCCATCCCATGCTTGGGGCTACCCCCATTTTCACATGCTTGTGGACTGCTTGCGTGCGTGCTGCTGCTGCCCACGCAAGGGTCTGGCTTGTACACATCTGACAGCATTTCGAACAGGGCAAAGCATGAGAGAGAAAAAGAAGAAGAAAAGGACAAGAAAAAAATTCTGAGATCCTCATGGCGCTGGTACCAATCATGCGTTCATTTCGAGCGGCTTCTGCAGTTTCCTCTCACGCAGCTGCATTCATCATTTGTCTGATCTCTCCCCAAACACATACAAAGTTCTGCCCAGATGCACTTACATACCCAGGTACCCTGCTGTGTACATGCTTGCTTAGTCGACTAAGGTTGGGGATTGCCAGTCCGCTGCAGCTAGCAAAGCCCTACCTACCTCCATCTCAACGGTTTTCTCTGCATCGTCTCATCCCTCCCAAATCCGTCCTCGTTTCTTATCTGCCTCCTCTCCTATTCCGCACTCTTCTCTGGTGATTCTGCTCATGCCGTGTCACATGCTGGCCCGTGATACAAGAAACGCTCAGGGTCTAGTCGAGATTATTCCGGTCATCTAGCTGAAATCAGGGGCCGCCCGGTGACCATGTTGGGTCCGCCTGTCGAGCCATAGAAGTCATTTCCACGCGGCGCCTCGTCGAGCTTTGACGGTCGCTGCTGGCCTTGCTGGGCCGACAGACTCGTCCAAAACATCCACAAACCTTGATTTGCATGATTCTGATTCTGAGGGTGACACCATGCATCGACTACCACCACCGCTTCCTGTTCCCGTCAGGGATCCCCGTGGCCTCGACCATGCCGAGCAGGCGGCGTCGAGCATCACCACACATCACCACCACCACAACTTCACCCCCATGGCATTTGAATCCTCAGATCCCGAGGCCACCTCTCTCACCTCCCTCTCAGACATCCTCGACAACCTGCCCACGGCCGTCAAGAGCAGCCTCGGGCCCCTGAACACGATCCGGCGCTCCGTGAGCATCCGCGGCTGGGCCTCGTATTTTTATGAGATCTCATCAAACTCCATGGGCGCCGCCGCGTCCCACCACGAGGGGCCAGCCGCCGCGGCGCACCACACCACCGTCGTGTCCAGGACCACGAGTACCACCGCAGTCGAGATGCAGCACAGCAACCGCGGCGAGAAGCGGGCAGCTGCGCCGGCGCAGGCGCAGAGGCGGATGCCGGAACCGCCGCTCTATGAGGTGCCAGACCAGAACTTTGGCATAAATAGGTTCTGTGGTCTACAGGGTGAGACGTCCCCAACACTACCGCTTCATCAGAAAGACCCATGTGCTAACGTCCGTAATATAGGTCAGCTCCTGGTCAACAATGCCCTGTCGGAGGGCCGGCCGCCGTCAGTGCAGGGCCAGCCGGGCGCCAACAGGATCGATCGCAAAGCATATGTCCAGGGAGTCGCCTGGCTCGTCCACGGACTCCCGGAGGACCTAGACAAGCACGAGAGGACGGAGCTCATACGGGCCATGCCGCCGGCCCTGCTGGAGGAGGCCCACAGGACGCCGCCGTCGTCCCAGCCGGCAGCACGGCCGTCCTACCCCTCGTCCTCCTCCACCTCACCCTCGTCAAACTACGCGTACCTCATGGGCGGCGGCGTGGGCGACGCAGGGAGGACGCTCGTGCAGAGGGCGGCGCGCGCGCTGGTCCTGCAGCTGCTGGTGCCGCTGCACCTGCTGTGGGCGTACGTGGTGGTGCTGCTGGGGCGCGCCGTGCAGCTGGAGCGCAAGTACAAGGTCACGGAGCAGGTGGTGCGGCACTCGGGCGAGCTGGGGTACGAGGTGGGCCGCGGCGGCGTCAAGCTGTCGGGCGTGATATACAACCACGGCGGCGCGCGGGTCGGCCACCTCGTCACCAACATGGTCGCCTACACGGCCGACGGGCTCGTCAAGGGCATCAGCGATGGCATACGCGAGGCGCGGACGGAGAGGCGGCAGATAGCTGAAGACTGAGGTGGTGGTGGCTGCATAGGCGTACATGGGCGTTTGCTTTTCCTACTCAAGTTGATATACTTTGCTGCATTCCCAATAGAACGTCATATAGAAAAGCGAAGACGCGCTGCACGGGGATACGAGGAAATTACGGCCTCTCATTGTGACCCCATCGCCCCATCAACAACACCCCTCGAAGCGTCATTGCTTGACTGGATCTCCAGCAACTGATCAAACACACCATGCACCCACTGACTGGGCATGTACAGCCTGACAGGGTCGGTAGTCCGGCGCCACAGCTTCGCACCCGTGCACCAGCGCAGCGCCGAGATCGTGTCGTCGAACACAAAGAAAACCCCGACACCAAACTCATCCGGCACCGCCTTCACCTCGACACTCTGGAGACCCCGGGGGAGGGGAATGTGCACGACGCGCGCCTTGTGGCGAGCGTGCGTCCGATTCCATTGAGAATAGTGTCTGCTGATGATGTGATACCTGAACGCGTCCGCCCATGATTTGTGGGGGAACTCGATGTCGAGGGTGCGGTCGAGCCCGATCGTGACGGTGAGGGCGTGCTTCTCGTGGATGTCGCACATTTCGCGTTACTCTTCGGATTGGATCGCGTAGGTTGCTTGTACTAATTGCCTGTCAATTGGTCATATTAAATGGATTGCTCATTAGATTGACCGGGTGTACGACTTCTGCTTTCTGACGTGACGCGAATTTGACGCGTCTCCATATCCTCTCACGGCTCCCCAAGTGCAACTCAACTTTTCACGCGATAAGGACCTGCTAGCTAGTCTTTGCTTCGCGTTTTTCGTCTTTACGAGCTTTCTCTTCATGAATTGTTTGCGCAGTCTCGCGAAACTACAGTTTCAAGGGGCATAGTCCTCGTGGCCTGGTCCAGCTTGACTATATACAAGAAATATAGACTCACGAGTGTCTTCCTGTCACGAGTACAATTTTGCAAAATTGTACGCTATTATCTGACGGTTTGGGGCGTTTGGAAAGCTTAGAGGGGTGGGCATGTCACGGGGGAAATCAAAAGCAGATTGTAATGCTTTGGATAATCGACCGACTTCGAACTTTTTAAAATCTTTCCGGTTGTCACTTGTCAGCCCCCGAATCAATGAGGCTGTGTGGAGGCTGCGAGGATCGGCATAGCATATGGCTGCGTCACCACCATCACATCACCGCCGTTGGTGGAGCAGCTGCAATGGCTGTTTTGAATATGCAGCCATGCCTGTTGGCATCAGTTTGCGGAGTTGAAACGCAGAACTTGGCTCGCTCACCGCCAGCGCAGACAACGGTGTTGCCAGGGTTCATCACAGCCGCAAAGTGGGCCCCAGAGAATCATCCAACATAAAAGTTTGGTTGTTCAGCTTCCAGGAACTTATCATGCTTATGCGACACCAAACTTGACGATGATGCGGGACTATATCTCGGAAGGCTGTGAGAAGGACATTGAGCTAGGGCTCTCGCTGGGTCGCGAATGGACAAGACAGTCCCAGAATGGTTAGTATAATTCGAAGAGGGCCCCAAAGAAGAGTCCCACTCCTGATAAGAAACTCAGAAATACAGGAAGATGGTCTCGAAAGAAGATCAGCTGACCTGGAATATGGAGACGCCGCCGCCGCTGGCCAAGAGGGAGTGAGGGAATCAGGAACCTGGAGCTGGAGAAGCGACACCCCACCACATGTCGAAGTGGGCAGAAATGCATCCAGAGCCTCATCTTCACGATATGCGGCTGGTCTCAAGCCGACACCCAGACCGCAGACGCCTGTGCATTACGCGAGTGCGGGTGATAGCACGAGAGCTCCATGGCCAAGAAGACGATTTAAGCTCAGGAACCGTGGCAAAACATCCGTGTTTCGAGCTCCGGATCTTGTAGGCACTGCCAGACATTCAAGTCGACGAATACCGCTTGATCCTGGTAATCCGGGGCCCTGGGTTATCAATCACCACCGTGATCAGCTTTTGCGGAAGGTTGTTGGTGATTCGGCAGGGTGAGTCTCAATTGAGCCAAGCAAACTCAGACATAACAAGGACGCTCACAGTGGTATGTTTTCCAGCGGCCTCCTTCGGGGATTGTTTGGTATCAGTGCCACAGGGAAATCCGGACCAAAGGACGAGAAGTCGGTCAGGGATGGCCACGATGATACTCAGAAGTCTGAAGAATCCCCTGAGCCGCTATATCGTATCAGTTTTGCTGAAATGCAAAGAATGCACCTCCGCAAATTGCATACCAAGTTGATCATACATGCAGTATACATGTACACACAGGGCAGAGAGTCCAGTGGCTGGGAAAGCGATTTGGCTGAATATAGTGGGTCACAGATTGCATGACCAAGACCTATCCGACCTCATATCTAACTCATGAAATTAGTCCAAGGGTTGAAGGATTACGATTACATGACAGAAAGCAGCAAGCTCCCCCAAGACTTCTTCCTGGCCACGGGCGAGCGAGGTGTCGACCGCTACGTGATCGACACGGTCATCAAGCAGATGGTCGGAGGCGCTGAAGCTCTACACACGCGCGAGATGAAGGAGTGCACCCGCGTGGAACAGGTGAAGGACGATTCGGCCCCGATTGGCGGCATAAGGGGCGAGAAGACGCGGTTGAAAAAGGCCCAGGACTTCCGGGACCGCGTCCTCCTGGCAATGATCGGGGCCTCCCTGTTGCTTGGACCCATGTGGCTGATGGTGTTGCATGTTACGCTCCACACGGGACTCGTCACCACGACAGTTTGCGTGGCTATTGTCGGGCTCGTGGTTTCGTGGAGGCTGGAGAAACCCAGCGACGTCCTGTCCGCCACGTTGGCGTACACTGCTGTGCTTGTTGTCTTCGTGGGGTCGACGAGCTCGGGCTGATAGCCTTATACGGAAGAGCTGTGTGCACAATGATGATCCTCATGAATTTTTGATCATAACCGTTGAATTGAGCGTAACACAAGTTGCGATGGAAAACGCGCACGATAGCTGATACGATCTCAGCGGATTGCTATCTTGAGACTGGCTATTCCATTGCGAGACTTGAGGGAATACGACAAAAGTTGACACCTTTTACAGATAGGGAGCGGCTACTGTGCTCTTTGGAGTGTTTCCGTTGATCATTGCGCGACTCTTATGTGGTATAAATTCTGTAAAAACAGAGTCGCCGGAGCAAAGGCTTGTCATGAAACATGTAAAATCTGGTCAATTATCAGGAATCGGTTACTTCTGGGAGAATGAGCGCAGTATGCTCCAACAAGATATTACCAAGTTTACCCTGGACGCTTTCACAGTGAACGGGTTAGGTGGGTCTTACCAAGGAAAATGCTAAAGTTCTGAAAAGCAACAGAGATAGAATCTCGAGTCCTATGCTTTCCCTACTCCGAATGCGCGATTGAGCGTTGGTTTATGTGCATATTTGGGGTCTCCAACATATGCAGGAGTGTCCTATAAACCTCAGAAAGAGAGAAAAGAATCTGCTCCAGCTAAATTCTGGCTTGGCAAGGCTCACAAATAGCAAGTGTTCATATACAATAGATATACAGCCCATAGCGCTGTCAACACTGACACACGGACATGACACCATCTACCCTTTCTGTCTCTCTTTTTCTCACGGAATAAATTTCACCTCATATTCGCAAATGAAGCTCAACGTGATCGCTAGATCTTTCCTTGGAACGGTTTCTCACTGAAACTACTATTGCTCTAACAGCAACTGTGAAAAAGAGCAGCGCTGTTATGTAGTAATTCATATTAAAGTGGCTAGAGTAATCGATTCACAGTGACTTGGCACTAGTACGTGCTGCTGAGAGTGGGTCTTCCTCGGATTGGCAGGGGTACTGCTGCATGTCGCCTCCTATCGATAACGATAACGACTTTTTCCAGTGAAGTTCCCCTGCACCCGCACTCGACCTCTCCCAGATGCGCCTATCATCTACGCAAAACTTTCGCGTTGCTGAGATTCTTGGATCATTCCTCCTCGCCACGGCCTTCCATCCTCAATCAAGTTCTGTCCCTAAAATTCCGGGGCCCTGTTGATTGACCGTCCATATCAGTCCAAACTCTCTCACTCAATCTCTTCCATCTCAAATATGTTGAAGAGACAGCTGCTGCGACAGGCCCGAGCCTGTCGCGGCCTGCGCGCCTCTCCCTCCTCGCTGTCGGGCCTCGTACTCAACACCTCCCTCAAAGCGTCGGCATCGTTCAAGCCAGCCGTCCTTGCGACCTCAATCAGCCGCCAAATCATCGCAAGAAACTACTCAAGCGCCGCCGCCGCCGCTGAAGCGCCAAATGCGAGCAACGAGTCTGGTCTCATCACCCGATTTGCCGACCTATCATCACTCGGCGTACACCCCAACATCCTCAAGGCCATTGTCGACGACATGCGCTATGAATCTATGACAGATGTCCAGGCCATGAGCATAAACCCTGCTCTGCAAGGAAAAGATATGTAAGTTTCGCATCAGCCGTGCACGCCAATCCCTAGGTCGACCCACTATGTCGCAACTGAGACTGACCACCCCTTGGGCAGTGTCGCGCAAGCCAGAACCGGTACTGGCAAGACGCTTGGTTTCCTTCTTCCCACCATCCAGAGAATCATCCAGAAAGACCCCTCGCTCGCAACACGTAGTCCTGCCAGGGCCGACGCGGAAAATATACGAGCCATCATCATCTCCCCGACCAGAGAGCTGGCGGAGCAGATTAGCGTCGAAGCCCAGAAGCTCTGCCGCCACACCAATGTCAAGGTGCAGACTGCGGTCGGCGGAATGAACAAGTCTATGATGCTGCGCAGGACCAAACATGAGGGTTGCCATCTCCTGGTCGGCACGCCCGGCCGGCTTCTGGATCTTCTCAGCGACGAATACAGCGGCATCGACGCGCCAAACCTGGAGGCATTGGTTCTCGACGAGGCCGACCGAATGCTCGACGTGGGATTCGAGAAGGAACTCCAACAAATAGTGCGTCTACTGCCTAGCCGCAAGGAGAAAGCGCGCCAAACCCTTCTGTTCTCGGCAACCATTCCCAAGGACGTCGTGCAGATTGCACGAGTCTACGTCGACGCAAGCAACTTCCAGTTTGTGCAAACTATCAAGGCAGATGAGGCCCCCACCCATGAGAAGGTGCCACAGCACATAGTCCCTGTGGAGGGGTTCGAGCACTTGGTTCCCACCATGCTGGAGATCATTGAGAGAGCACAGCAAGGCGAGCACGGCCCTGACCCTGTCAAGGCCATCTGCTTCTTCAACAACACGGCTGTTGTCAAGATGATGGACGAGTTATTCGAGTACTTGAGCCGTTCTCTTCAGTCTCTGCCACCTACCTATGCGATTCACTCAGGCCTCGATCAGAGGCAGCGTTCGAGAGTCGCCGAGAACTTCAGGAGGGCCCGGTCTGCAATCCTCATCTCGACCGATGTGACCGCAAGAGGCATGGACTTCCCGAACGTCACCCACGTCATCCAATTTGGCGTACCACCGACCCGTGACCAGTACATCCACAGACTTGGTCGTACAGGACGAGCAAACAAGTCTGGGCAAGGCTGGATTATCATGAGGAAAGATGAGATCCCAGAGGCAAGAAGCCGACTGCCCGGGCTCCCTATCAAACGTCATGACGGTCTGAATTGCGCCTCCTTCGATACCCAAAACACAGAAACCGCCACGGTCCCGCAAAACTTTAGCGAAGTCGCGAACTCTATGCGACGTGTGCGGTTCGGAGTCAAGAAGGAAGCATACGAGAAGCTCTTGACCAGTGAACGCCGCGTTACCCAGTCGACAGTTGACGCGGTGAACTGGTGGGCGACGAGCCAGGCTGGTTTCCGCGAGCCACCCGGAGTGTCTCCCAGAATGTCAAATGCTATTCCCGGCCTGCGACGATTAGAGGGCGTAAGAATTGACGAAGCCAGAGGACGTGAGGACAGAGAAGGTGGTGGTAGAGGGTTCGGTGACAGGGGCGGCCGTGACTTCGGCGGCCGTGGCCGTGGCCCGAGGGACAATGGGGACCCCTTCTCTGAGATGTCGAGCCGCAATGTGCGCGACCGCCCCGCCCGGAGGGAACGGGCCGCATTCTAAGCAAAATCGGGAAAGATGAGCAGAAAAGGGAGAGAAACTCTCTGGGTGGTGGGAACTCGCTACTGCGGATGATGGCGTCGCGACGTCTCGGACGCGGACGATGTATAAAACACGACACGGAAAGCAAAACCAGCTTTACGGTCGTATCACGGGATACCCTGGCCGGGATGTGTTATTCAACAGCCGTGTGCAGGCGCAGCCTTGCGCAGCCTTTTTTGGACGTTGAAGGCCCCGGCACACACAAACCGACTCTCCTTGCATGTCACCGGCGTTGGGATATGGGTCGCTTGCCTTGCCTTTGCCTTGCCGGTGTTTCTGAGTGGGCGAAACGTCAAACAAAAATCTCCTCTTCTTTTTTTATATTTCATCATTGGCCGGGATTTTCACTGTATCATGATCTAGGGGAAAGAAAGATGAATGATGGCGCTTTCATAGAATGCTCGTAATCACGATTTCACGTTGTCCACAGTAATGAACTCTCCCTCACTAGCTATGTTGTGTGGGTGTATGTGACGGTGACTGGGGGTCAAAATTCATCTGCTGATCAACATCAACCTTTGAACAGGTATGCATTCCACGTCCCACCCTGTCTAGCCATTGCTCGAGGAATAATTCCCCACCCCATGCTACCGAGCCACAGCGGGTGCGTGCAGCCCCAACCATCAATCGTTCGTTCGTTCGTTCCTCATCCGTTTCATCGTCCGACCATGATATGTCGCTGATAAGTATGATGGGTGATGGTGATGATGATGATGATGGCGACAATGACGATAGTGATCATGATAAAGATGGGGAGGAACAAGTCGAATGGAGGATAAAAAGAAAACAAGGCCCAAGAGACGTCCACCGCGAAGGGCAGGAGGGTATAAATGGGCAGCATATGAGGAGAAACAACGAGACAATAAGGAGGAAAACAGAAAAGGACAACGGCCGAGCCCCCCGCCCCTCTCTTTCCACCGGTCCAACCCATATACACACTGAAGACCTGGTAGTCTGTCTGTCTGATAAACAAGGCATGTATGGTCGGGAACAAAAAGACGTGCCAGCTCTGCCGCGCACGCTACAGGATATCATCATTACTTTCTTCTGCCAACCCGCCACACGCACCACTTTGTTGTTGTCGTTGTCGTCGTCGTCGTTGGTTTCATCCTCATTCTCATGGCCTCTTTCTCTCTTTCCTTCTCTTCCTCCTCGTGGTCGTCACCGTCACTATCACCAAAGAGCAACCAGTCACAGCCATTGAGTCAATCAGTCAATCATAGCACCCCGTTCGACCCAGCACCACCCTGCTGGCCACCGAAGAAGAAACCGTCGAACAGGTCATACTGCTGCCCGTCGCTGAAGTCATGGTGCAGGCCCTCCCAGCCCAGGCCGAAGCCAAAGTCTCCGTTGGAGGGCTCCTCGACGCCTTCGGGCAGGTTCCCGTTGGCGGTGCCGGTGACCTGGTTGAGGAAGTCCATGCCTTGCAGCTCGCCAAAGTTCAACTGCCGGGCCGGCGAATAGCCCCCCGCCTGTTGTTGTTGTTGCTGCTGCTGCTGCTGGTGTTGCTGTTGGTGCGGCGCCTGCGAGTGCGCGAGGTACGCCGCCATCTGTGCGGCTGTGGTAGCTGTCGGCAGCTGGGCCATGTTGCCGCGGCGGGCTGCGGGTCCCGTGGCGTTGGACGAGGGCGATCCCACGCCGGCCCCTCCGGGTGGCGTGCGCACCGCGGTCGGGGACGGCAGTAGGGACGGGTCTATCGCGGACGTGTCGGGACTACCGCCGACCTCGGGCGCGGTGCCGCTGCTGCGCGGTTGGCCAGGGACGGACCGCATCATGGAGAAACCGTCCGATTCTGCCTTAAGATTCGGAAGGGAGTTCATCCGCTGTATCGCTGACTGTATCGGCGGCAGGTGGGAACTCGATGACGCGTTGGCGTAAGCGTCCGTGATGCCCGGCAGGCCGTACTGAGACGCCGACATGAGGCTGTTTTCATCCCCTCCCTGATGGTGTGGGTGCCTTTGCCCTTTGGTGGAAGCCGTGTCGCTCCTGGCTGCCCAGTCACGATGGTCCACGCTCCCCCTTGACCCTGCCCGTTTCCGTGGGAGAACCTGGCCGAACCCACCGGTGGAATTCGCCATTCTTATTGTCGCCCTTGCAGTGCGGTCAATTGCGTCGCGACATGCCTCTGCTGGAGGACACTTTTCGCTGAGATCTGTAAAGACAGATGTTGCGGCGAGAATGGTAAAATCGACTTCGTCCATCGTCTGTGTTTGTCAGTAGAAATTCACCTGCAGATTCAGGGGGCAGTACTTACAAGACGGCTCCGCACGATCGGTGAGTGCCATATCGCGTACAAATATGATATACCCGCCATGAAGATGTGGTGTGTGGCGAGGTAAGTGTAGTTAATAACACCGGCAATGTGCAATTGCCTGTACAGCCGCATTATTCTCTGTCCAGCCTCTGCAACCTTCAGATATATTCTGTCCTCGTCTTCCCTAAGCTCGGCGTTGTGAACGTTGGGGCTGTTGACTTCCATGGACGTGTTGTACTCGCCCTCGAACATTGCAGGCACACTGAGACTCTGTCTGTACAGCATTACAACAGCCTGCCAGTAATTGAGATCGAGAAATTCTGTAGAGAAACCGACACCAGTGTGCTGCTTGGTTGGTGCGGACTCCTTCCAGTGGTATAACCTCTTGTCGATATCTATTCGCCATGCTCGGAAGGATTCATACTTTGAGAGGAATGGGGAAGGGAGGCTTGTGTGCATGTAAGGGTTCTTGACGTTTTGTCCCGAAGCCCTTGCAGCTTGAGCCTGTTGATATTGTAATACCTGAAGGATTTCTGACTGCAACAGGCGAAGGCGGAAGTAGTGGTGGGCGACAAGTTTGTATGTGGGCTGAGAGGCGAGGTCGGGAGGTGGCTCTTTGAATCCCTCGGGTGTGACATATACATCTTCTAGGATGGACGGGAACTCAGTCGTGATGACTTGATCTGAAATGCCGAACGGTCTTCCCACGCAAATGCTCACTAGGCGGTCGAAAGAATAAGTAGCCCACCAGAGTCGTCTTCTGACATCCCGGATGAACTCTCTTCTTCCACGCTCACGCTGTTGCATCTCGTGCTGTGGCCCGGAGACCTCCTTCAGGCCGGCGTCGACATCTTTGCCGTCCTCGTAATGCAGCCCAAGATCGACCGCAAGTCTGACAGCGACGCCGACTATGTACCACAGGCCCGGTGGAACAGGTCTGAGCAACGCGAAATTTGCCAGCAGCAATACCGCTTGCAATTCCTCTAATCCGCCTCCGCTATTGTTAAGACAGGCTTCGAGGTGGACGATAGCGCTCGCGTGGTATTCCTCGGGTTGCGCTTGTCTCGAGGACATTTTGCCCTCGCCTGGTTTTGCCTGGCTGTTCTGTGTCTCCGTCTTGGCCATGGCTCCCATTATGATGCCTCCGCCGATTGCGAAGACCATGTTCAACATGTATAACTCTTTGGGTCCCCGCTGGGGGTTTTCATCATCGTATGCCTGCTCGAACATCTTCATAAATTCGACCTTGTGCAGGATGGGTATCTGGGGATTCGCGTGTTCGAAGTACAGATTGATCAATGCCATACCGACCTCCTTGTCCGGGAAGGGTGCAGGATGAATGGTAGGTTTCGTGTGCAGGCCGAAAAAAGAATCTCGCATCGTAGTACCAATACCAGAATTTGAGTTACCAGCCACGGGCTTGTAAGGGCGCACTCCGGCCTTGTCAGAAGTAGACTTGTTTTCATTGACGGACGACTGGACGGCGGCAAAGACAACCCGGGCAAAAGAGACACCAGATGTTGACCCAAGGTACCGCGGGTTGGCTGTGCCTTCTTTGCCGTGTGTGATGTCTGACTTTGATACCAGCCTTTGCAGTCTGGCCTCGTCACTTCTGTCACCAGTGCTGCCCACCGCGGTGATGCTGTCCATGGTATCTGAAGGTGCGGGTCCCGCGGCTTCGGTTGGAGACCTTACGGACGCGGATTCGACGCCCATACGCGAGCAATGCTCCAGGTCGTTGGCTGGAGGGAACGAGATGTTATTCGTGCGCAAGAGCGCCTCGAGCTGGTCGACCCTCGTCTCGAGATAGAAGACATAACTGTACGTAGGGTCAACCTCTAGGCTCTTCTGCGTGCAGAGAAGACGAGCCAAGGTACATGATTACTCACCTGCGGGGGATTTCCTTCTTGGTTATGGGGTCGTACCCAACACAGGCAACATTGGCCTTCTCGCAACTCGCACAGCTCGGTAGCTTCTGGTCGCACCTGTTCTTGCGGAGGCGGCAGCGGTTGCAGGCACTGACGTTGCGGAAGTTGCTGCTCTGGCCGACCTTGGCACTACCGCCGTCCTGCTTCGTGCTGCCGGCGAGGCCCGCGCTCAGCGGCGCTCCATCGCCGTGCTGCTCGCTGGTGGCGGGGGACGGCCCGGAAGTTGCGACGTTGAGGGAGGGGGGAGAGTCCTTGTCAGACCGCCGCTCGGGCGAGGACTGCCGCAACCGCTTAGCTGGATGCATCTGCGGAGAAGGCAAGGAGTTCTCCGGCATCCTCTTGCGGTGCGACGGGAGGATCCCCGTGCGAGTCGTGGACGGAGCAGAGGCAGATGCCTCGAAACGGAGCTGGTTCTTGTTCCTCCTCTTTCAGCCGGCGTCCATTCCTGGTCAACGCCCGGCTTCCCTCTCAACCTGGACTCGGACTCGGACTCGGGCTTGGACGAGGATGATGGCGATGGCTGGATGGTTTACGTAATGGCAGACTGGTCGGCTGGGTGCAGGCCAAGGAAAAGAAGGTAGTCTTGCCGTGCAATGTGTCGTCTCGTCTGATCTGGTCTGGTCTGGTGTCGTCTGGTGTCAATCGTGTTGTCGTCCGGACCGGCCTGTGTCTGCTTGTCGGGTGGCAAGGGAGTTTGGTCTGGCTTGTGTCGGTGGCTGGTCCGCGGTGGCGGATGTATTCTCAAGCGGTCGCAATCGAGGCTGAATGGGCCATCATTTGCAGCTCCAATCCAGGGACCCGTTAGGTTCAGCGCCCAAGTGTTAACCCGGTGATAAGCTTGTGGCGTCTTGTCTCATCCGGAATTGAATGGGCGGTCGGCGGGTAGGCGGCGTAGGCGACGGACTCTGAGGTCGAGGACTGGACCGATAGCTTCTGGAAGGGCTCCGACGGGCTCCAACAGCTCGACGTGAGGAGGGTTGGGCAGGCAAGGTTACACAGTGGGAGGGTTGCTTGTTCGCCCTCGAATGGATTTGCGGTGGTCGGTTGCGCAAAGGGCCTAAGCATGTGCAGCGCAGATAGAGGGCAGATAGAGGAGCAGATAGAGGAGCAGATAGAGGAGCAGATAGAGCAGATAGAGACTCTCCTCTCCGTACAACAGACAGACAGAGGAGGACAGGTGCCCACAGCAGTGGACTATTGGACTATTGGACTTGGACTATCTATCCTACAGTACAGCAAAAGCACCACAGAACCAGCAAGTCGGGGCTTTTTTTTTTCTTCACCATCTACGATAAGATAAGATTGAGATTGAGATCTGTGGTTGAGCTGGCGCGAACTCTCCTCAGCCCTTTCCCTTTACGAGGCTACGCACCCAGCAGATCACCACCACATTGACACAGTTAGCCGCGACACAAATGCGAGATGAGCAGGTGGCCACAAGGCCGACAGAGAGCCTCACCTCGCCACGCCTCGCCCCGCCCCGCCTGAACCTGAACCTGGCGCTCGCCTCTGCCCGCCTCTCGAGTCCATACAGTACACATATGCATGCACAATGGGACAAGGGGGGGAAAAAGAGGGGAGCCCCCCATGTCCACCCTTTTCCACAACAAGAAAAAGAAGAGTCCTCCCTAACCCTCTGACCCTCTGACCCTCTCTCGTCTATCAGAACCCACAATCTACAATGGAGATAAGCAATGGCTTACACCTCATTGGCCGCCTCCGTTGCCTCGTTTTTCCATCGTCCGCCTGGGCAGCCCGCACCGTCATCAGCTCAGCTTGTGCGTTGGGTTGGGTATCTACTGTACTCTACTATGTACAACCGGCCTGAGGTCAATTGACGTTGATGGACGGAGGTGGGGTGGGGGCCTGTGGCTATGGTACCGGTGAGGAACTTCCCCTCCTCTCGACTTGGGAGATGGCTCCTCGTCTCCTCATCTCCTCGTCTCCTCACCTCTGCTCTGTTCTCTGTGCGCTTAACTCGATGGAGGCTAGGGGCGCGTCAATTGCATGTGCCGTACATGCCCATACTCCAATGCCACTCTAACAACAAACCGTGCAGGTTACCTACGGGCATAGGCTTAGACTTAGGCTTAGGCATAGGCATAGGCATAGGCATACTGTATGCACAGGCATATCAAATCATACCATATCAATGTCAATATGATCCACTCCAACATGTGCTATAGCAGCCTCACCGGCTCTTAACCCAGGCTTCCGGGACATCTCGCCTGGAAACAAGGTTCGGTCTGGACCAGTCTACCCACCAGCCCACCGATGGACTCATCACCACCAATTCTAAACCTGGGCGTTGGCAACAAATAGCAGCCGGGTACCTCCGTCCGTCCCGCACTATCCGTCCGTTTTTTTTCTCACCGTCTGGATGCACTCGTCAGGGAGGACGCGGCCAAGGGGCTGGCTGCGACGACAAAGACCATTGCCTAGATGATGCAGATGATGCAGATGATGCACTGGACAAGACAATACTCGCCCCAAGACCCCCATGACGACACGACGTGCGCCGGAGTTATATTCCTTCGGGAAATATCATGCACGCACAGGGGCCCCGGACCCGAACTCGCGACCAAGAAACCCTCCAACAACCGCGCACCCCCTTTCATAGCCTCGGCGCAGTGAACAACAACAACAGCCGCAATCGCGTTTCAACCAAAAGCTTGTCGGCTTTGCCCCTGCGCTGGGCCTAGCCTCGCCCACGCCGCGCCGCAGTGTGCAGGTCCAGAACCCAACCCAACTCTCCCCCAGGGCATCCGATGGGGGGCCCGTGAGGTTGCGGCGCGACTCACCAAAAAAGTCGCCGGCGGAATGTCACGCTGATTCGGCCCGGCTCAAAACAGCTGAAAAAAACCCAAAAAAGCCATGCACAATGCGTAGAAGGCAGACACAGTATGAGCAAGTAGAGACAGCGAGAGTCGAGATATGCAATATCATTGGCAAGTTAAAAATAATGCTGGGGAGATCCTCCTGTGGGGGGCCCTGGTATCATGAACAATGTCTTCTATGGAAATTGTAAGACGACATGCAGACTCGGTGAAATGTGACCATATGCGTTGCTTTGCCATGAGGTGAGAGAGGAAACAAGAGGGAAAGCCAAAAAAACAAAAACCCATGAAGAAACAAGGAAATGAAACCTGTCCATATCCAATGCCAGTCGAAGCGAAAAATCTGTCTGCTGTTGCTGCTACTGCTCAAGGTAGCAGTGCTTTCCCTCCGTTGTACCCGTGATACCCGGATCAATCCAAAATCCTACCAAGCCTAAACCCAAGTCCGTCCCAATTCCGTCCGAGGAAAAAGAAAATAAAAAAGGAAAATGCCCTATTACTGGTTCCCAATCCATCCCTCCCTGCACCCTAGCCGTTTCCCCTGTTGTTGGCTGTGATGTCTGTTGTTTTTCCCTGGGCGCCGTGCTCGAAACATACAATAAAAAAAATGGACTTGGGGAAAAAGTGTCCGAACAAATACAACCATCTCGAACGATAAAATGATTTCCCTTGCTTTTCCCAATGTGCCCCCAAATTTTCTCTTTGCCCGAACGAATCCCTCTTGACCCACCAAAAAAGAAACCGTCTCTTTTTTTTTTGTCCCCCAAAAACTCTTGGTCTCGCGCTCGCGCTCTGATCAGAGGGAGAGGAAGAAAAATCTCTCTTCCTCCGCCTGGCAGGGGTTCCGGATAAAGCAAGGCAAAAGAAAAGATGAAAAAAGTAAAATCCGAGATGTGAAATCGGAAAAAGTGATATGGGGATCGTACCCGGTGGACCGTCTTTTTTGTGTTGCTCCGTGCTCCATCCATCCTTCTGGGAGGAAGAAATAAATAAAAAAAGTAAAGAAAAGGAGGAAATGGTCCAGAAAATAGCATGGGGAAAAGAAACCCCGTGACCCAGTCTACCACTCCATTAAACGCAAGCCGTTTCGCCCCAAAAAAAAAAGGAGGCAAAAGTAAAGACGGGAAAAAAGTAGAGAAATTCGTGAGTCGGCATTAGTCTCGCAGGAGCCCTGCAGCTCCTGACCAGTCGTCCGTTGCGGGCATGTCGATTCGCCTTGCAAATTTTCTTTGCTGTCGCGGTCACAGTCGGTCTGTGTGTAAATGTGTGTTGTGTAGGGCGGGCCTTGTCAAGCTCACAGGTCGACCTGGCTCGCGCGCCGCACCATGTCGATGCTCAGTCGCCCGGGCACGACCTCGGGCTGCAGCTCGCTGGCGGCCGCCACCGTGGCCGCCTCGTTGGCCGCCTCCTCGTCCTCGTCGACCTTCTCGGCGTCCATGCGGCCCTTGGGCTCCGTGATCTGGAAGCTGAAGAAAGCGCCGGCGATCGTGACGAAGCCGTTGCACCACCACGCTAGGCCCGAGTACCCGGTCGACAGGCCCACCGCGTACAGGGCGCCCGTGATGGTCGGCCCGAAGGCGCGGCACAGGCTCGCCGTCGAGGCCGCCACTCCGTTGATCGTCCCCAGCGTCTGCAGGGTCGGTGCAGAGTTCGTGAGCAGGATGGCGTTGCTGGGGTAGGCCATCGAGGAGAACGTGCAGCGCCAGACCACTGCGACGTACACGCCGATCATGCGCAGGTTGTCGGGCAGGAGGACGAGGTACGGCGTGAAGAAGTACAGGAAGAAGTAGGTCATGGCGAGGAGGCGGAAGAGGTGGAGGGTCCCGATGCGCTTAACAACGAATGGGAAGAGGAAGACGGTGGCGAAGAGCTGGTAGATGCCCTGGACGGACAGGATCAGGCCGATCGTTTTCTGGTCCAAGTCAAACCCGTCCACGAACTTGAACGGAAGGGAGATCGGCTGCGCTTCCTTCGGTGTGGGCGAGCTGAGAAATACGGGGAATAGCTGGTCGAAAGCCATGGTGTGGCTAAACAAGAATTGTTAGCTTGCAACAGACGGTCACAAATCCTCAGGGCCACCTACAATGCCAAAATTCCGTATGACACAATGTTCATGATCACAGGCCTCGTGAAAGCCTCTCTGGCGGGAATGCTGGCCTTCTCAGTCCTCTTGGTTGATGATCGCAGACGGTTGTCGACCACATCTGTGTCGAGCAGGGGTTGCGCCTCCATATCTGCCGCAGGAGTTGACGAAAGCACTGGTGAGTTCTCTGTTGTTCGGTAGTCTGGAAGGCTCTCGTGGCGGCTGAGCAGGGAGGAAGTCTCGGAAATACTGTCATCCTTGAGGTCCTCGCGCTTCCGCGAGAAGCGCCGCGTGATGCATTTGCCAAGGGCGAGTCCCGGATCGTGGCGGTTCTTCTTGTCGGCGTGCGTTTCCTCGAGGAACAGGATTCCAATGACAACACCAAAAACGCAAGTTGCCGCACTGAACAGGTTCGGTAGCAGGTAGGGATATTTCTCCCAGATCGATCCGGCCGGGAAGATGTTTGGCATGTTGGCACAAGGCCTCGCGAGGTTGCCGCCAATCATGGGTCCGGCGATGGATCCTAGGCACCAGACCAAGGGCATGATCGTGTACGCACGGGCTGCTTGATATCAGTTTGAAGTCCGTTAGCGGAATAAGATTCATTGCCAACTTACGCTGATGTTCTTTGACAGTGACAAGCTCGGCCACGGTCGTTTGTAGTACGCCAATGTTGCTTCAGAGCGAGTCAGTTTCTCGATTTCTTGCACAGGGCGCGCTGACTGAACTTACCCGTTCAACAGACCGCCCAATGCCCTTGCGATGAGAGCCACCCAGATATTGGGCGCGAATCCAAAGATCAGGACGCTTATGGCGGTGCCGGCCAAGCCGGTAAGCAGGACGGGTTTCCGGCCAATCTTGTCGCTCAGTCGTCCCCATAGCATGCCCGTCGAGAACTCGGCAAAGGTGAAAGCCGAGGTCACCATTCCGGCGTAAAAGGAGATGTCCTTCTCGTTTACGCCAAAATCCCGTACCATGTAGTAGATGTACGGGAATATTGACATAAACGCTATGGGCTCACAAATCCGGCACATGGCTAAATTTCCTTGTCAGTACATAGTGCTCAATAATGAGCGAGTATGGGCTGCTCCCGTCTCATGTTTGGAGACTGCCGCAAACTAGGCATGTAACGTACCGAGGACGAGCATTTGTCTAGAGGGAAAAGCGGGCGTGGGCTTCATGGCCCGACGGCCTGGGACGTTTCGACGCATTGAGGCCATCTTTGCACTTCAAATTGCGCTTGTGGGGGTTATTGATTGTGGGTCATCCGTCAGGATGTGTTCTCAAGTATGGTGTCTATCCTGAGATTTCGAGGGGAAGGTGTAGTGTGCGGATGCTACTGAGTGACGGGAACATATAATGTTTCTCAGAGCTCGGTGAAGGGTGCTAGTCCGCCTCGTCTGTGGTAAACAGGGCGAGTCTGGTGTAACGGACAGGAGCAATCACGAACACGGGTCGTGGGATAAGTGAGATGTGGTGGCTGTGGAGCCGCAGGTCTATGCAATAGGAAGCGGTTGTGGACGATTCTAAATGCTCCAACACTGGCACGGGGTGATGCAATGCCAACACAGAACAGCGGGATCAGGACGCTGTATGGTGGTTCTCGAACTCGGACACACAAGAATTATGAAAGAGGGGTCATGGAACAGTAGCAACGCAAGAGAAGAGCCAGCAGAATAAGTATGCGGAGGGAGAGGGTCGAGATATGTATGACACAAGGGGAGGGAGGCCGGGCGGCGGTACATAGTACATCGTACCGTCAGACCCGACGAACAGGACAGGGATACGTAGCAGGAAACACTTTATTTTCTCGGAAAATATCCAGAAGGAAATGAAACAGGCGGTGACTGAGAGGGCTCAGCATGACGGACAACGCGGCGAGCGATCATCCTCCCGGGGAACAGGCTTTACATTTGCGAGGCCTGGCACTGCCAGGGAGCCAGCAAGTTGTCGATGGGGGAACGCTCCGGGATGATGGACATTGACAGGGAAGGCTGGGACATGGCGTGGACACGGTGAAGGGACTGTGAGAGACCAGGGCCAGAAAAAGCAGTGTGGATAGGGTGGGACCATTCCCATAGCCGTGGTTTCGTACCTGTTCAGCTCATGAGCTTGTTCCCTGCCGACAGACAGAAAGACAGACGGACGGACACACTTGCCAGTCCAGCACCAAGACCAGGGCCGGGATAGTGGCACATGGGCTCTCGCGAGAGATAGCTCCATGGCCTCCGCGGGGGGGAGCGGGAGCGAAGGTCGGACTTGGAGACGACGCAGACGCACACCAAGTACGTGCGTGCGCGCGCCGTGCTGTTCTCTCTGGGAAAATTTGCGTTTGCTGCCCTATGGTGGGACTGGACTTTGGATTGACTTTTGGAGTGGGTGGGCCCATGTCGTTTCTAATCAAGAGGATCTGGATCCCCAAGAACCCTCTCCCCTGTCCAAAACGTGATGCAGGCTGCTGGGATACCCAGTCCGTCATCATCCCTTTCGCTGCATAACGCTACCAAGGTGACGTTGGCACGGCCCCAGGTGCAGGTACCTCGAAAGTACCGGCCGTGACTTTCACCGCCAGGCATCACGGGACGGTTTGATGCAGTATGGAGAAGAGCCGGGCCGTGGCTACCCAACCTCGAGTTGCGAGATGCCCATTCATCACGAGGCAGCTTCTAGCGCTGCTACTCTGTAGGCAATTCTTTTGATTGGAATACTCTGCAGGGCAAGTAAGTTTCCGATCCACCCCGATTTCATTAGTTTGCATTGTCAGCCCATCAAGAAGTTGCTGCTTCATTTTTGTCTTTGCTTCTGCCCTAACAAATCACACACCGGTGAGACTGTCCAACGGTCCACGGCAGCGCCTGGTCGGGATAGGCGCGCATGCTGACATGACACGGGAACCACGGCTGGCAACGACCGGGCAAGAGGCGTGGAGTCGAAACCGACAAGCACAGCCAGCACCGGAAATGGGAGCCGCAAATTGCAAGGGTTCGAGGTCAGTCAGGCTGACTGACTTGGCTGGTGACGTGGACTGGCGGTGATAACCTCGTACGTATTGTCCTGCCACTCACCGGGACCCAAAGCAGGCGTTTCGAGGAGGATAGCAGCTGCCCAGCGATCGACCCAAGCATGGGTTTTAAGGAGATCGATAGGTGGGCGCAGGTACGGATGCGGATACGTAGGATGGGGGCTGCAGGTTGACAGCATCTGCGCTAGTCTGCTTTGTACCACAAGGCGTTGGCATGACACCTAGAAATGATAACTTTGCTGCCAATCTGGGATTCTGCGTCCTGCAGACATAAACGGATGGCCGCAAGCAGCCGGGCAACACAGCGTCCCAGACCAGGAGTCCATTCGAGTGTTCTAGATGCTGCGGCGCGAGAAGTACACAGTATGCGGCCCCTTCCCATGTGGCTGGCATGAGGCTCATCTCAAAAATCCTTCCGGTAATAAAATCTGTGCTCTTTGCCCCGGGTGGTAGAAAGACCGCCCTGTCAAAGTGATGAGTCTGACAGCTGAGGTGGGTCCTGGCCTTACGAAGCAAAAGTGGACCTTGTTAGATGACCACAGCACTGAGACCGGAATCAGACTTGGACAGGGGGTGGACCAAGGTGAGCGGATGAAGCTGACCTGAACCGTACCCATTTGCCTCTCGGTCAAGTCCTTGTCGCGGCTCCTCACGCCCTGGAGCGGTGAGGGAATGCGATAGTTAATGCGCCATGCACGTATGGCCAAGCGGCAATCTTGCCCATCGAGGACGAAGCTTAATGAAGACACGGACAAAGGCTATCGGGTCTGTCGTTCCAAGGGTGCGGTATGCTTCTGAGATTGGACTGGATGGGGGTCACCGGAAGACGGGGGGCATCGACACGTCGGAACTCCCGCCTCAGCCCTGTCCACAGCTTGCATGCCGAACTTTAACCAGGGCCCGGCTGACTTCACCGAGCTCAGCAACGAATGATGCTCAACCGGTCTCGACGGGTGCTCTGTGTTCAGACTAGAATAACCCGTATGCAGATTGGAATATGTGCTATGCTTCAATGATCCACAACGACTAGTGGGGACGATATCGAGAAGGAAGGGGACATGCATACGGCATAGGGTATTGAGCGGATTCGATCCTTTTGCACGACGCACTACGATAACACGGCAGTATTCAATGCCCTATAGCTGCATGTTGTAACCCCTGTCCTGCAGTGCGATGTCAAGAGACCGGTCCTGGCGTCGTTTACACCTGATGCCGAGCCGTACTCCGTGCTCGCTTTAGTGTGCAAGGAGCCGCGAGTTGAGGTTGTACACCTGGAGAAAGCAAAGGACCCGGTTCGCTCCAGCACTTTGTGGATTTTGCTCACGTCAGATGGACACCGCCACCGTCAAATCGCGTCCCGTGCCGTGCGTAGTTCGTGGCGTGATGTTCCCGGCATACTACTGTCAATAGTGAAAATTACTGGCTAGCGGTATAATTGCACACGCGCACAGTTCAACAGTGGACAGCCGTTCCGACGAGACTTTGATGTGGCACAATGACGCTGTCTGGATGGAAGTTGGAGCCAGTACAGCTGCTAATGATTTACCGAGCCCCAAATCCGCCGACGTTGTGAGATGCTAGCGGCGGACAAGAATCCTAGTCGCAGGCTTAGAACCCAGTACAACTCTTTGACTCTCTGGCTCAAGCTCAGTCGTGGGACTCATGGCTCGGCAGTGTCTCAAAGCAAGAAGTTTGTGCCCCCGGCTGAGAATTTCGGCCGTCTGCGACCGTGTGACCGGCCTGTGCACGCCGTATCCGGTGGGTGCGAGAGGCGTCGGCCGTCCGTCTTGCCTGGCATTGCTAAATCATACATCGCCATTTTTTGGAGTAACAGTGTGACATTTGTGCTCCGGCTTATCAGCCGGCTCAACAGCCGGCTGCAGTAATGTTGAACCACCGCGGAGTGACCATCAGAGGCTTGGCAGCCCCTACAACAGGCGAAACAGGAGCCAGTGACGCGGTCACAACTTCGTCCGACGTGTCCATAGTCGATCTATGCAGGCCAGTGGTACATAAAAAACCGGGTCGGAGATTCTTGACTGCCTCGGAAACCTTCACCGAGGCGGATAACAGACATATGTCGGTGGCTGGTCGCAGCTGCCTTGTGGCCCTGTCGCTTAACGACCTGGTCCTTTTCTCGCACGACAGCGTGCTCCGAGTCTGGGCGCCACCACCTGTGGCGAGGTCGCACACCTTAGGACACAGTCATACATACCCCAGGGAGAGAGGTCAGGCGGCGGTATTTCCGAGGGCGACGAGAATCGACGTCAGATATTGATGAGCCGCATCGTGCCCGCATTGGCGCTATTGGCGTCATTCAGTTTTCCCAAATTTACAAAGTGGGCTCGTTACGCGCCCCGTCTCAACGAAAGCACCGATTTCTGGGGAATCGGAGAAGCCGTTGGACCCAGGAGGCTGTCAGAAAAGCCCACAGTGCTCACAGCACGGCAGGGCCAGGTGAGGACCCGCCCGGAGAAGCCCCGGCGGCGAGCGCAGCGCAGGCCTGGCTGGCTGGCTGGCTGGGCTGGCCAGGCTGGCAGGGCAGGGCAGCGAAGCGAGAAGCATCCTGGGCATGTGGGCAATTTATGTGGAGTTTTTCAAAGTGGAGCTGGCCCCAGGCTGGAAACAAAATGGAAGCAATGGAAGCTGTGGAACGCGTCGAAGGTTTCTTTGGGGGCTGGTCCCTGCACGAAGCCATATGGCTCGGGCGGAGATGAGGATTCGTGTCTCAATCTTTTTTGATCCTCCAGAGTTAGATTTCAGGGTGGCTCCGCGCGCGTGCAGACCCAATGTGAGAGCATGACAGCGACGGCGCCTGCGGACCACGCCTCTCTCGGGACGAGGGTTGCTGCTTGCTCGTTGGCTGCGTGTCCCGTCTCAGGCATTTCATTGGAACTGGAGAATGCGTCTGCCGATCGTCGCCCGGCCGACAACACCTGACGATGGGATTGAGCGGTCAGGCAGCCTCAGTTTCGCGGAGCGCCGGCGTGGTGAAGCATCACGGGCTGGATGATGTCAAGCCTACCCATACGCCCATCCACAGGTGGAGGACGAGCGCCTCGGAAGGACGAAAAGGAGACCAGACAGGTGGCAGAGTCACAAAGGGAGAAATGGCGGTGTTGAAAAGGCAATTCGGAATCAGTCAATCAGGTCTCGAAAGTTGTCCCTGAGCCATGGAAGACCCCTGTCGCCATTCGAGACAAGCGCCCTCCCCGGGCAACGGCCTCCATGCTTGCTGGTTGGCTCCTCAAAAGGCTTTGTCAGGCGACTGCCGGAGCCCGGAAGGGAAGCCGAGGGCGCAACAGCGCTTGTCGGATGGTAGGTACTTGGTAGGTACCTGTCTCCGGTGCAACCTGGCCTTGGAGCTGTTGGAGCTGTTGGGGCCCTTGAGCCATTTGGTCCTCTCTGATCCTTGAAAACCTTGTTGGCCCTGGAAGGATCCAGAGAGTTTTGTCGTGGTTCCCCGAGCTGATTTCCAGGGCCCAACGTTATGCCTACCGCAGGCTGGGCGGTAAGGCTGGCTTTTGGTTTCGTGGGTAGGTGTTCCGGGACGAGGGACGACAGGCCACATGGCTCGATCGATGCGATTGCCTCTCTTTGCATAGATAGTACATGTACATATAGTACATGGTGCTAGGCACAATTTCGATTACCGTGGTAGCCAACCATGCAAAGCAAAAACCACCGCCAAACCCAGCCTGCGGCGGGACGGAGCCGAGCCAGCTTTGCGAATCCCTGGACGGTACTTGATGATCGGGCGCGCTGACCGGCCGCATCATGTCATGTGGTGCGTGTGTGCCTGGTGCTAGATTAAGCGGCAGTCAGTCCCGTCGAAGCTTGCTTTTGACACCCACGCAGTGTACACAGTACTGAGTGCGTGTCGTACGATTTGCTTGCTTACAGTTTGGCATTTGGCATTTGGCAGCATGCGCGAGCTGCCTTTCGCTCCGCCTGCGAGGGACGGCCACAAGCTAGTTCCTAGCCGTTTGCGGTCACGTTGGCGACAGTGGAAACCTAAGCCAGGCGTCCTCGAAGCTTAATTCCGAGACGTTGGCCGGTCCGAGTCTGTGAGATCTGAGGCCCGAGGTGCCACTGACAAAGCCAGTTTCAAGTCTGGGGAACCAGGCTGGGAGTCAAGATGGGGAAACGTATCATGTACCATGTAGGCGTAGGTATGACTTGCAGCTGAGGGCTGAGCGCCCCCCGGACAGGGAGAGCTCCCAGGTGGCCTTGTTGTTATTATTATCATTGGCCGCCTGCTGCTGTGGTCAATTGGCCAATGGGCAGCTGGCCACGGCTCCACGGCGTGACACGACACGATAATATGCTCCTCCTGTGTGTGGTGTTCGTCTGCATACCTATGCAGCATACAGATCGACATACGGTGTCGGCATGTACGGTGTAGGCAGGTAGGCAGGTAGGCAGGTAGGTGGCGAGGCTCGCTTCGCCCACACTGCACAATGTGGCCTGCATGCACGTGCCACTGATACTGTGTTGAGGACGGCAGCTCCTCAAAGGCAGTCTGGCGGGCCGACTTTTCGCCAATCTTGGGTGTTGCGACGAGATCACCGTTGGTAAATAACCATTTAAATTGCCCACCAGGACAAGCAGGCAAGGTGAGGCTGGAGGCTGGGGCGCAGGGGCTGAGAATTGTGAGTGTGCGTGGGCGAATGCTACCGTACCCTTTGAGCAGACTTTGAATTACCTGGTTACAGGTATAATATGCAGATAACGGGATCTCCACACGGCAGAAAGCAGCCGTTGGCCACGTTTTCGTCAGGGAAAGAGCCGAATGGCCGGGACGCCTGGGACGTTCCCCGCCCACGCTATTCTGGCAGCTGCAGCTGCAGCCCGCCCTACGGAAGTCGCCTGTGGCCTGCCCACTGTTGCATCGTGCAAGGTACGGTGGTCTGGGGGGGAGGGGAGAGGGGGGTGGGCAAGAGGATGGGATGCCCAGGGTGGCCTAGCTGGCCCAGGTACCTCAGTACCTTGGGAACCCTGGGGGCCCTGGGTTCGCAGACCTGGCAGAGCAGGTGGCGCACGAACTGCCCCCTTCCCTAAAAGGGGGTGGGTCTCTCGGCGCTCGTGCTCGTGCTGTGGCCCATGAGCGCCCGTGCTCTCCCTGTGCACTTGCCTTTTGAGGCCAACTGGGCAGTGTGTGGGGCCACCCAATCGGACGAGGCTGGCTGTCTCTTGCTGTCAACATCTCTCTTGGGTGTGAGGGGCTCGGATCCCTCTTCCTGGTCCTGTCTCCTGTTTCAAGTGACACACATAGCACAGCACAGTATCTACCACTTCGACTTTTATTTTCCCTTGTCCGTATCGCCTCGTATCATGTCTGCTTGAGAAGAACCCTCATCTTGTCCTGCAGACCAACCAGCACATGGGGTCAAGGTGACGATGTTATGACAGGCGCCGCCAGCTAGAGACAGGATTGATAGGACGGGACGCGGCAGGAATCACAGAGGGAGAGTGCCACATGCTACACCCACTCGCCGTCATCATTCGCACAACCACCATCATCATCGAACAACAACAGCATCAACAGCCAACCCCTTTCCGTTCTTTTAAAAATCCGCGCAAGCTGGCAAGCTGGCAGGGACCCCCAAATTAAATTTGTGCCTCAAAAGTTTCAACGTCACGGCGGTTCCTGGGCTGGTCGCCTCCGTTACCTGTCACCTCATGCCCAATGCAACGATGTGTGCATGGGAGGTGCCAGTTGCTTGCTTTCCTAGCGCGCAGGTCCGTGTATACGCAGCAAGCAGTCCACACGCAGCCTGTCCCGCGCGTACTCCGTACTGTACTGTGGATTGATTATCCGCGATCTACAGTACACCAAATCACCTGCATGAGCGCCACAACTCAGTAAGGCTCAGATTTCGGACTTTAGTCCCGGGGCGGGCGAGTCTCTCAGCTCTGTATCACATCATATCTGCCAGGTACCCGCCGCAAAAGACCGGGTCCATGGCCCACGGTCGCATCCAGATTCAGGCACAGCACGAAGCGAAAGGGCCATTTCTCGACCCATCAGGTCCTGGGCCCGTTCGGTGGGGCCAGGAATGTTCTGCAGCAAACTGACATGGGAACGGGGCCTTGGGGAAGCGGAGAGGGCTGAGCAGTGAGGGGAGGGGAGGGGAGGGGAGGAGACGAGACGAGAGGCGAGCGCCCTGGCTGGCTTGGCCCCAGTCACATAGTATCTACTTACTGTACACTACCACTACTGTACAGATAACCGCATCTCTGTACACACGGAGTAATTACCTCTGCGCCGCCGGGGATGGCTGCCGGCTGAGCTTGTCATAGTACTACTACGCATTGCGGCGACCAGGTGGCACGACACGAACACCAAAAATAATGTGCTGCACTGGGATGGACCGTCCGTTCAGGACTGCCGGTATCGGGGAGCCGTTCCGAGGCCCAGGATCGCGTTTCACCACACAGTTAGCCATGTTCCAATTCGATCTTGGGGGCCCCCAAGCCGAACTGCCATGGAGGGGCCGAAGTGGCAAGAGCAGAGCCGAATGCGACTCCAGAAACGTGGCATCCCAATCCGTACGTGCCGTGCCAGCTGCCAGCCTTGTCTTACTGTGTGTGTTCATACTCATACGATCAGATCCGGCACGCGTGGCGCGTCCACGACTGTACTTACAGGTCGACAGTATACATACAATCTGCAGTTTGCAGGAAAGAGCAAACCCACAATCGTCATCGAGTGATGATGAAAGGACCTCCAGGCAGGCAGGCAGGCAGGCAGGCAGGCAGGCACAACCTTCTCCTGCATCTAGAAAAGATGGGGCTTGTCTTTGTGCCTCCTCATCATCATCAGCAGCAGCAGCAGTGGCTGCATCTTCTCCGGCGCGTGCAGATTGACAGAATTACTCGCACATGCAACTGCTGCACATGTCCTCATCAGGTACCCTTCGTGCTTTCCCGTAGACTCCATGCACGGCTCGCTCACCGTCTTCCAAGAACCAGAAAATCAACTTGACCGGTCTCAGGGGTCCAGGCACATATTGCCAATCATCACAACTCCGTGCGTCTGCCCCCTCCTCGCACCCCACCTCACCACACTCACCTGCCCATCAACCTTCACACCACCACCGTCAACAAAAGCAACCCGCCCCATCGCCAAACAACAGGACGGCACGTACCAGTTTGCTTCTTCACAGGCGGCCTCCTGCGGATTCCTGCGGTCCTGCGGAGCTTGCCATCCTCCGTTCGGCTCGGTCGCGGTCTCGCATGTCGCCAGCCTACCAAGACACACTCAATGTCATACGAGGGCGCATCTTCACCAGACCATTCAGTGTCAGGGTCGTGCATCCATCCTTCTAGTCGGCCAGTCGGCCAGGCGGCCAAACTTGAGGCCATCGCGGGTACTGTACCCAAATGAAAGGATTGGACCGAACTGCATCAAGCCATGGGCCGTCTTGAGGATCTGCCACTCAATCGAACCGCAAATCTTGCCAATAACTACATGTCATGGCGAATCTTGTCCTACGAGGGCCCCCAGGTCGGACCTTAATGTCGTGCCACACCACGCATCTCGCGGCTATCTGAATATCTCATTGTTCATGTCGCCCGGTGGTTTGGAAATGGCAATCCCGGATCGCCGCAGCTCTCTTCCGAAAACGACGTGTCAGTTGGGCCATTCTCATGCGAACTACAGGTGTACAAGCCATTGTCATTCTCTATCGCACATTGCTGTACCCTATCCCAGCCGCCTGCATTATAACGATTCTCAAAAAGCTTCCCGTCTCGGAATGCACTTTGCCTTGCCCATATGCATATGATCCACGGCGCTCATCCGGAGAACACCGTCGACCTATCGTAACCAGCCGTTGACAATTTTTCTTTGGTCCTTCAAGCCATAGCCTGTGAGAGCGTCGAAAGATTTGATCAAAAACCCGCAGATCGCGGAAATGTGTCGCGCTGCTGCTGCTGGAACGACCTATGGGGCTCTCCTGCTATGAGCCGAGAACAACAAGTCTATGGCAACGTCACCTCGACGAAGGAGCTCGCATATTCGCTCTGCTGTCATCGTCTTGGCGTGGGTCACCGGAATTGGGTCACGAGGTTCTATGTGTCTCTGCCCACGGCCGTCCCGCCCGCGATTTGACCCAGTCCGATTTGTCTGTCTCACCGGGTTCTTGAGGTCTGGTCAGACCCGGGTAATAAATTGCGGGTTGTACAGGACCTCCTTTACGCTTGTGCTACAATCAGACACCGACTGTCGTTACCAAATTCTAGGAAGCTGAAGCCCGGCTCCTCGAAATCCACAACCTGTGCGACTTAATACTGCACTGCATCTTAATAGGCCAGCTTTTATTGGCTAGGACGCTTGTGACCATGGTCAGTGGGTTTGGAACTGCCAGCGGCTTCTCCGAAGAATACCGTCAGGCCAATTTGGCGAGCTCTTAATGGTCTATAATCGGGGTGGCCGGCTAAGCTCGAGGAAATTCGAGTCGGGGGCCAACAGCGACCTCGATAAGACATTGATCTCATCCTCGTAATGCCAGGCATGGCGACAAAGAAGAAAGGGGTCTATCCACTGCCATCAAGTGCGCATCTTTGACCCATGGATCGATTAAGTCCTCAAACCTCATGAGTGTGGGAAGCACGCTGACCGGCCAGCCATGCACAAAGCCTGGAGTGTTCGTGATATCCAACTTCTTGTCGAGAAAGTTCTCGGCCTGTCATCTTCCAAGTGGCCCGGAGCAGGGGAGCACAAAAACAAGGCAAGCCAGCCTGCGTGGAAAGATTCCACGTCATTCCATTACCGTCTTGCTGATCATGATAGTTGGGCGAATGCTGGCTCACCGGTCAGAAATGCTGCTTCGATCATTTATTGCGATCACCTGCTTACCCTGCGTGGCGAGATTGCTGCGCTCTCTGCTGAACAACAGGTAGACCATTCGACGATCCTGACCGGTCTTGAGATGCAAGGCTACAGCTTACAGCCTGAGCATTCATCAGACGCCCATACGTTGGAGTGAATAGATCCAGTTAGAAGTCGCATCACTTACATCTTGGCCCTCGGATGATCATCAAAAGACCAAGACTCGTGCAAATGAGTTTTCTGCATTTTCCCCGTCACTGATCTACGCCAATTATCCGATGGCTATACGTAGTCCATGGGCTTCAATATGTCACGGAATCGCATTCACAAAGCTCGGGATGCTCGAGCATCAACGAGGACTCGACTTCACAAGGAGGCTACCGACAGGCCAGCTTCCGTCATCACACTGCAAAAGCTGGTGCTTGTGAGCCTGACACTGGAACAGGTTGGCCATGAGAGTGTCCGCCGCCCTAGCATCGACCTCGTGGCACAATGTAGTCTTACACACCGCCGCGACGTCACATAATTGGCCCCGCGAGTCGCCGTTTCGTATCCTGAGTTGATATGCACACAGTGTCTTCATTGTTGAAAAGGAAAATGCGGTCGATTCTAAGCCTCACTCAATTGCTACGTTAGGCATTCACGGAGTCAGGTACGCACGAGAAATCCACCTTGGTTGACAAGCGCCGCATATCGACGTCGAATAGGGTTTGAAGCCTGTTGCGCCGCTGCCCATAAATTGCCATAGACCTAGTGTTAATGGACTGGACCAGGGAAGTGCCAGGATTCTCAACCTGGCTGCTAAGTACGGGTCTTGAGTTGAAATATCCGTGCTCATTCGTCGACCGCATCTCAGCTGGTCTACACGTGTAAGAGGGCTACCTCCCGCTGTCACAAGGCCGAAAGTATCACTCACCGGCTTCGAGGTACCACAACGAGGCCATGGAGGATTCCTATACGGGGCAACATGGTACTGGCTGGGCTATTTTGGTAACCCATCCATGGAGCGCCACCATTTGCCATATGCTGTGATGCCCTTTCGGACAATGATCCCCGGAAACACCTGGGGCAATCCTGATCAGATGCTACCATCATGTTTTCCCATGCAATAGTAAAACACACCGACTACCTAGGTTGACATCGAAGGAAGTGTTGTCTACTTGCCGGGATCAGGAACCCCTGCTACTACGGGTGACGATGGGAGCGGGCCATCGCGCCAGGTCGCATCAGCACTTGTGGGCCCAGATCGTGTCCCCATCTCGCCAGCCGTTTCCGAACGGCTTGAATCAATCTATCTACCTTTCAGCCCTGTTACGGAGCGACTTCAACGAGGTCTCATTTCCAGACGACACCACCGGGATTGCCCCTCAGCATCCCATGTCACCCAACCCATCGACCAAGCCATCGCATCAGATATGGATACGCTGCTTACCACAACATCCTGCATTGGGGCAAATCTCGATATCAAAGTACCCAGGCCGTTCACAGAATCGTGCACTTTGAAGAGATCGCAACCCTGACCGACCAAGGTCGAGACTCTGCGTATACCACAGGATTTCCATACTACTGACAGCCGGCAGGATGCAGCTCACGTAGCCGACATGTTGTACCTAGCGGTACGAGTACAGTACATCAGAGCGGCTGCGAGGTGTCGACGAATTAGGTGTTCGCCCTCCAACATCATGCCGAGTCCAACGCTTCGTTTCGGCTCTCCTGGAAAGTTTATTGTTCTCAAGGACCAACTCATCAGGAGCTAGCAGCCTCACCGCCGTGTTGAGTTGTGTGCAGCGATGGCGAAGTGGTATCAGATGGCCACATGTGTTACGCTAATCGACCAAGTCTGGGGAGGTGAAGGACGAGGCAAGCTTCATACAAACCAACAAGCATGCCCGGAACATAGCGCTGTCGTAGCACATATGCAGATGCAACTCTAGCAGACCGCGATATATCTGCGTGAAAGCGCTCACCGCAAATGAGCCCTAACCCTCCAATGGTGGCCAGTCGTGACCCCCCTCCTCCTTGATGGAGCCGCAGAGTCGGGAGCCCCCAAACAGCTCTCCCCGGATATCGGAGCGACGCGTGAGAAAATGACCCCGCTGACGTCGACAAGGCACTGCTCGTGCATGGTTTGAAGCCTCACTCATCTAAACTCTTCCAACCCAACGCCATATGTGTCTGCGCACTGCAACCCACCTATTCTGAGCAACATTGCCGACGCCAGCCGGTGGCACGGCAGAGACGCACGAGTCCTATTCAGACGAAAGGCCGCAGATCCCACTCATCCGGACGGGGCTGTATAAGCATACCGACCCAACCCATCACCGAGACCCGCAACAAACCAACCACCACACACGACAATATGGCTAAGAAGGGCGGCGGCGCTGGGGAGAACAGCAAGAAGGCTGCCGGGCAGGCCCGAAAAGCTGACGCTGCGGCCAACAAGAAGGCGGCCGAGGATTCTAAGAAAGCTGCAGTAGAGGACGCGGAATGGTCCAAGGGCTCGAAGAAGGCCAGCGCCAAAAAGTGAGTTGCCAACACACTGCCCTTTCTATTGCACCACCCAATACGGTGCCCGGCCCGTTCCATCCACCCGAATCATTCCTCGTGGATTCGATTCTGCGCAACAGTAAGCTGTTAGTTGCTCTCGTTCTGCGATGAGACGTGTCACATCCGACTGCCCTTTCGGGTCCGGCTCTTTCCACCTCCACCTGACCACGAAGGGGACACAACCGGGCCCCCTCCCACCTCCACCCGTTTTCATATCATGTCATGCCGCCATCACAGCCCACAGTCACCGATGTTGCAACGGGTTGCTGACGTGCCGCCAATGTGATCAGGGAGGAGGCGGAGGCCAAGAAGGCGGAGGCCGCGCGAAAGAAGGCCGAGAGAGATGCGCTGCTCGCTGAGGAGGAGAAGAGCCTTCCTGGCAGATCGGCGCCCAAGAATGCCAAATCTGCTCAGAAGAAGACCAACAGGGGGCTTGACCTGTCACAGCTTGACTCTGATGCCCCGCTGAGTGCCTTGAACGCAACTGGCATTGACAATGCCCTGGACGCGCTTGATATCACGACCGATGATAATAAGGCCAAGATCGATCGTCATCCTGAAAGACGAGTCGCAGCAGCCAGAGCAGCTTGGTTGGAGGCCCTCGAGAAAGACTGGGAAGCTGAAGGAGTCTTGAAGGAGAAGAAGAAGTATCGGGGCGCTTACCAAAAGGAGTTGATCAAGTTGTGGAAGAATGCGCCTGAAAACCCCATGAACCAAGTCAGCGCTAATTATAATGCGACGCAGGAAGAAATGGCTGAAATTCGGGCTCAGGAGAAGGATAAGGTTGAGAACAGACTCGGTGAGAAATGAGTGGGTTTTCATGCGCCGATCCCAGTCTCAACAGGGTCATTTCCGGGCGCTCGTTCTCTCCCCAGTGTGCGGCTTCTTACCGGCCACGATGTGTATAGTAAGAACGAGGGTTATCGAGTCTTGGATACTGCACTCAGGTTGAGTCTTGTTGAAACGAGAGTCAATATAGAATGACGCGATATATAGATTCACGGGTGCTTTAAGAAGGGCTCTTCTGATATTGATATCCGCGATGGCAAGGGTGTTTGGCAGACCGTGTGACGGGGACTCACAGCGATTGAATCTGAGAAGCCCTCAGGCTGTGATATTATATCAAAACATTCAGAAACACACTTACACACAGTGAATGTTCCCGAGAAGCGCTGTTGAAGAAGGTCACGGGCATGGGACTTACTTCTTCCACAAACGTATTGCGCCAGTCAGCTCCATTTTACACCAGAGTCGCACTGAAGAAGATTCCCTGAAAAGTGGACTACCTCGTAGCAATCGCGTCTAAACTTATGATGTCCTCACCGAATGAGCCGGGGAATCACGCCTGGCTTCGAACAGTGTCATCCCATGCCTCAGTCGAAATTCGCACCCGCAATTTCGGAGCGAAGCGGAACAAAGCTGTCGAGACATCAGAGTTCTGGTTTACAACATTGACTCAGCTGATCATGTCGAGCTCGCGAGTTCATGATTTCCTCATGGAGGCCGGACTTGCGGCCTGTTTGGGCGTCCCGCACGTAGGCGCCCAGGTGGATCTGCTCAGCGGTTGGGCGGATGTAACCCTGTGGCACAGCGCGAAACAGGTCAAGGATGAGGATAGCTTCACCTTCCTGCGTATCTCCTCACCTGCGTGTTGTCCTGTAGATTGTTCGCGTCACCATGCCGCATATTGCCAACACGAATTTGGAAAGCGATGGGCCTCTGCGAGCAGTGCCAGTCCATGTCATCGAAAGTCCTAGTCCTCGGCAAAAACACAGTCTTCCACCACAATCACGAGACCTTTGGGAAAGCTGTCTTTGACAGCAGATGTTATCTCTGCTACCAGGTGTGGGACAGCCTCAATGAAGAGCAGAAGGGAGTAGCTAGTCGTCCTGACTTTGAGGGAATCGACTACGAGGTCTCGTTGGGGAAAGTCAGTTACGGGGAAGACGGCAGGCAGGAGCCGATCCTGGCGACTTTCTCTTTCAAGCACGGGGAAGACTTGTGGAATTGTGAGGAGTACAATGATGTTGGTGGAGCGTTCATGGACTACGCTGGGAAATTTGCTATACTGAATCCCTTCTGTAGGTAAAGTTGCAGAAAAAACTCTAGAATACCAGATACTTTACTGTGACTGACAGCTTCAGACAGTATTTCCAGCGCAAGATGCTCCAAGGCTGGCGGATCGTACCAACCATCCGTCTTGCTGGGAGACGGTGTCAATGTGGATTGACAACTGCTCCAAGCATGACAGCTGCAGGGAATTGCAGCAACCGCTATGGCTGCCAACAAGGCTAGTCGATGTTATAGAATACGAAATTGGACGCGTGCGAATTGTAAAATCATCCTCCCTGCCTCGAGGGCTCGAACACTCTTACCTGGCCCTCAGCCATTGCTGGGGTCGGAAGCCCTTTTTGGTGATGAGAGAGGAGAACAAAGGGGAGTTTGAGAAAGGCGTGCCCGTCTCATATTTGGCGCCGAACTTCCAGGACGCAATATCTGTGGCCCATCGATTAGGTTTCCGTTACATTTGGATTGACTCCTTGTGTATCACTCAGGGCTCCATCGAAGATTGGCGCAATGAAGCTCCGACGATGAACCAGGTGTACCGGAACGCGTTCCTCACTATTGGCGCCATGGCATCCCCAGATGCTCATGGGGGCCTCTTCAGGAACCGGGACCCGGACATGATGGGGCCATGCCCGATCAAGATCAACACAGAGACAGACGGACTCATGGAGTGTTTATTGATAAAGTCTGATATATGGGAGAGCCACGTCAAACAAGCGCCACTGAGCCAACGAGCGTGGGTTGTCCAAGAACGAATCTTGGCCCCTAGAAGCCTGTATTTCTGCGAAGGTCAGCTCTTCTGGGAATGCCGAGAACAGCATGCTTGCGAGTCATTTCCCAAAGGAGTGCCACTGGAGTTCATAAGTGACATCAAGGAAGTCACGGCCGCCGATGTTGTCCCTATCAAAGCATTCGAAAGGGCTGTAAAGCAGGCCAATGCCCTTGACTCGTGGGCAAACCGCATGGCTAACGACGATGAGCCCTGGGTCAACCGACAGTATGAAGACGCATATCAGGTGTGGAATGATATATTGGAGTCGTACGCCAGATGCGCGCTCACTAACCCAAGCGACAAGCTTGTTGCCATATCCGGAGTGGCCAAGGACTTCGCGAAGGCCATTGACGATGAGTACCTTGCTGGCTTGTGGAGGCGAAATCTCATCAATGATCTTCTCTGGACGGCCACATCCGAGTACATGGACGAGCGTTTACCCGCCATCCGGCCAGAAGTATATCGAGCACCTTCGTGGAGCTGGGCTTCCCTAGACGCCCCCTCCACCAAAACGCAAGGTGGATATAGTATGTACGGCGAGTATACCGAGGTTCTGGATGTTGGCATTGAGCCTGCGAGCGACGACACAACAGGGGAGCTGAGACATGCTTGCCTGCATCTCAATGGGCATCTCATCAAATTGCGGCGAAAACCTGTGCGCCACGACGGTTATCGATACTTCGGCAGATTCACTCCCGATGTGGAAGACTTTGAAGGTGAAAAGTTCTTTTGTCTTCCGTTGCGAGAAGATGTTGTTGGTGACAAGCCGTTTCTAAAGGGGTTGGTACTGACTCCAAGCCTGGAGGATGACAAGGAAAAGATGCCTTCTTGCAGCAAATGTGCCGGACAAGTCACGATGAGGCGAGTCGGTATCTTCAGATCTGAACAGGGCGATCCACTCCAATATCTATCCATGACTAAACCTGACGACTGGGCTGAATGGGGCGATGAGAGCGATCATTTGTGGTTTCCTGAAGATGCAGATATTTGGCATATCACAATTGTTTAATGGCGGGTGTGTAATGAGTGTCAAAGGAAGGAAACCCGCAGGGTGAAGAAGAGACGATTAGATATCATTGAAGAATATGGAAGATGATTTGAGAACTGGCATCTGAATGAGCCAGAGTCGTTGCCATTCATCTAAGAATTTTTTATATTGATCATGATGAAGTTGGAACACCAATGTTGCGGTTGAAGGTCGTAGTTCACTTGTTGGTATAGAGAGGCCTTGCTTGAACAGCATTCCGGGGGTGGGAGTGGATCATAACCCTAGAATAACCCTCTCAGCAAATAAGTTGGGTACGCCTTACATAACGCCTGTTGACCGCGTGCCGTACAGAACACCCGTTTCAGCACACATCATCTTTATGCTCATGATATGACAGACCACCAAAATGGCGTCGTTGAAGATGGCAACGTTGCCGTCTTTACGGCGGCAGAATCTTCTTGCAGAGTTGTGCGTGAAACTTTCCGTCCCATCTTCGAGCCTCGACATGTGATAGCTGACCTGGCTCTCTACCTCCAGTGCCGGACTCAAGCAGTCATGCCCCCAGGGTGTGTTCGTCAGTTTGACGCCAGGTGATCCTTCCCTGTGGTCAGGCGTCATATTTGTGCGCAAAGGTAACGCAGACAATCTACGGACCAACTCGAATGGACCAAAGCCCTGCTGACAGCTACCTAGGACCCTATGCCACTGCCATCCTCCGCTTCTACATCTCCTTCCCGGATACATATCCTGCACTACCGCCGCTCGTGACCTTTTCGACAGACATGTTCCACCCTTTGATCACACCCCTCACGACCTACATGTACACGACCGACATCCAAGAGGGCGGCACTGTGAGTGCAACAGACGAGGAGCGTCTTCCGCCCGGCGGATTCAGCCTGCGCCACGGGTTCCCAGACTGGTTCGGCCGCGGCAGCAGGGGCCGGCCAGCACCGGGACAATATCCTCCACAAACCCCTAGGTCCTCAAGGGCTCTTGCTGGCGGTGGTGACAGCAACTCGAGCACGCCCAATTCCAAGATTGCCGCGACGCCGCCGAGCGCAGGCGGGGGCGCTGGAGGCAATGCTGGGACTGGCGGCAGCACCGGCAGCAAGCAGTCGTTCATGGATGTGCACAAGCGGGACATTTCAACCTCGGAAGTCTTGAGCTATATCCGCAGCACCTTTGACGATGAGGCAGTGCTGGACTCGGTTCCGCTCGAAGCAGCCGGAAACCCTGGTGCTTGGCATGCTTGGGGCGCATACCGCGGCCACACCACCGCCCCGGAAGGCGATCCGGCGGTCAGGAAGCCGGGCGAGTGGAACTGGGAGGGTGTGTGGGAGGAGAGGGTGCAAAGGAACATTCAGGCCTCGTTGTCGGAGCCTGTGCTGTACGGAGACGTCGGCGGTGATGACACTGTGAGACACCATCCTTTCGAATTGACACCGTTACTCCTCCGACTAACACCTCAGCAGATTCGATTCCTCAGCATGGAAGAAACCGAAGTCGAGACGGTGAAGGATAACCTCTACAAAACCTTGGGCGAATCAGCCAGGGCTGACCCCCTAGCTGTTCCTTCCGTCAATCTTTGAGCGAGAGAGTTGACGACCACGAGGAAAGTGCGCATCACAAAATGTAGAGGGGTCAACAAAACACTCCGGAGGTTCCCTGTCCTTGATAAACGATCAGCGATGCTTAGAATTGATACCCAATGATCGCTTTTACCCACGCATCGGATTACCGTGCCAATTTACCCAGACAGCTGCATCCCTTTCGACTATGAGTGATCACATTGGTATAATTGTGCTTTTCATTACTGTTCCACTTGCTCTTGTGGCTTTTGTCGCTCTCCTCCTCCTCAAGCTGCTGCCACCTCTTCAGCCGGTGCCACGTCGAGGACGGTCATCCGCGCGACAAGATCGCAGAACGGCGCCTGTCTTCACGCATATAGACTCTTGGCCAGACCTCGAGTCTCTCACTCTACACAGAGCTCGACCTCTCGCCCAAGTGCCACGTGGGGCCGATACCGACAAGTTGGACATCGAGGCTCCATCACCAGTATGGAACCCCACGCGCCAGACTCGACTCAACTGGGGCTTCACGATGCGCAACAGTCCGTCACACCGCCACAACTGAAGCGGATCCTGCCATTGCGTATAGTCAAGCGCTCGGACAGCACTTGCGGGGATGATCCTGATGATCGAGTTTGCAGAAAATGCAGCCAGGCGACAAATGGGAGCCGCGGGAGCGCCACTGATTCCGCTGAGGGAGAACGGCAGCTGACGGTGCCCAAAGTCAGGGGCAGCAGGACCAGCCAGGTATTCGACAGCCTGGGCGACGTCGATGAGACTCCTGTGCCGCTAGGTCGAGAGGCATATTTACGAAATGGTCCGTTTTTTCTGTAATTTCCTGACGTGCACTGTTGACAAAATGTGCAGACTATGCAGCATCTGATCTCCAGATCATCCGCACAGGGCAAAGATTGCCATCAAATCAATACTACAATGTCGATTCCGGCCACTTGCAATCATCGGGCTCCTGCTCTTCTCGCAGATTACCCAAGCTCAGGGGCAAGGGCCACGCCAAATCTGCCGTTGGCTTCAGAGACCAATTCGCGTTTCTGAGTCCTCATAATGGTGTTTCGCCACCATACCGTCCGTTCCCGGGCCTCTTATGTGACATCATTCAGAGATCGAAAACTTCGCACATACTGCCGTGCAGTAACTCAGACGATCCATTTCAACAACTCTCTGATGGGGAGCCGGATATTCCTTCTTCTATCATCGCGCCTGAAGTGACTGTCACTCCTGACACTCGAGTCGTGGACCACGGCCACCATAATTTCTGGGTAGCCGTCGAGGTCACGGCAACAAGCGGCCAGGGGTGTCTTTGTGACATCAAGGTCGATATTGAGCCTGCAGCCAACAGTGTCGTGTTGGAGGTAGTTGAGAACTTTTCTGCTCCCACCAGTCTCTCAGCCGGGTCCAAGATTCTTGTTCTCGTAAACGTTGAGCTGGGCATAACCAATCATTCCAGAATCAGACGCCATATCAGGTCGCACTCGGACGACCTGATGGAGGACCTCGAGGACCAACTGGGCAGTGCGCAGTGCGAGTACCTGACAGTCAGCCTCACCTACCAGCATTCAGCCTTCGCACCCGCCGTCAGCGCCAACACTGGCGTCATCAGGGCCCAGACCAAGATGCGCACCACGTACACGGCAGCAGTAAACCGGCACAACGCCGCATCACCCTGGTCTCCACCGCCGGCGCCGGCGCCGAATCGCCTCTTGGGCATCATTGCGGCCCACTAGGGCATGGACGCCGCCGATGAGCTCCTGCAGACGAAGCTGACCAAGAAGCCCACGCCGCGCAAGACGACGTACCTCGGCCGGCCGCACCCGAGCGTCCCATCGCGGCGCGGTCGCGGCCATGGCGGGATGGTGTCGCCGATTCCGATGCCGACGCGGCCTGCGCCGCTGCCCCCTTGCGCCGATGAGAATGAGCGGGGCCGGCATGATGACGAAGACACTGACCAGGCCTCGAGGATCTGGGCCAAAATCCGGCGGTCCTCCGGGCTCAGCCTCACGGACAGGACGAATATGAGTATGGTCGAGGAGCAGGGCCTTGCTGCGAAGCGGGGGATTCCCAAGGCGGGTGTCAAGGGGAGGAAAGGGTCCGGCCGCTGGGGATTTGGGAACTGGTGGGCTTGACTGGGAACATGGAGGATGGCAACTGGTTGAGCATCTTTATGTGTGTCGGAGTTGGGTATCGGGAACTTGTATGCCTTGATAACGTAGAAATTGTGGATGAATGAGATGCATGTTGCGTCGCCGGCAGCATGCTGCATTTGACCGAGTTTGTGACATGGTATTGTACGGGAAGCTTCCAACATCATGAGCCTCGTGTTTCGTCAACTCACATTTTGTGGGGAGGCTTCACATTTCTCGACTATATATGGTCCATATAAGCGCCCCTGAGGCTATCAAATGACGGCGTCACATATCCGTGGCAATCCATCGAGCCCAGAGTGACGCGGACCAGACGCGTGTTGCCAGCCTTGTCGTGTGAGCCAAGTGAACATTACCGGTGACAACGAGCAAGCGTCTGGGTACATCCGCAAAAGGCCGCATATTTCAACCGTCCGCTTGATCATCTCGGCCCTGAGAGACAGCAGCCCCTTTGACATGCCAAACGGGATTCCCATCGTCGTCGAACTCAGCCCATTGGAAGAACGTACAGCCCTCCTTGCCGGGCACGTTTCCAGCATGGCACATCCAGAAGTACCTGCCCCAGTTTTCCTTCTTCTTCTGCACGACCCGCAGAACTGTTGGGACGCCGCACTTGCACTTGGGCGTGCGGCTGGGATGCAGGCTGGCCTTGTAGTCGCGATAGGTGACGTTGATGCGCTTGTTGCCGGCCAGCGGGTGCGGATCGATGGCCTGCGCGGGCGCGATGCTGTGCTTCCACTCCTCCTGCATCTCGGCGTGCATGACGAGCAGCGAGTTGTGCGGCAGGTGGATCGCGATCTGGCCCTCGGCGTCGCCGTCCGCCCTCGCGTCGCTGTCCTCATTCTTGGGCACCACCCGCCGCACACGGAACTCACGCGCCACGCCGAGCGAGAGCGACCCGATGACGGCGCGGGGCCCGAGGTAGGTCAGCTGGTCCGAGTGCCAGCCTACTGATTCGCCGGGCCCGTTGTAGCAGTTGACAAATGCTGCGTTCGGGGTCCACGGGTGCGGGGACTGGTACTTGAGTTTGCGGCCGTCTGGGCAGCGGGTCCTGATCCGTTCCTGGATCTCGCTGTTCACGGCTTGCTGGACTAGAGGCTTGACTTTGTCTAGATACGGCGTGATTTTGCGGACGTCGGTGAGGCGTGCGCCGTTGTAGAGATACTATGGCGGACTGAGGTCAGCGGGACAATGCAGGGGACTTGCGACGGGTGAGCCCACCTCGATCTTCTGCTTCTGCATCTCGTCATGGCTATCCACGTAGAAGGAAGAGGTGTGCGGGCTTGAGACCACGTTGGCAAAAAGCTTGAAGGTGATCTTCTCGAACGATTTTGACTCGTCGAGCATCTCCGTCAGAAGACCGTTTGCGAGATCAGAAGGCAAGAAATTGTGAATGATAGAGCAAGGCGTGTGGTCTGCTATATCACCAGGGTCAAAGAGATGAAGTGTGGCGCCTTTCCGGGACAAGAGCTTCGTCTTCTTGGCCGCGGGGACTCCATCTGAGGGGCGAGGCGCGGCGAAGTGTCTCAAAGATGTCTGCGAGACGACTGAATTTGCAGCCTTCTTCGACGGGGATATAGAGGATTCGGAGGTGCTCGGTGCAGAAAGGGACGAAGAAGCCGAGGCGACGGAGCCATCATGCTCAAGCAAGACGTCGAGGAGAGCCTCTTGAGAGAAACCAGGGTGAAGAGATGAGAGAATGGCAAGCTTCACCTCTGTGGGCTCGTCATCTGCGACTTCTATGTCGGCATCTGAGATTGTCTTCTGGTCATCCACAGGGGTTGCCTTCCGCTTTCTCTTGACGAATGACTCCATGGCTCATTGTGGAGCGACGAGATGGTTTCGGGGCCTGCAGATAATGACGTGCTTTATCCGAATTGAGACGAAAGGAAAACTTTGGGAGAGTGAGCTGGGTGAGATCTGGCATGGCGATTATTGGCACGTCAAGCATCAGAATACGCCGGGCGTTGACTTGATTGTCGCACGAAGGGCGTACGTGCTGAATGAGACGTGAGTGGTTTTGTCAAATCGGTTCGCGAAGTCGCCACGACGGCACGTGGTCTGGATGCTAAGTGAACGTTTCGCAGGGATGCGGCGTTGGTGTGTAAGTCGACCAATGAACCTTTATTTAGGCCCGCTAACCTCTGGCAAAGATATCCTATATTTTGCAGGCATTGGATCGAGCACAATCCATTCTCAAGCATATATGATTCTATTTGGTCGCTTTCCAAGATTACCTGATAAGTGTTTGGCGTCACTGCAACTTTCTCGGTGAAAATAGATCTATCGACGATTAATTCCCGTTGCCCCCAGTGGCGGCGCCCCCCCCCCTTTTCCAAACCGCATACTCAATCGTCGGAGCAAAATGGCCTGCTATCCCTTGCAAGCAAAGTGAACCCCCTCCCCAATTTGTTGACTTGATCAGTCTAGCACGCTACATTGAGATTTTTAATTACACAGAATCATATTTAAACATGCTCTTTACACATATATGATTATTGCTTGCATTATTATATCAACGGTAATCGGCGGACATCAGCGGTCTTCCACTGCCCTGCAAGTACTGTCTTGCTAGTTTGGAAACACAGAGAGCAGGCTTTTGATGAGGAGACTGGAGGAGTGGTGTTGCCGTTCAACTAGAGGCGGTAAATTGCGTCTTTCAAATGGACATGTTTTCCGGCATAACGAGGGAGCATGAAAGAGGGATGTGTTGACGCCGGGATAGTTTAGAGACTCTGTATTTGGGAAGGTAAAGGAAACAAAGAAGATAGAAGCTTCTATTACGATTTTATTTCATCCATTTTTACAGATAGGTGAAGAAGAAAATTGACAATCTCATTCAGGAATCCATAGAAAAGCCAGAGACCTTATGTCCAGAACGTAGTAACTCAGGCCTCCTGAGCAAGTCTATTCGTCACCGGCAGAAACGAGTCTTGACATTGAGCCATACCGGCGGATATTGAGTCAGATGTTCATGAGGAATCACAATTTAGGCAACAAGATCGCAAAACACATCTCAAGCGACAAGGATCACGCATAAAGCTTATACGAGCTTGGCTGTTTGTTCTAGAGGCTTAGAAGGCTTACTCCGTGCCCCGGATCAAATCTTACCTTTTTTGTCTCCGGAGCTGACGCCTCGCTGTATCACGCCCGGATGTCGCTGAGAAACAAGCGAGCACGAAGTGTGACGATGTGAACCGCTAACTTATGGCATTAATCACTACCAGAGTTTCATCCCGCAGGATGGATCATTCAGAATTTTGCCCTTTTGTTCAGGTCTAGACACTAGTTTTGCGTAACAAATACAACCTTTCCGGCCGGTGCAATCAATCACTCCGCTTGTATGTCTGGCTCGGGTTGGTCCCAAATATCTCAAAATTATGTCCAGAGACCTCAAGCATGATCGCTTCCACAATCTCGTGTTGCCAGGCAGATCCTGTCACGGGCCATGCTCCAGCTAGTTGACCAAAAGAATCCTATCACGAAGCTATGTTACCCTATGGATCCTGAAGGCAGCAGAGGCAGTTATTTGCGAAGTCGCGGATTCATGCGTATCGCACCGGCCTGTAGTTCTGCATCGATAGGGAGTATTTCGAGAGTATATAAAGCATCAACGAGCTGCTGTAACGGACCCAGTCAAACAGTGAGCCAGAAAAAAATCAGAGACTCAATCTTGAAATCTTTTGTGACTATCCTCCCACGAACAAAATGCAGCTATTTTCCCTCGCCATCCTCACGGCCGCTGGCCTCACCCTCGCCAACCCCAACGGTGTTCCCGACACCTCAAAGCGCTTCACCACCAGCGTTGTTACCTCCTCTGGCCCAGACCTGGCCAAACGATTCCCCGGATGCATCGACCAGAACGGCAACGACGCTTCTTGCACCTGCTCTGTACGTCCTCGACCTCCAACCAACCCCCTATCTTCTTGCTAATGAACGACTTCCAGTGCGCCGGCGGCTACCATGGCATCTTCACGGACCCAATCGAGCAGGGGGCGTATGCCGATTGCCAGCAGAATGGAGGTTCATACCAGTACGGTCCGGTGGGTTGCGCGGCCGCGCCGACGAATGATGGCGAGGTGATTTGTTCAGCCAAGGGATGTTACTGGAAGCAGGCTGCGGGTGGAGGCCCGGCTGGGTGTTTCTGTTGTACTACGAACTGCTAGATACATGCGTCGAACGTCGCTAGTTTTGACTCATACTTCGCAATGTCACGGCTTCCCGCATCTTTTTGCTGAACTCAATGAACATGTATTGTAAGAAGGAGAGCCCGTATGAAATTTCAAGCGGCTCAGCTTGGGCTGCAGTGCATGCATTGATTAGAAAACGCTATTGAAGCCACCCAAACACCAGCGTTTGCCTCAAAGATTAGAAAATTGGCCGATCATGTAGTTTCTGCACGTATGTTGACAGATTCTGTCAACATATGATTGTTCACTTTCTCCTGGCATGTTTTCTGAAAACATCAGTCCTCACTAAGCTAGCCAACTCGGAACCACAAATCGCAAACTGTCATGACGCCAACAATAGAGCTCAAGAAACTTTAGGGGCGAGGAGCTTCCCGTTTCCAGACTTGGACTTTTGATGCACCGGTATAAGTCTTTACTGCCTGCAATCATCAAGTTCCTCGAACCCTGTATATCTGGCGACGCACTATCTTCTATCAAAGCTTGCAAGACAGTAAACTCCAAAAGCAACTGGCGTCTCTTTCGGGCCATATCCCTTGATGTTGGATCTTGACCTGGACACTGGCTCGTAGTCTTTGCACTTGACGTTCCTGAGTACTTTTTGTGAGAGCGTAACAGAGGAGGCAGCAGTGTCGGCAAGACATGACAGAGCTTTGAAACTGACCGAGTAAGAATTGGATTGGTCCCATTCCTGTAATATGTCAGTCTTAATTAGATGAGCTCACGAAGTCACCACGACGGCACATGGTCTTGATGCTAAACTGTTTTGCAGGGATCTGGTATAAGTTTACAAATTAACAAATTCACTATTCTCTAAACTAAGCTCTTGTAATATCCTGTCTCATATATTGTAAATAAAAAAAAAGCTTGAGACCTTGTATAATATGTTCTTATATCCAGATATGTTTGATCTTTCCTACTACTTTTTATACACACCTAGCAATTATTTAGCAACGCTGCGAGGCTCGTGATCACAGGCGATCAGTCCCCTGTCCCATTAAACCCCACAACCAAAGCGTCGGGGCGAGATCGGCAGGCAGCGCGAGACAGCGCGGAACAGCCGAGGCTCGGTTGACATCACCCTGCTTTTCGGCCGAACTGATCATCCACCAAAGTAGTTGTTCCGTCAGATGTCAATGAGCCCGTCGCATGGCAGGCACAACCCATCTCACTCAACATGGCTGCTATGCTTGAGTTCCGCACAAGGGGCTTCAATCCATATGCCGTCAAATACTCTCCCTACTACGACAATCGAGTGGCTGTAGCCTCAGCCGCCAACTTTGGCATCGTGGGCAATGGCCGACTGTTTGCCCTCGGTCTCACTGCTGCTGGCATACAGGTAGAGAAGACGTGCGTCCCCTCGGCTCTTCGAGTGAAGCATTTGCTTCTTCATGCTGTATATCGTGACCACAGTCGCTGACAATTGCCCTCAGCTTTGACACAAACGACGCATTGTACGATCTGGCATGGTCCGAGATCAACGAGAACCAACTGCTCGCGGCCTGCGGTGATGGCTCCATCAAGCTGTTCGACCTCGGCGTCGACACCTACCCGGTCATGAACTACCACGAACACAAGAGGGAGACATTCTCAGTGTTCTGGAATCAGACGACAAAAGACACATTTGTCTCAAGCTCATGGGACGGCACCGTCAAGATAGTTAGTCCTTCCCTCCCCTCACTCTTAACTCTTCCCTCCCAAGTCAGCCTTGCTCACATTTCAACCCTCCCCAGTGGTCCCCAACCCGCCCGCAGTCCCTCAAGACCCTCCCTATCGGCAGCTGCACCTACAGCGTGGCCTTCTCACCGCACAACCCCGCCCTCATCTCCGCCGTGTCCTCGGACTCGCGCCTCCGCGTCTTCGACCTGCGCACCCCGCCCTCGGCAAAGTACCACCTGGTGCACGACGTGCCGGTGCACCAGACGCCGGCGGCCCGCATCAGCAGCAGCGCAGGGCCAGGGGCGCCGGCCCCGGGGCCAGGCCAGCCGGCCGAGGTGCTGACGCACGACTGGAACAAGTACAGCGCGACGGGGGTGATCGCCACGGCGGGCGTGGACAGGGCGATCCGGACCTTCGACCTGCGGGCGCCGTACAACGGGCCCGTCGCCGTGCTCGAGGGCCACGGCTACGCGGTGCGCCGGCTCGCGTGGAGCCCGCACGCCGCCGACGTCCTCGTCAGCGCCAGCTACGACATGTCGGTCCGCGTGTGGACCGACGGGTCGACCATGGGGCCCATAGCCCCCGCGGGGGACATGAACGCCCCCGTGCGGCTGGGCGTTCAGCTGGGGCTGATGAACCGGCATACCGAGTTTGCGACGGGCGTCGACTGGTGCCTGTTTGGGGCGGGCGGCTGGGTGGCTTCTGCTGGGTGGGACGAGAGGGTTCTGCTTTGGGATGCGAATTCACTTATAAGAAGATAGCCATTGGGGGAGGGGGAGGGGGAGTCTCTGCTGGGATTATAGCATGTACAAGAAACTTGATGGAATGTGTTTATGATGGTTCATATTGATACCCGGTAAGAAAGCTAGCCCACGGCATTCGCACTACTGTGAGGTTGGACGCACTGATTTTTGGCTGAATTAGGTACAAGAAGCAAGGCATAGACAAGAACAAGAAAGCATTAACTCCGCGATCCATGTGCTCAGTGATGAGTTCCGCTCTCCAATCGCCCAACAAGCCCTTCTCCAGTGTCAATTCCAGACCATAGCGTACAGGGGCAGAGGGGGCAGCGGACGGCCTGTCACGAACGACGCACGTCAGCCCTCGTCGACAACGCAAGCCCCGCAACGCGGGGGCGTGAGCCCCAGACCGGACCGCGAGCGGCGCAGCTGCTCGCGGCTGGGCGAGGGCGTCTTCTAACGGCCGTCTTTCTTGCCTCCTTTCCAGGGCTTCCGCGGAGGGGTGGACGGTGCCTTACTACTACTGTTGGCCGCCTGACTGTTCCCGTTCGTGCTACCGGCCGACGCGCCCCCGCCCCCGCCCACTTCCTCCTCAGATGCCGGCTCACCACGCGAGGCAGCCTTGGAGTGCGACTTGTCCGGTTTCACGTCGTCGTGGTACGTCTCCACCTGCTCGACCCTGCCCTCCACGCCGCCCGGCGCGGGATCGCGCTGGAAGGCCCAGGGCGATAGCGGGACGAACAGGCTGAGGAACATGGAGACGGCCGTCGCGGCGAGCTGGAACAAGAACCAGAAAGGCCGCCACGCGCACCACCAATACGGCCCCGTGAACTTGAGGAACTCGTTGACCTGGTACAGGTCCTCCTGGCGCGATATCCTCCAGACCTGCTGGCGGCGGGCCCCGGCTGTGTCGGAGCCCGACTGGGATGCCTTCTCGCCGCCGCCGCCGCCGCCAGCCCCCTGTCGGGCGATGACCTGCGGCTCGCCGTTGCGGTGCGCGCCCAGGTCGCAGGGCACGAGGTCGAGGACTGTGACGAGCCGCACGCGCGCGTGGTAGGCGGGCGCGAACCATATTGAGAAGATCTGGCGCATGTCGAGGTACATCTTGTCCCTCTCCTTGTCATGTACTATGTACACCCACCAGTTAGCAGTGTGGGCATAGCGCTATTCGTAAAGGGGGTGGGTGGATGGGTGAGTCCACGTACAAGCCGTATCAATGTCGATGATTATCTTGGGCGACAACATCCTATACCATTGAAATATGCCCCGCAGCGCGTCGCGGGAGCTGAGGCGGCGCAGGCCGGGCAGGGCGAGGTCACCCTCGTTGAAGCGAGGGGCGATGCAGAAGGGGTGCACGAACTCGGCGTCGGGCGTGAAGTACCGGTCGATGGTCCGCCGCTGCTCGTCGGGCGTGCCCTGGCATAGGGAGCGCACCACATGCCTTATTTCCTGCTCTGGCACGCATGATTCCGGGTCAGACAAAACAAGAGTAGAGTGGCTGCAGGAGGAAATGGGACCTCACCCGGATTCTCCATGATCTCGCAACACAGTGAACTGAGTGGCCTCGGATGTGAGTAGGAACGTGGTGGGGCTGTGGAAGACCGTTTTGGTGGTCAATGTAACAGGTTGGGTAGAATGGCAGAATAGATGCCAATTGCAATTGAATTATGCCGACAAATCGTGGAGGAGGTAGAGCTTGAGACCTGCTTCCGATTTCTTCGTCACATGGGAACGCCTCAAAGCGCAGAGCGCATCGCCGCCGCAGCCAGCAGCAGCAGCTTCAGAGGGACTGGGACACGCTGGGCTCTGACCAGCGTGATGTCATGGCCCACTGCAGCTCTGCTCGAAGCATGTGAAAGCCAGGGGGCGTGCTGGTGGGACATGCAGCGCCTCTCGGGCCATCTCAGCGGGATCTGCACCAGGCCGCGGAAGCTCCCTCCCTGTCCTGTGGGTGGGTTCGAGCTAGCTAGCTACAGTGCTTGCAGGTGTGCTGGTTCGAATAGGACATTCTTTGCGAACGTCGACGTATTTTCCTTGGTTGTGCGCGATCTCAACTGGCATGCTACACGTACATACCGGGAGCTTGTCATGTGCATATAACTGTGGGAAAGAGTCCAAGCATTGAGCTCATTTCCCAGCAAAGGTCTTACACGCACACAAGGTTTCCCTGCTCAATGCTGGCGATGGCTTGAACTTCGTATTCGATGTGATTGGGAACTTGCACATTTCATATTCATGGACCTCGGACGACCTGTCACGGGGAACTGTTTGTGACGGACTCAATGGAAGCAAGCTACCCGGAGGAGGCCCAGGTCTAGCGTGGAATCTGAGACACCTTCGCGTCGACATATGTATATATAATTCTGTCTACAGAGAAAACATGAGGTGGTATTCCAAAGCGCAGAGACACGAGTATAAGTAACGGTGTCTGGCACCACTCAAATCAGAAACTCAATCGCTCCGTATGCAGAGGGCAAGGATCAAGGTCAGTGGTAAGCCGCCATAGGAAGTGTCATCGTGAGCTTTCCTTGTCCGCGAGCCTCCCTCCGTATTCCCCCGAATCCACAAGCAACGCGATCCCCCCTTCATGCTCTCAATTCTAGGCTCGGCTTCCTTGCCTCTGTCAATCGTACAAGCGTCTTCCGTGCTCACCGCCTTTCTGTCTGGTATCATCGGTTCATTTCGTGATTGTTTCGTAACCCATCCCAACCCAGAATCTCGTAAACAATGCCATTCCATCACTTCGTTCCCATCCCAGGTCCCATCCCTAGATTATTATTACTCCCACCCATTTACATTCCAGTCGTGCTGTGTCCGACCTTAATTACCTCCCGTGCCTGCTCGATCTCCTCACGTCTCTCAACGGCGCGTCGCCGCCAGCAAATCGATCCGGGTCGACCTCCCGAAACCCGCTCTCCCTCCTCGCGCTCGAGCTCCGCCTTCGATGGCTCTTGGACTTGTGTCTCCTCGGTGGCGGGCTATGCTCCTCGATCACAACAACCTCGTCCTCGGTGTCATCATGAGGCACGAACCTCGGCGGCGGGGGCGCGGCCATGGGGGCTGGTGGAGGCCCGGGCATGGGGCCGCTAGTCCTGCGCATGGTCTCCTCCATCACAATCCTCTCGGGTGGCGGTTCGGCAACGGGTACACGGCTGGTGCGGACCTCGACTGTCTCGCGACGACGTGATGGCGACCGGTGATGGTGTTTCGAGTGCCGCCGGCGCGACTTGCGAGTGACAACACTCGCGGTGCCGTAGGAACTGATTGTGTCTGGGCGGTTGCCTATCGACAGACAGGTATATACAAGCCACAAGAGCAGCAGGAAGCCGCCCACTGAGCCGAGTGTGATGCCGACGACCTCGCCTGCGTCGGGACCATCGTTTATGCCAGGGTATGCCCCGGGTATCGTGGACGTCGTAGTATCTCGTTCGGCAAGTAGCACGCGGCTCGGCGCGTCGAGGGCGGTCTTGACCGTTCGAGAGGGAAAGCTGGGGAGGGAGTGAAAGCGCCCTGAAATGACCGGGCCTTCTTGGGATGGTGGTTCTCGCAGCTGAGGCCGCGTTTCGCGCGGCGCAAGGTAGTCAATAAGAGCGGCCGGGCGGCGCGCCGAAATTGAGACGGGAGCCATCGCTGACGTGAATACAACTCTAGTATATCACAGGTGAGGAAAGGTTGGATCAAGGATCCTGCGCGATGCAGCCGCAACGGTTGAGGCTATACACTTTTTGGCCTGATCAGGATGAGTTGTTTGCTCGGGTGTTTCGCATTGCTTTCTAGTATCCTTCGCGCAGAACATAGGCGATTGTTTGCACTCGTGGATTGGCGCAGCAAGCCGCTGGGTCCGGGTAGCTGCTGTTGCTCCTAGAGGCTGTGACACCACCAAGACGTTGGCAGCATTGACAGCCAGGGCAGGACTGTCGTCACAGGATCAGAAGCACGGTGGCAGCTGCCCAAGAAGTTTGTTGTGATCAGATTGATAAGATGGTTCGCGAGCGCAGGGGTTGGTCCTTGTTCGTATGGCGCATTTGCCGTGGAGCGCGGCAATAAACAGTTTGGAGAATGTTTGCTCGAGATTGGGGGGTTGTTGACTCGAGGCGGAGGGAGGCGACTCGAGTTGTAAATGCGAGGTGGACTGGAGAGGCTGAGGGAGACGCAGGCGCAGACGCAAAGACGAAGAGGTGGTGCGCAGTTTTCGGCCAGGGCCAATCCACTCAGACGAGAATAGAAGGAGGGGAGCGTCGAGGAATCAGAATGCTTGCGCTGCCCAGCTCGCCGGTTCGAATATTGCGAATGAGACGGGTGCAGCGGGCAGGGGGGGGGAGAGGCAAGGCAGAGCAGAGCAGAGCAGAGCGCATCCGCTGACCCTGTCTGATCATCTACTTGGTGGTGGGTAGCAATGTCATAACACACAGAAGTAGCCTCTTCCCCAGCCAGGGACTGGGGCTAGGCGGTGGTGGGGTTGGGGTTGGGCTGGGTTGGTCTGGGTTGGTTGTGAAGCACCTTGCACCTGCACCTTTAACCCTGGGACGCGCAAGGAGGAGTTGCTCCTCCAACCCGCTCCTTCCAAGGAATCAACATCCTTCACCAACCACCGCTTTTACTAATATTAAGCACTTCCCTTAGCACGCGACGTGCAGCCACTGCTCGCTTGCCACGCCGGCCCATTCGGTCTCGTCGCCTTCATCGGCTCGCCCGGCATCGCTCTTCTGCTGTGTCTACTTTACCACTTTTTTAGTCTTCCAGGGTTGTCTCACGGCAGTTGAGTACTTTCTTCCTTTGGCTCCATCAAACACCACCAAACACCGCCCAGGTGCGCGTAGACCTTCTCACTAGTGTCAGAAGTTGTGTTTGACTAAGAGAGTCTCAGCGTGGCATTTCTTTTTCTTCTTCTTTCATTTCGTCCGAACTCATCAGCTGGGCCAAAAAGTGCCGCGTCGCTACATCTGGGTCAGGTCAACTGCCAGCCTTGCAGCAATCGTCCATCACAGGTGAAGATGGTTTTCCCGACTTCGCGTATGGCCGCGAATACCCTCACAAGAAGAAGAAAAGACTATATAGCCCATCTTTCTTTTTTCAATCTCGCGGATTATACAAAACCTCGGATCCCTCTGATCCCCGAGGACTTCTTGTCGCGCTTGTCCTTTCGACCAGAATTCTGGAAACCACCTAAAGTGAAAGCAGAAAGTCAGTAAAATGGACTACCCGCCATTCCCTGGAGACTGGAGTCACTTGCCTCTCCCGTGAACTCTATCAGTAGGGCTTCTATCCCCTCCCGCAGGCATATCCGCGCTCCCGGTCGGCGTTGAAGGCCGATGTAATACTGTGCCAACCGACGATCCCGTTATCGTGTCAAGTGGTGGCGTCACATTGTACTTTGTTCCCTCGACAAAGAGCTCAGGGTCTGAGAATCCTCGCCCACGACGTGACCTCCTTCGCACCGGGCTCGGCGGATCCCCACTCTGCACGATTGCTGAGAGCTCTGCGTCTGATGAGTCTGAAGTGACGCCCATCCTTGATGTGCTGGAGAAAGCCGGTGACCTTGAGCTGTTGGATGTCTTTTCGAGCAGCGACGACTGCAAAACGGTGCACTTGTTCACCAGGAGGTTGTGTCTCCTCTGCAAATCAGCCATCTTCGCCCGGCTTGCTGCTAGTGCACTCTCGATGGCCTTGTTGGAGTCGTTCTCTCGTTTGGGCCGACTGGCTCCGTGCTGCAGCGCGTCCTGAAGTTTGGTGTTGAGGTCGGAAATCTGTGATTCATACAGCTTCCTCGCCTCCACTACCTCAGCGTCGCGCGCTTCCAGTTTCATACTCAAAACCTCAGCTCGGCCAATTGATTCAGCGGCTTCAGTTAGGCGCTCTGCTGTCTCTCGCTCTTTAGCCTGGTATGTCTGTTCCACTTCGATGAGCCGGTTCACTTCCGCCTTGAGCCGCACAATCTCCTCAACGTGGTCGTTGATTGCCTGAAGATTCTGTTTGGAGTTCAATTCCGTGGTCTCGTACCCACAGACCATTTTCGTCAATTTCTCGCACTCCTCCGTCTTGGCCTCGAGCTCCCGCTTGAGGCCGGCTCCTTCACTGCTCCACTTCTTTTGCTCCTCCCTTAGAAGCTTGAGCTTCGCGGACAAGTCAGTCTCCCATTTCTTGGCTATGTTGCGCCGGTTCTCAGACTCCTTCTTCGCCCGCAGCTCCGACCGTTTTGCCTCTTCTAATCGGTTCCGCAGGTTTCGATTGATCATGATGAGGTTCTGCGTTTCCGCTTCTGTTGCAGCCTCCTTCAGTTGCCGCCTCTTGAGTTCACCGATATGAATCATGTGTTGTTGTTTCATGTAACGTTCAAAACTCAAATCGTTGCTTAAGAGGAGGATCTTCTTGTACAGTCGCTGGATTTCTCCGTCACTCTCGGTCGATGGGGGAGCAGCAACAGGGGCCATTGGCGCAGACAGTTTGCTCGAAGTCTTATCAGGCATGGATTCCTGGTGACTCAAGGCGAGAGATGGCACACTATCGTTGGCCAGCGACTGGTGTAGACCGGTCTTGATGACTTTATTAGAAGTGATCATATCCTGCAAATTGGTGTGTGAGGCTGATAGACCCAGCGATGGCGGCAAAGTAGGGCTGTCTCCCGGTCCCTCGCGGGTGCGAGTCTGGAAAGCCTCACGGAGAGAAGGAGCGTGACTCGATTGAGATGCACGCCGCATCACGCCCACAGCTGTTCGTACTTCTTCTGATACTGACCCTGCACCTGAATTTCTCCAGGCGCTCGCCAGATCCCGGGATGAGGTCCTTGCTAGAATGGCTTGACCGGTAAGGAATGGCTGATCTGCTCCGGCCCTGGTGTTTTCATCGACCTCGGACAGGCCGAACTCTTGCGCAGGTCCAAGTTCGGCGCCTACCCCGAGCTCGGTGGCTAGGCACAGTGAAGTGCACTCTGTGACCACTTCGGACGACTCGCTTTTGATCCATCTGCTGAAATCTGTCTTCTCCGACTCTAATGTCAAGTTATAGAAGTTTGGATGAAGCATGTGGTACTGCCTGAATCTTTCCGACTTCTGGCGGATTTCTGAAGGCTGGACTTCGATATCGTCGGCATTTGGCATGTTCGCATGACGCAGATACCGTTGCGGCTTCCTGATATAGTCCACAAAGTTGAGCGGATACAACCCATAAAGAATTGTGAAGAAGCTCAGGAGATTTGGGATTGACATGTTGTCAGCATCTGGTGCGAATACGCAGACTTCCCAGTCAGCGATTGAGTTCTTCTCGTCATCGTCATCAATCTCTGGATTGTCGGCTGCCAAAGACCTCTCTCTGTCCCAGAACAATAAACGAGCGTATATATTGAACAGCTTTGGGAGGTATGGTACCAAAGAGCTGGGCACATTCGGTAGCAACATCGTCAACGCAGTGATGGCTAGCGTAACCACCGTTGTCGATGTATCAATTTGCAGACTCCGAAGGAGGTTGTCGAAGAGTGGAGTCTCCAGGACAACGTGAAGATGTGGCGGCTCACTCTGGACGAATTCGCAAAGGAGGGTCAGAGCCTGGGCTCGAAATTCCTTTTGAACAATGAAAGAGTTCAACGCACTCAAAAGACCCTGCAGTGTGTTAGCGAACGATGCGAAACAATTTATGGATTCAGAGCAACAGCAGTCCCCGTTAGCGACCATATACACAAGCAGCGAGCGAGACTCATGTCACTCCAACAAGTTTCAGCCTGCGGTATTGGTGTCATTGGGACAACACGGAGGACCTGGGCCTGACCACAGTGTTGTGCTGGTCACCGGAAGGGACGCCTGAGTTGGGTTGAAGGTGGTTGAAATTGACATGAACGAACCTTTGGCCTTTTCTTGCCGTAGCTGAGCAAGCCATTACGTATCAGGGTGGCTTTGAGAGCCATTGAAGAATTACCATCATTGCTAGCCAACTGAAAGCTCTGCATCCAGGTCTTCAATAGCTTTATAGCAATCAGGTTCGCCCCTTGACCCTCTGCTGCCTCAACGCCATTGTCGTAGGTAAGGACAGCTAGAGTGTTTGCCCAAGCTTCTTTGGCCAGATTTTTGTCTTGTGCCATATGGTCGAGGACCGGCTCTGTCATTTGGTCCCACCATTGAACAAGATATGTTGGATCCCTGAGCGCTGGTAAAAGTCTGCGCAGGATGGCAAGCCAAGGAGCGTAGGAGCCTACGTTCTCCCTGACCGACTTCTCCCATATAGATAGGAGGTCCTCCTGGAGGCGCTCTGAGGCTCCATCCTCATTGTGCTTCTCGAGGTAGGCATCAATGACTTGGGTTAGCTCGTCTGGAAGTGGCAGGCCAGAGTTGGGCAGGAATGAATTGATGGCCTTGGTGAGATCTTTGGTGGAGCTGCAAGATGGTCAGAAGCTGGACCGTGACAACGATGGGCCGGTGTAGAAAGTTTAGAGCACTGTGAAGGGGTTCATATCGCTACTGCAGGTGTGAGAACGGTCGTGACATCCAGGCTGGGTTGATTGGCCTGAACTGATGCGTGCGACGCGAAGCTATTCCAGAGGGCGGATGCTTTGCTCGTGCCCAAAGGAGGAGGGTGGCCCTGGTAGTTCACATCTTGCAAAAGCGTATCCCAAATATGTCCTGGGAGCTTTAACCAGAATGTGATGTCTCTACGGCGCCATGTCGGGGACAGACATTTTTGCAGAGAACACCGCCGGATTGATGGTTTGTGGCCGTCGAGAAAGTGACCCTGCAAAATCCACTTGGCATTTGCGATGAGAGATCGTCTTCTAGGTTGACAATCAAGACAAAGACGGCGATGTCTAAGTGCGTGGTGGGAAGTGGTGACTTGGACTGGAAAGTCAAAATATGAAGCAGGGGTTGCCTACGCGGAAGACATATTTGCAGGGCCGTCAGGGTGACACGATCATGCTCGTGCAGACGGGCGACGACGAGACAGAGCGAGCCTCATCAAGTGACGCAGAGTCGGGTGTTCGGACGGGTGAGTGAGTTGAGAAGTGGATCTAAGCGCGAGGCTCCCCACGAGACTTTGCTCACTCAGGGTCCGTCGAGCTTTGCGGCAATATCCACCCGCGATTATATGTCGGCGAGAGGTGGTTTAAGCGCGCAGAATGGGTTGTGGGCTGCGCAATGACGGTGGCGGATGGGTGGTGCGATAGTCTCGATCTGAGAAGTCAGACGACGTCGGGACAGGCAACCCAGGGAATGGCCGACCGACCCACCCAGCCCACCACAGACGGCAGACGGCAGACTGACTTGACAGACTTTCAGCGCACACGAGCATTGATCTGTGATCCCTGCAAGCCCAGCTTACCCCACAATCTACAGGTCCCACTCCCGCATTTGCAGCTTGAGGCTGCCCCACGGGAGAGTCCAGGTACCCTAGGTAGGGGTCCCGGGAGCATCGTACCACTAAGATGGCCTGCTGCGAGCCCCTCCACCAGTCAGGCCATGCCTCATGCTTGGTCCAGCTGCAGGTTTTGGCCTAGGTTGCAGTCCTTTAAGAGGGAGAGCTGGTCACGTTCAAGGAGGGGTTGAAGGGGAAAACGGACACCTCATCCAGCTCACGCACGATTTCATCTTGTTTCTTCCAGCTATCCCCTCTCCGACCTACTTCTGTCTCCTGCTTGCCCAAGGGACAATCAACAATCAACAATCAACATTCCAATTGACCACATCGAGATCATCACTAGATTGTCTCCTGCTGCTCAATTGACTTGCACTTCTTTGACAACACCAACGTGATCAGTCTCTTCAGCCCATACCAACCCCTAAGTTGCCCAAGATGGCCTCCAAGACGAGTGCAGTGGCCGACAACGAGCCAGTTGATGTGCTCTTCGCCCTGCACGACAAGTTCGACTTCATGGACTTTGCTGGCCCCCTCGAGGTCCTGACCACTGCCCTCCACGATATTAACGACCCTTGTAAGCACCCATCCTGAATCTCCACCGCCCTCATGTGTCTGCTCTCCGGACAGTCCGCTGAACTGCTGCTCCTACTTCAGCCACCAGAGCCTTCGAGGTCACCATCGCTTCAGATGAGCCCAAGGCGCTCTCTGCTGCCGGTGTCATTGTCGGTTCTCAGATCTCCTTCAAGGAGGCTCATGAGCGCATCGAGGACTTCGACATTATTGTCATCCTCGGCGGAAACGCAGAGCCCATCATCAAAGCCAAGGCCGAGCCTCTCGGCCTCATCTCAGCCTACAGCGAGATTCAGAAGAAGAGCCCCGAGCGAGAGTAAGCATATCCTACAAACTTACTGTTTCACCCGAAGAAATACATTAGCTGATCTTTTCCTCCTCTCCCAATCTCCAGGCGCACCCTCTTCTCCGTCTGCACCGGATCTCTCTTGCTCGCGCAGCAGGGGATCCTAGCTGGGCTCTCGGCCACCACCCACCCCGATTACATTGTCACATTCGAAAACATTTGCAGCATCGCTGTCCAGAGAGACCTGGGCGAGCGCACCGATGTTGTGGAGGACACACGATACGTCGTCAACAACCTGCGCTTCGAGCTCGGTGACGAGGACGAGAATCCCTACGTCCGAAGCACTAGACCCGACGGCCGGCGACCCTCCAACGCTCGGTAAGTAACGAATGGCGCCTTTTGTTTCAATTCCGAGAGCTAACACACCCTTGCAGAAAGGGAAGTATGTCCTTTAAGAGCTCCAACTCCCGTCGCGAGTCCATCACCCGTCGCGCCGCAATGCGCCTCGGTGGTCTCCGTGTGATCACGTCTGGGGGAGTCAGCGCTGGCATAGATGCAGCCCTGTATCTTGTCAGCGTTATGGTCTCGGAGGAGTCTGCCAACGAGGTTGCTCGTAAGATCTGCTGGACCTGGACCAAGGGCATCGTCGTTGACGGGCTTGATGTCTAAATGCGAACCCGAGGGGCTTGTCGTCATGGAAGTCGTGGCGATGTTGAAGCAATTAGACAAACTGGAGCCGAACCTTAGGCTCTATAGTAGGGAGCCGGCTCTTTTGGCCGTGCATACTGCTCTGTAGCTAGGATAGGACCAGCTGTGGTGTCTCCTTCGATCAGCACTGAAACCAAAAAAAGTAAAATGTTCATGACAAGAGCCGCCCTGTTCCAAATTGGATTTTGATTGTGGATTGATGATCCTGTATAAGTGACCGGCTACAGCCGCCAGTCCCACTTCTCCCACTTCGGGGCCGACTGCGGCTCCATCGAAAGCCTCCGGGTGGTCCGTGCACCGGCCAAAAAGTCTGGAGAGTTGACCTCTCGGCTTGACATGCGATTTAGCGAGCCCTCCGTCGCAACTTGCGGTTGACCAGTGACCTTTCAACCGTCAGCTCGATCACTCCAGAATGACTACGACAGCAGCTGTGGGGGCAGCGGAAGGCCTCGCGCGGGCAGCGCCCTTCCGTCTCGGCCAAAAAGCAGTCTTCCTGTGAGTAAACCTATCTGCACCTCCAGGCCACTCCCGCGACGCTATCACGACATTCTCTAGATCACACCGGCTATCCCCCCCCCCCGGATCATTCGCGCTCCCAGCTGACTGGATCCCAACACCCTCTTAGACCAAACCATGTCGTGGCATTCGTGCGCCCCAAGGACGGCCAACCGCCGACGACGGCGACGTTCAACGTGCCCCTGACGTTCAACAAGCTCGACCTCCGGGACTATCTGTGGAACGTGTACAACGTGGAGGTGAAATCGGTGCGGTCCTTCGTCAACCAGATGCGGCCGCGGCAGCGGCAGTACGGCAACAGCGGGGGCGGCAAGTGGTACCGGCCGCGCAGCCAGAAGATGATGATCGCGGACCTGGCGCGGCCCTTCGTGTGGCCCGAGGCGCCCGAGGACCTGTCGCCGTGGGACAAGCTCATGTTCGACGCGGTCGAGGGGGAGCACCAGAAGAGCATCGAGGCGCAGTTCGCACGCGCGAGGGGCACGCCCGCGCTCAGGGACCAGCTCGAGGTCGGCGCCGACAGGAGGATGCTGCGGAAGGAGGCCGCCAAGCTGCTGGCTGGGAAGAGGGCCTGGAAGCCGGGCCAGCCGCTGGGGCCGGCGTGGGTCGAGGTCGAGGAGGGCGAGACGGTGCCTGCGGTGGAAGGAGGTGCTTAGCCTTGATGATGTATGTGACAAGGGCGAGAGCGGCGTGTATAAAGTTGTATGATATTGGGGATCACTGTTCGAAAGAAGAACGCATCATACGGTGGCGCATACGGTTGAAGGCAGTATTTTCAAAGGCTACGGTTCTACCCAATGTTCTGGCTGCTGGAATTTGAGGACCTCATCTCCCCAGCCCCACCACCCTGCTGTGAGATTTCTGGCGAATATTTCGAGACCCTGATACCCCAGAGGCAAGATATCCTCAAATAGAGGTCGCAGATTAGGCTTGCGCGAGTGAAGATCAGGCACGGAGACGATCACTCGCCCTTGGCTAGGCAGTTTCGACCTCTTGGTCCCTCGCTTCTTAGCAATCAAGAGCCGCTCCCATGGCTTTCTCCACGCAGACTCGACATCCACCATCGGCTCGCCAGCCGTTGTGACCTTGAGCCATGTCCACTCGCCTACAATTTCCAGGCCCCATTCGGCAAATAGACCTCTTGGTGATGTTAGCAACTCCAACACGCTTGCTTTGTTGGTGATCCAGACAGCGACCAGGCCCTCGGGTGCTAAGTGAGACGTGACGGGGATGAGTGACAAAGTCTCGCGGATGTCGTCGAGATCGTTGGCTGTGTGGTAGCTTTCCTTCTTTCGACGCGCTGAACGATTCGGCCATGGAGGGTCCATGACTATGAGATCGAACAAGGGAGCTTCTTTCATGAAGCGAGATCGTTCCGACGATATGGTCCCTTGGAGGTACACTGACCCTCCAGGGATCACTGCGTCACTGAGGACTTCCTCTGAAGTATCAATTTCCACTGCTTTCCTTTTCTTGTCTCGCCCATCTCCCTCCGGCTCTTTGTCCTGGATAGCATGAATCCGGGGTAAGCACCATGGCCCCGAGTACAACTCGTGCAGCAGTTTCTGAGCATCTTCGACGGCGGCTGCCGCTGTCAGATCCGCCAAGGCAGCTCCCAAACTCGGGTTGAGTTGGGGTTGCTTAGGTTCTGGAGTCTTGAAGGGCTCCTCAGGCGGTTTTGATGAGACAAGCCTCCGTATCCCGGGAGACCTCACAGGACTCAAGAGTTGAGCCTCCTCAATGGACTTGGGTCCGTCGATTAAAATGACTCCCCGATCTTCATCACGGAACAGAATGGAATGCGACATTGCCGCTGTCTTGAGGCTGGCGGTCCCTTCATCTGATTCAACTACGCTCGTGGCCGCTACTTTGCCTCTGGCAGGGAATGGGGTTTCCTGGGTGGCCATTGGACTGGAGTACGACAAGGTCAGTAAGTCGGCATTTGAAAGCCACAGTAAAGTCTATTTTCCGCATTATGAGTATACAGTATATGAGACAGAATAGCGAGGGTCCATTCCTTACATAGCCAAAGTATCGGTGTTCCGGCTGTCTGGGTCGAGGAAGGATGCAGATATCGATTCCGAGTCGGCTATTCTCGGTTAGCGAAAAGCCTAGGCCGCCCGGAAGACCGTCGCCCAGGCGGGCGGCTTTAGAAGGTGGACCGCTGACAAAACGGCCCCTGGCTACAGGCGTTTCCGGACCTTGGGGTAAATGACGTCCCCTGGGCGTGCGAACATAGCCGCGACCTGGACCCGTGCCTTGTTCACGATCCGCCGCATCTTACCTACCTAGGCACGCTACATAAAGAATTCGCCCGCCTCCTCCACCGCCCTGTGTCCCTCGGCTCACCTCGGACCTCAGACTGTTTGCCGAATCTGTCGAAATGATACTGCCTTCGCTCTGACATTTCCTTCTACGAACAACAAATTTCACACGGCGCTGACCGTGGCAGGGGAATGCCATCGGCCCTGAGGGATGATGCCTCAATGTCGGCGATTCCACATCACGAATCACGAAAGGATAGCGACGGGACAGGCCGTCGCCTGCGCAAGGGAAATGTCGCGGTGTGCCCAACAGACGATGAGGCGGTAGTACCGAGGAAGGTCGACAAGCAGAGCCTTGACTATCTATGGCGATCGGGCACGGCGGGTGGTGTTGCAGGATGTGCTGTGAGTATTCACAAGATCTGGCTTCCCTTTGGAAAATTTGCACCAGTACTGACTGACTGTCTCCACGACAGGCAAAAACTGTCGTTGCGCCGCTCGACCGGGTCAAAATTCTCTTCCAGGCAAGGAATCCACAGTTCCTTAAATACTCCGGGTCCTGGGTTGGCACTATCACCGCTATGAAGGTGATATATCACGAGGAAGGCACCGCAGGACTGTTCAGGGGTCACTCGGCCACCTTGTTAAGAGTATTCCCGTACGCTGGAATCAAGTTCCTGGCGTACGAGCAAATACGGTCGGCCATCATTCCAAATAAGGAGCACGAGACTCCCTTTCGGCGGCTTCTGAGCGGCTCTCTCGCCGGAGCAACCTCGGTGTTCTTTACATACCCGTTGGAAGTGATACGGGTCCGATTAGCTTTCGAGACGAAACAGCACAATCGTTCGTCACTTTCTTCCATATGCAGGCAAATCTACCATGAGCATCCTGGCGCTACATCTGCTGCCGGAACACAGGGATCAGCGACTGTCAGAGCAGCGACGGCCGCAGCCTCAACGGTGGAGGCCGTCGCACCACAGATAGGGATCATCAACTTCTACCGTGGTTTCACGCCAACGATCCTTGGAATGCTGCCCTACGCCGGCGTGTCCTTCCTAACTCACGACACAATGGGCGATCTGCTCCGGCACCCCTTGGTTGCGAAGTGGACGACACTGCCGCAGCGCAGGAACGCGCCTGAAGGAAAACCGCCGCTGCTGCAGTCCTGGGCTGAGCTACTGGCGGGTGGTGTGGCTGGGCTGGTGTCGCAGACCTGCTCGTACCCTCTCGAGGTCGTGCGGCGGCGGATGCAGGTTGCGGGGGCCGTGGGCGACGGCCACCGGTTGCGCATTGCCGAAACGGCGGCGCTGATCATGAAGGAACGGGGCGTACGGGGGCTTTTCGTCGGTCTCACGATCGGATACGTAAAGATTGTGCCCATGAGTGCAGTCAGCTTCTTTACATACGAGCGGCTGAAGTCGGTGTTCGGCATTTAGAAAGGGGCTTCTGGGAATATTGCGGCGCTCTGGCGTACTTTGGATGGCGGCACAGCAATGATTTGATACCGGAATGGAGGTGTAGCATCAGGATAGAGAGGATATACATAGTCGTAGGCATGAAATGAGCAAGAGACTGACTGATCCGCTCTGACACCAAAGAATGCCAAAATAAATAAGAATTGTTCTACGCACTCTTGGATCTCTGATCACTTTGGTAGGTCTATCATCTGCTGTCGGAGCACTTAGCATCTGCACCTGCCTGCTGTTGCTCTGAATATTTTCTTTCCTAGCTAAACATTTCAAGACTATAGTTTTGCTCTTCTCGTACGCCGCTCCCCGTCACAATTGATCGTGCCTTCCATCCACAAATATGTCGACATAGCAGAATCTCGAGACAACGGGGGTTCAACACCGGAAATGTTGCTGCGCGATCACTCACGACAAACTGGCGGAACATCATTTACTCGGACCTTAATCCTCAATACCAAACCTTTCTCCTTGCTACCTAGATCACCTACAGTGTCTTGATAGCATCTTTCTCTGCCGTATCCCCTTCCTGAAATATCTCTCAAATCCTCAAATCAGGGGCACAACAACCACAGCACGCGAAAGACGAATGGATGACTTGAGTCTCGTCCTTGTGTGTTAAAAGCTCAACAACATCTGAATAGATTCAGCTGTCTTTCTTGTGGCATCCTGCTACGTACACTAGGCATCGACTCGTGCAGCGCAGTACTCATCGGAGTGATACCATTTGGAGCAATTGACACTCCCGTGGCACGCCTGTTTCCTCGACCAGAGGTCTGTCCCCGTCGACCACACGCTGAATGAGCCGTCATTCTCCTTCGGTATCGCCGCCGGGTTTCTGGAGCGAAGCCGCTAGAGACTATGCACGAAATTCCAGGAACATCGGTGGCCATGACCCCCCACGGCCAGCAAAAGATGGGTTCGAGTGGGTATGGTTTCCGGACGGATACTGGGCAGAGAGGCCGACCGTACGTCGAGATAGCTCGAAACGCCCGGGTACAATTTCGGTGGGCTCAGCAGGCAAGATATTCAAGTGGACATCGAGGATGAACGAGAGAAGCCCATTACAATCTCAAGAGCACGAGCAGAGAGATTCCTCGCCAAAGACAGTCCAACCAACCCCTCCGCTGGGTGTTCCGCAACTCAGTATGCCCGAAAAGAATACTGAATCGTTCAGCCCCCCCAGGGCTCTTCCTCATAGCCCATGGCTCTCGGAGGCTGCCCAGGTGGAGGCTTTGCAGCGCCCTGCTGACCAGCAAATAAATTTTGCCGGCATAATCACTTTAAACAAGCAATCTCCGCTTGCTCGCAGCAAATCGAGCGGTGCAATGAGCACCGCTTCGGCCTTTCAAGCAAGAAGGAAGGCAACGAAGTCAAGGCTTCCCTGGAAGCCTTTTGAACGATCAAAGGTAAGTGACAAGTCCTCCGATTGATCCTCGAGCGACAGCTGGAGCGGATGAGCAAAACTAATACCAGTAGATCGAGGAACCTGCGGAAGTACACGAAGACCTGACCAAGGATCCAAATGTTGACGCGGCACTTAGTTACTTCACCCAAAAGCCAGTCGATCCCTCTCAACCTCTGACACCGCTGGAGGAGAAGGAAGATGATGACCACAACAGTGGACCGCTCAAGAGTCTGCGTAGATGGCTCAGGAAGGCCCCCCAAAATCGCCAACACATGCAGTCGTCTAGTCGTACAAGCCGTACGAGCGCCTCGAGCTCCAACAATCATATGTGGATGGAACAAAACATCCCGGATAGCCTAGCTGGTGGCACAGCTGGCTGTACTAAACACCATGGCAACTATATTGTTCCTGCAAGTGACCTGAGTGAGGAACAAGCGCTGGGTGCCACAATGTCATATCCTACCGGTGTACGTTCTTCGAACCCATCCCATAAGTGAAGATCAATCATACTGAGAACCGCCAGGAAGCCATGTCTGTAGCTCCGCCCGCAACCAAACAATCTGCAGGCGGCAACCCGAGGAGCTTCTTCATAGATGTCAAACACCCTTCGTCCATGAACGACTCAACGCCATCTTCCGCAAGCTCCGCCCGGACAAAAGCACTCTCATATCAAAAAGGAGTCGAAGCTGAGAGGCGGGAACGGTGGGATGAACCAAATGCTTTGGTCAGGAGAGACCCTGTCAAAGAAATCTCCTTCGAATTCGACCTGCCGGAACACCTTCCTTCTAGCCCTATGTGCCCGGCAAACCCAAGGCATAAGCTCAGAGGAAAGGGGGTCTGCGTGGTGAGCTCTACCGAAGAATCACTCGCCGAGAAGCTGGCTCAGGCTAATTATTCTGATTAAGCAGGTTCACGGGAGATCAAAGCAGGCGTCTGTGGGTGATGCGGCTGCTGTTGCGGCAGAAGAAGTGACGGGGAGCCCCTGATAGAGTATTCATGGACCGTGACACCTAGGCAGTTGCTTGAACAACCCCATGCCTCTACCTGACCTGAATACACTCCAACTGGCAACCAAGACCTTGGCCAGCTGTGGTTTTAACAGTGGAAGTTTAGGTTGCGCTCCAGTAAGGTGTCCATGATTATAGATCTTATCATCTCATATCGTTAAAGCACCAGCTTGGGTCAACTGTCGGCTGACTTGCAGAGACCTACCTACTTATTGTCACAGCGTATTCTACATCTTTTCTCTCGTTATATGCTTCTCACATACAATCAAACCCATTCTCTTTCTGAGCTCCACGGACGGGCACAAAGAATTGACTGCAATTGTCAGGTCGAATATGCTTGTGATGGAAGTGAATACCATAGATTGCTGGGTGAGAATACTCGCACACACAATATTCGAAGATGAAGGCTTTCGTCAAGAAACTTTTTATGGTTCTTGAGAGTTGAGATGTTACGGATGACTCCAAGGTTGATATACTTGCAAGCCCTGTAAGTTGACCAACCCCTGTCGCTCGGGTTCAGGGGATGGCCGGTGCGCCCTGGGTTAGCTACAGCCTACCCTCGACATCAGCCTCGCTTTGGAGCTTTACCTCTGTCGTATCAACTAACAATATCCATCTTCAGCTTTGCACCTGTCTCGCGACCCAGTCGAACAAGCTCGAGCGATCGTCCTCGCGACATTTCGCACGCGACCATGGCTGCAGCAGCACAGGACCCCCTTCTACTGTTTCGACAGGCAATCGCATCAGGCCAAACCGTCACCCCCGTTGCTGGCGATTCGACCGACGAGGCGCCTCTGTCACAAGCTACGGCAATCCGATTCGCAGACTCTACAGCTCTCCCGATCGAGTCACCGACGCGATTCCAGCCTGATGAGTCCACTACGATAGATTTGCGCTCCATCTACTTCGCCTGGGTCAACCGAGACCTCGCCATCCCCGACTACAATGCCGCGGCGACCGCGCTGAACGAGGAATTGGCCGCCAAGGGGCTGGGAGCCACCGTCCACAAGCTCGCCTTCGTCGAGCGCGTCGACCTCATCACATGGCTCGAGGGTGGTGGCGAGAGCGAATACATCAAGAAGCTGCCAGGCGACGCAGCGCCCGCAGCGGCCGAGGCGCTTAAGAGCTCGTCTCAGCCCACCGCGTCCGCGCGCGCGGGCAAGGGTTCGCTGGACCCGAGGCTGCAGCAGATCTACGCTGGGGAACGCAAGATGGGGGACCGCAACACCGTTCTGAGGGGCGTGAAGCCCATCGACTTCTCGGGCGTCCGCAAGCACACGATGCTGTTCACGGCGAGGAAAGCGGGCCAGCCAGCGCCCGTGGCCGCCGCGGGCACGGCGCTCTCGATCAACCAGAAGCCGGCCAAGCGGCCGGACCCTATTATCCTGCTGTCACCATCGGCTTCTTCGCTCTTGCGTATCTCCAACGTGCGCTCTTTCCTCGAGACGGGGCGGTACGAGCTGCCGGAGAGCGGATCGACGGCGACGATGCTCAACATCATGCGCGTGATGCGCGAGATCGACCCCAACCGCGCGATGCGCTTCATCCTGGTCGAGGGCCCCGAGAACTTCAAGCCCGAGTACTGGAACCGCGTGGTCGCCGTCTTCACGACGGGTCAGCCGTGGCAGTTTAAGAACTACAAGTGGAGCAACCCCAACGAGCTGTTCAAGCACGTCCTGGGCGTCCACGTCGGCTGGCGCGGCGACCAGACCCCGGATAACATCCGGAACTGGGGCCACCGTGTCCAGTGCTTCACCGTCGACAAGTGGAGGGACCCCGGCCTGCCTGGTGCAGAGGCTAGTCGGTTCCGTGACAGAGAAGTGGTCGAGAGCATCTGGAAGCAGATCGAGATCAACATGAGGTCCAAGGGCTGGAGGCGAGACGCGGCTCCCGCGTCTATTTGATTGTGTTTCCCAATTTGGCGGCGAGGCATGTGTTGTCGGGAGTCGACAAATCGACAAAAAACAAGATGTCACTGGGCAACGTTCAGAAGAAGAACACCGACCACATTGGTGTTGGGCTCAGAGTTCACAAGTTGACTCGGATTCAAGACAATCAAGATTGTCGGGCTCGAACTGAATGATCAGTCCACACCGCACACGAGGCTGGCTAATGGCCATACTCAAGGAGGCAGGCCACGAGAGGCGAGCCCGTCAAAGTGACAGACAGAATGGAGACAGGGAAAAGCGGGCATGAAACGGCGTTCCAGGGGATTGCGAAAATCGGCATTCTGGTGGTATCGGTCAGGAGGTTTCTCCATAGAAGAAATGATACCATTCACATGAACTAATAGCCCTGTTTGGGCCTGCCGGTCACAGTCCAGGGACCTATATTACTTGTTGGACAGCAATTCTCGCCCCAATCGGCTGGTTGGCCTTGTTTTGACACGGCCTAGGAGATGTGGAAATAAGATTGCCGTGGACAATATAAGAGTGTTCAGGCAATCAGAAAGACCGGCCAGCCAGGCCACTTATCGCGGAAGCGCACCCTCCCGAGAAGGGTAGCGTCTAAGATCATCAGAAAAAAGGCACGTCTGCTGCGGCTGACACTAAATGAGGTGGTCACTCATTCGCCCTGCTGCCGAGCCCATCCGCCCGCGTGCAGGAAGGCCGCCTTAGTACATCCCATTAGCACTATTTTCGGCCTGCACAGCCTACCCCTTCTAAGTATCGTGGCGCGGCACCTGGCTTCTCCAATATCCGGGAGCGAGTTCAGGATCGGCGCGGGAGTTTGCCTCATGGCACCCAAAAGGTAGGTTATTGGTGCCATCGGTCTAAAAAAGCAACAAGCTTTGGGTGATCTCACACTTCGCTCTGCAAGCTTGACTTTCGGTTTGGAACGTCTGCCATCCGGGACTCTTTTTTGTCACTTCTCAAGCTGTCTCGACGTGTCTCGACGTCGAACTTACACCCTTTTCGTCTGTCTCAGTAACTTCTTGATCATCTGTGGTCAGTGCCACTCATATTCATACAGTCACTTCTGTTCCCGTGCTGTCTTCCTACGCTACAGCGTTCTACAAGCAAACTATCATTTGACGCTGTTGGTGCCCTGCAGACAAGAACCTGTCCAGTCAGGGGAGACTTGCGCCACTGACCTAACGGTACCGTCATCCTGTTGGTTCTCGAGTACGCCGGGGCACTTCCCATCACCCGGAGAACCAAGCATCATTTTCTGTGGCTGTCTTTTTTTGCTCGAACGTCATTCTCAGCAGACTCCGACGGCGCCTGAAAACAGACAGACACACAGCGACCATGTCTAAGAGAACAGTATTCACGACAATCAGTCCGCTGCCTACGGGCATACCGCGCGAGATTGTCGTCAACTTCCTGCACAACCACCTGGAGATGATCGACTTGAATCCCCTGGTGAAGGAGAGACATCCCATCAAGCCGCCTGCAGACGCCCCTGCGGATGAGATCAAGTGCATCTGGTATTCGCTAACGGACCGCATCACATATCTGCCCGGGGGCCTGGCAAGCGGAGACATCTCATACACATGCGCATTCCACGATCTTCCAAACGGGATCCAAACGCATTGTCGCGCACCACTGAATGTCGACATCCGGGATAAATGGACACTGTGCGGGACGTTGCCCGGTGAGCCTGCCGGGCCCGTGGAGCTGGGCATCGGCGCGCCGGCCACGGGCTTGTACATCCGGGAAGATGTCGATCTCCGATGCAACATTCTCATGACCGGCTTTGTCAAAAAGAACCTGAAGAAATCCCACGCTACGCTGGTGGACCATCTTGTCGAGAAGGCTCGACAAGTCATGTCGGGGGACAAGGATAGCATCTACACTGGCAAGTCGCCCTCGAGCGCCGCGGAAGAGAAACCGGTCTTGTTCCCAACCTCGCAGGCAACACAAAATCAACCGCCTCGTTACGACGTCCGGGAAAACACTTCAGAAACGAGAAGAAGCCCGCCACCGCAACTCGGGAGCCCGTTTGTGTCTGGATATCAACCAGGTCGTCCACCCTCTATGCGATATCCCAGCTCAAACGAGGGCGACAAGGGTCGCAATGCAACACTCATTGCACATCACAGACCGCACTCACAATTCACAAACCCTCCCAGCCGGCTCGAGCAACACTATCCAGCAGCAGCCCGGCACCCACCGACACTCGCACACCTTTCCACGCGGCCCCACCCACCGCAGCACTACTCCCTTCCCCCGCCAGCGCACCACGACCACACACTATACCCACAGCCCCTCCGCGTGCGCAACCTCTCCGTCGGCTCCGCCCAGGTGACGCAGCCCATACCAGGCACCGCCCGCCCGGCGGCCTGCCACCGCAGCTCGGGCTCCACCTCCTCCTCCTCCGCAGCGACCACCAGCCGGCCCTCCGCCTCGGAGCCAAGGACCAGCAGCGACCACCCGGAGTACCCGTCCCTGAACCCGTACTCGGACGCGGGCAGCAGCGGCGCCAGCTCCTCCCCGGACGAGCCGCGGCCGCCGCGGACGCCGCCGTACTTCGCCGAGCTGGCCGGGTCGGGCCCCGATCTGGGCAAAAAGGCCGGCGCCGACGGCGCGTGGAGCCCTGAGCACCCCGTGGTGCTGAGGCCCGGGGGCCGCGCTGGAATGGGCGCGCGCCTGGATTCTCCTTTTGTCGCGGAGCTGGAATGAGGATCTGCTCTTTTGTTTTGTTGCGTCTTTAATCTTGGGGTGTCAGGTTGCCAGCGGCGTTGCGTGCCAGAGAAGATCGGCGGGCGGGAGGCATGTGAAATCACGAGGCCGCCACGCTGGCACGCTGGGGCGCGTAAACATGGTTTTTTGGGGCTTGTCTCGGGCTTATACCACGTTGCTCCGGTAACTGGGCATGCTTTGGTATGCAGGGCCGTTTTTCTGCCGTCATATTGATGCCGCATGTGGCAATTTCTTGGGCAGGAGTTGAGGATCGGAGTTGAGAGGGTGAGAGGATACCAAAACATCTATGATATTTGAATATGATATTTGATTGCGATGATCGGAGGGATTTTTCTCTGTCATCAACCTCGGTAATTGTGGGAGCAAAGTTTTGACAAACGAGTAAACGAGCCTGAGCTCTTGCCTTTTTCTCCGTGCTTCCCGTCACGTCGGACCTTGCGGAAGCGGCACAGCTTGCATGTCTCTCTTGGCTTAGCATTTACCTACCAAGAAGGGGGGGCTGAGACACACAATGCGACGAAGATATGAATTATGCAAGCATTATTAGACCGTAGGAAAATAGACATAATTTTCACAACTAATGAACAAGTGAGGCTCTCAGAAAGCCTTGATTCTTCAAACTCGTCAGAACACATATTAACCGCTTCTAGCAAAATTCCCATTCAGATAACAGTAGGCAGATTTTGTAGCGGTAGCTTAGACAGTCCTCACATTTATACATCACTCTATTTCTAGTGTCCTTTAGGATGCCATTTCAAGAAGAAACAATCATAATGCAACGGTAGCATCGAATAGTTTAAAGAACTTGATTTCAGAGCATGTTAGTGTGAGACAATCGATGCTCAAATATTGTTGTATCTGTTAAAAATTGTGCTCGAAGTCTTGATTCCGAGTCTGCTAAATATTCGCTGAAAGCATCATGTGCGGCGAACACTTTTTGAGGTGTCTTACCAACAAAACTCATGATATATCTTTTGCTGAAGTGCTTTCTGTTCAGATGATAGTTGTAAGTACTTTTTTTTGGGGGGGGGGGGGCGAATTCGAAGCTTGAATAGAGCAACCGTAGGGCTTAAGAATTATTGCTAATTGGAATTGAGCAATTATAACCAAGCAATTGCTACCTTCATTCAAGAGTCATCTGTATAGACAAGTGAAGAGGTGGACGACTTTGTGCTTGGAAACCCAATTAGTCGTCTTCATGGCCGTGCCCGAGATCGGCCGGTGTGACGTGTAGCAAAGGCGCAAGAGTCAGAAATCTGCACACTTGACCACGATGTGAGATTTCCAAACAACTCAATATTGCCAACGATGGTGCTGCGACACCTTCACATCTTTGTTGTGCCTGTGATCTCGCGTTCTGCACCCATATAGGAGCCCGTTGCACACGCTCCGGCTAGACCGCGCTAGTCTCGTTCCCAATGACCAAGTACAACACAACATGATCAGATCACTGCGTCTCATGCCCCTCGGCGGCTCGGTCACTTTCGGGTCAGGGTCGTCCAATGCGAATGGGTACCGAGAAGGGCTCCGCCGATTGCTGGTCGACGATGGCTATTCTGTCGAAATGGTCGGGTCGCGGAGGGCGGGCACCATGACGAACAACCACACCGAGGGCTGGCGGGGATTCAGGATCGACCAGATCCACGACAAAGCTCGGAGGAGCATCCCGCTGCTGCTGCCGAATGTTGTCGCGATCAATGCAGGGTCGAATGACTGTCTTCAGGGAGTCGACATCGAGTTCATCGGGGGACGCATGGACAGCCTGCTCAAGTTGGTCTGGGACGCATCGCCGGGCTCTACCATTGTCCTGTCGACGCTGCTGGCAAATGTGGACAAGCTGACTGAAGCCAACGTGTTGCGAGCGAACGCGCAGTATCGTGAGTTGGCGAGGCGAAAGGCAGGCGAGGGTAGGAGGATCGTGCTTGTCGATATGCACACTGCGGCTGGCCCAAGCCTTGACGACCTCATGGATGGGACACACCCCAACGACCTAGGCTATCATAAAATGGCGTTGTTGTGGCGCAAGGGAATTCAGGAATGTGCATCGAAAGGCTTGCTACAAGAACCAATTCCGAAATCATAAACACTCGAGAACTTCGAGTCTGTATACTATGCAGTGAAACGGGTACTCCCTATTCTCATCCTGGGCTTCGAAATGCTTTGTGTGATTTCACTCTGAGCCGCTTGTCACACAGCCTGATACTTCGCAAATGACACTTCATTTCCCCCTCATCCCAAAGTTCTGCGGGTGTCAATACCAGCAACGTGGAGGTTGGGAGAGATCACAGATTTTGCACAATGTAAAAGCAAAAAGACGCATTTGGTAGATGATGCAGTGTCATTGATCTAATGTCCTCTGCGCCAGGGTTAAGTCTGTTTGTAGAACCAAAAAGAGTAAAGCACAATGCAGAAAACTAGTTGTGTGTTCATGCCCTCGTTCGTTGCCAATGTTTCACCCCGAATCCCTAGTAGGCCCCTCGTATTGGGTTTTTTCTTTCTCTCTTCTCAAAAGCGTATTAACGTCGACTCATTAGTAGACCTGGAAAACGTAAGAAGCAAGGCAAAAGATGCCTCCTCGAAACACCCTCACTCCGTTCTTCCCCTGCCCTGCACATAGATGGATAAATGTTGAATTAAAAATGAAAAATCAACCCCTTGAAGGAAGCGATTTACAGAAATGTCCCAAGACCCAAAAAAGATGATGATGCCTTTGTGAAAAACACCAAACATGCCGAGCTTCCTTTCCCCCAACCTCTGCTGCAAGGGTATCTCTCTAGTACTCCATGCCCGCTTACAGCGCAACGACACCCGCAAGTGCACCCGCCAGCACGAGCGCCGAGGCCCTGAGGCCTGAGGCGCCGGCCGTGACGTAGGTGGGCTTGGCTGGGGCCACGTAGGTACCGGTGACGGGGTTGGCGTTGGGCGCAGCAGCCGGGGGAGCAGCAGCCGGAGGAGCAGCCGCTGGGGGAGCCGCAGCTGGGGGAGCCGCAGCAGGAGGAGCAACAGGAGACTGGTTGTTGACAGGAGGAGCAGCTGGGGGAGCCGCTGGGGGAGCCGCTGGGGGAGCAGCAGGAGGGGCCGGGACGGCGCCCTTGGTCTGGGCCGGGGGCTGGCCGGTGGTGACCTTGGGGACGGTCTGGGTTGGGTGTGTTAGCGAGGTGTGGTTGTTGGGTTCACAATACACTGTCTGTATATGTATGAATTATACATAAAATGTGACTTACGGTGGTGATTGTGCAGGGGCAGTTGGTGATGGTGACGGGCCCTGCGCTCTTGGCCGTGTAGCACACGTCCTTGTACGTGATGACGGTGGGCTGAGGGCAGTAGGTCACGAACGAGTTCACCACGATGGTGGTGACGAAAGTGCCGTTACCGAGAGGAGGAGGCGGTGGGATGCCTGTGACCTGGGCGGCGGCCATGGAGGCCGCGAGGAAGGTGAGGAGGTTTTGCATCTGCATCTTGTCTGCTTGTGTGTTGTTTACTATATGTCGGTTTGCGGAAAAGAGAGATGAAGTCGACTGTTGCAAGTTCGGGGCCTGAGGTTTCTCGAAATAAGTGGCAATATATAACGAATGTGAAGAACGGCAAGTCGAATGAGTGACTAAGGTCGAGACCAAATAATTGCGATGCAGAGGAAGGCTACATCAACAAAGTCTCAAGAGACGAAGCAGTCTTATATGGGCGTGGACGACTAGTCCGGCCACAGGAACTGCTATGTCACAAGAATCTGCAATTAAACCCATCGAGAGTAGTTGTCTAATGACACATTACTGGTGCGACAACAAACAAGCCGTGTTGTTGGTCTCGAGAAATGCGTCGGTGGCGCCGCATTCCAGTCAGTCGGACCGGCTGCTCCAATGCACGCGACACCTCAACACAAACTTCTCACATTCCATCACCATCGCTCATCATCTCAAAAGGCACCGATTCATGTGTGGGCAAGGCCAAAGCGGCGATCCTTTTCGTAGTTTGTTAATGGTCATCTAAGAAGCGGTCGATCTCATCGACTGGTATCGTATAATGGTCCGTCGTTATGTACACTCTTGTGCCGAAATAGCTCGGGGCCATATCACATAGTAAGCCCCTCGTATACGGTCGGTCCCCCAGACACCGAGCTGTTCGACGTGCTTTCATCGTACCGGCCCATGCCTCTTGCATCATAGATTCCGTCCCATAGAGAATTAGAGCCCTTGACCACTCCAGACCAGGGGCTCGCAAAAATCCTTTCCCCTCCCCCCATTCCACCAATAAAAGAAAAATGCAGTGATGAGACAGCGAGTCCGTCATCCAAAATGCGCCCCATCAAACGCTCATCTTGGGTGCCTCTGGACGGAAGAACCCGTCATGTCGACCGAGCACTCGTCCCCTTTCTTCATATGGACTGCCCCGTGGGCAACGTCTATGCCGAGAACTTGCCCAACGCCTTGGTTTCCGAATCACGTAAAAGCAAAATGAAAAGCTGACCCAACGCTTCCTTGAACGTGCGGCGGGCCAGTGAGTAGAGGTACATCCGCCTTGTGCGACGCGTTAGGCAATAAAAGCAGAGACCACCTAGACGGATATGACCTAGGGGTGCGTTCGCTGTTACCGAGACTGCCCCAATCGTGGAGCAATCAAAGTCGATAATCCCGTCGTCGAGAGTCCACACCAGAACGGGAGGCATATGAAAAATGTGCAATTCTGGTTCCCAGACACCTTTGACCTGTAGCCCATAGCCAATCATTTCAATAATGGCGGGTCATTCCGTGTTGTCAGGTTTGGCGAGCCAGAAGCAAGTTGAGGGCCGGATAGTCGCGGCTATGCCTTGGACAAGCTGAAGTTTTTTGGAAATTGCGGCTAGGCATGGATGGCATGGATGAGACGTCGCTGCGTGTGCCGCGTGGCCGGGTTGGGAAGAGTCGGGCGAATTTCGGAGAGAAAGGAGTGCTCGGAATATGCCGTTTCTCACTTGCGGTTCGATCGACTTTGGCTTCGCTCGAGCAATCGGCCGGGCGCTCCTGCATCTTTGCCAACGGGATGCGTTATGGTATCAAAGTCGTAGTTCTTCAAGACCTGCTCGTATTTTGGGCTCCGCAAGAACTTCGGTACCGAGTCCTGCATGCACGTCAGAATTAGTTTCGCATGGCACTTGCGGGAAGAAGCATTTGACTTACACTAGCCATGAGCTTAAAGACAGCGTTCTGCGCGTCCTCAAAGAGCGCTGTCACCTCGTGCAAAGTATCAATCATGGCAACGTCTTGACCCACTGCCTTAGTCATGCGGGTGGCAAGGTTGCTGCGCAGTTGATGGTCGATGTTGAGCTCGCAAGGCGAGCCGGGGGCGAGGAACGCGTTGTAGATGCCGTATGCCTGAGCCATGATCTCCTTAATACCATCCATAGAAGTCGACGTCGGGTTCTTCTGGGCTTGTCGGATAGCCTGCTTGCAGCTACGCACGAACTCGTCCACATCGATGTAGAACGACAGATTCTCCTCACAATGCGTCTCGCGAAGGTTTTCACGGAAGAGCAGTCGAAGCGCGGGATCGCCCAGGATCTTGTCCAGTCTCTGGGTGTTAGAGTCGCGGGCGACACCAGGCCTAATCCCGGAGGATACCTCGCCCTCTGAACTCCTCCCTCGGGTCAATGCGCCATTGACCAGGTCGTGGGCTCTTGGCGTGAGTGTGTAGATGGCATGCTTTGTGGGCTGGAACAGATGGCTGCCAGGGTATTGCGACATGTACGCCCGATCTTGCTGGATAGCCTCCATAAGCTCGTACTCAACAAACAGGCCGGCAACCTCAATTGTCTCCCGTCGGTCAACAGTGGTGGAACAGTCCATAAGCCAGTCTGTGGCCGCCTTGCCAGTAAAAGTGTTCTTAAAAGTCTTGCCTCCCACTTTACGCTCGGCGGCCATTTTGACGCCTGTCAGACCATCTTTGTAATCGCTGAGGGAATCCGAGTCGGCAGAGTTCACGTTGCTCTTGATGTTGAAGCCTCCGATACCGACAAACCTCCTGAAAAGGACCTCGATGGTGCCACGGTCCGTAGTCAGCTTGTCCGTCTGACCTTCTCTTTCCAAGATGACGAGTTGAGGTAATGAGTTGCCAATCAGCTCTGCCACCTGCTTCTGCTGGATACCGTTCCTCGAACAGAAGCGATCCAAGATAGAGATACCCTTTGGTGTCAATTGCCAGACCGAGCCCTTCATGGTGTATACCTGCTGGTACTTCCCGTCGGCGGACTCGATAAAACGTGCCTCCAAGAATCGCTGGCATATCGACCGGGCCATGTCTTTCGCCATGGAGAATGTGGTTGTCGTCGTTGTCGTTACGATTCGGGAAGGATCTTTGGGATCGGGCATGCGATTGGATTGGGAGAATTTGAGAGAACCCAGATTGTTGATGGCATCTTCTGACAGGAACGTGTGCTCGACCTTGGTCAAGCGAACGCGATGGGCTGAAAGCGGAAGCAGACTGACGATCAGTGTTGCAAAGAGATCCTTGAAGTCCTGCAGGCTACTGTCAGTCGCCGAATGCGCAATTCGGGGCCTGCCGCTGCCCCGCGCGGTACAGCAGCAGTGCCGTCACCGTATGACTGGCCTATTTCGGGCACAGCTGCCGACGGACGAAAACGAATCAGATTGAAGGTACTCACTTTGGTAAACGGCCTGTCGTCATCCGTCATGCGCAATAGCCTCGACGATGTTTGATGCATCTTGTTGTCGATTCTCGGCAAGAGAATTGGCGGAGGGTGAGAGGGATCGGTCTCAGAATAGGGTCGTGAGTAGGGAGGATCCTGAGCCGGAGAAGTCTGGCTGCTTGGAAACTTTGACCCTAGCTGAGGGCTCAGCAGGTTCGAGGACGAGGCCGACGACAGAGTCGAGGCGGGGCGGTATCTCGAAGTCCTGTCGGGCGAAGGCTCGGCGCTGAGGTGGTGGGCAGCAGAGTCGCCGGTAATTGAAAGCCGACTCAGGGATCGCTGGTGCCGAACCGTCTGGTCAGAGATGGTGGCAATGGCACTCTGAGTGCGGTCAATGGCAGAGGCAGCGAATGCGAAAAAACCGGCAGGTTTTTGAAGCCTCGGGTCCCCTCTGGCGGAATTGACAGGCGATTGCTGTGGTCGAGGTCGCGTGAGCACGGAGTCTGCGACAGACTCGAGCGGCGAGGATGCAAGGGGAGAGATGGCAACGTTGGCGGGAGTGCTGATGCTTGGGCTGGCGCTGGTGCTGCTGGTGGTGCTGTTAGGACTGACGATGACAGGACGAGGGCGACGCGGATTGTCTTGGCTGCTGGGAGAAGACGACGACAGGTGCGGTGCTGCTGGAGGTGGGCAGGTGAGGGAGCTCAAGCCGGAAGAGGATGTGGTGGAAGCAGAATGGTGAGGAGGAGCAGAGATGAAGTTGGAGGAATTATTGTTTGTGTGGGACAATGGATCGTGAAGATAGACTGGGCTTGGGCGGGCAGGAGATGATACGCCGGCAGCCATCTAACAAAGGCAGAAAGGAAGTTAGTAAGAGCGGGTTGGGCCTGGGTCTTGTCTTGTCTTGTCTTGGTCCCGGCGTGGATGGAGCTGGGACTGCTGGGTACTGGTAAGAGGACAGGACTGGGCTTGGACGGGGCTGGAGACTGGAGACTGGGCTGGACAGTACAGTACGGACGGACTCAGGTGGTAAGGATGATGAGAATAAGGCAGGGCAGGGTCAGGGCAGCGAGGATGGATGGATGCCACAGATTGGGGGGTCATTCGGCGGTGCCAGGCTGGGCCGTGAGCATCAACCGCTTTTCTCTGCCTCTCCCTTCTGCCGCTGGTTTCTTCTGCTGGTGCGTGCTCGACGAGGGTGAATGGGTTGAGTGACGAGACGGGTGGGAAAAAGAGGACCGTCGAGTCGACCCAGAGAGACTCACTTGCAAGCTCCATTGGAAAGGTGGGAACCGGCCAAGGAATGGGCCAGGCGAGAGGCGAGAGAGTGGGAGAGGCAGACAGACTGAGAGAACGTACCTATACTACCGCACGGCACTGCACTGTGCTGAGCTGTGCAATGAGGCAGATTGTGTGGGCTGCTGTGGCTACGATCCCAGGCAGATAAAAAAAGAAGAAAAAATCGAACCAGGAGACAACAGGCATGTGCAGCCAGAAGCCAGACTGGGGGAGTGCGACGAGAGAATGTGGAATGGAGGACTGGACGGACGGTGAAGAACTGGGTGGTGATGACCTGGGAAAAACGGGCGTGGAATGATGAGACCGGGCCAGGGGGAGGCCAGGGCAGATGGAGCAAAGCAGAAGCAACAAGACGAGGGGAGGCGAGAGGGGGGTGTGTGTGAGAAGGCGGAAAGCAGGTGGTTTACGCACCCAATGTCTCTTCCTCTCAGGTCCTCCTCAATTGCAATTAAACTGAAAGCGTCCGGCGGATGGAGATGGGCGGATGGCGGATTGCGTGGTCGGACTGGGAGGACTGGACTGGACTGGACTCTGGACTCTGGACTCTGGCTGAATCCGAAGTGTGTACGGTAGCAGTGAGTGAGAGTAGTAATTGAAGATTGGAGCGACAATGGGCAGAAAAATGACAAGTGACGAGTGACGAGTGACGAGGCGACCACGCGGGAACAGGCAGAGAGAAAGTCTCACACACAGGCACACAGCACCATGCCCATGCTCATGCAAAGCAGCCAGAAGCAAGAAGCCAGCAGCCAGTGCAGCCAGCCAGCAGAAGCAGCATGCGATCAGAGAAAGGGTGGGTGTGGGCTACTACTGCACAGTACTACTGCCACTGCTGCTTCTGGGTAGGGTACCACGTACTGTGCGTACAGTGTGAGGAGAAAATTGGCAGGACAGGACAGGACAGGGGAGACTCCCGGGAGCCATGTGCTAGAGCTGTGGAGGATGGGCAGGCGTGATGGAGGAGGGGGGGTCGCTGATGGTGTGTGGGCGAGAAAAAAAAATAAAACGCGAGGTGCCGGTCCCACTCAGTGCCACTCCAAAGGAGGAAAAAAGGAGGACCAGGACATGGGGCGTCATTGCATCAGGCAGTTCAGGGTGCCGCATCGCATGGCACATGGGGCCATTCGGCGGGGTATCTGGTACTGTACGGTATACACAGTGTCGCACACACCGTCTGTACTCGCACCAGGGCGCTGCCGCGCCGTCACTGCTGCTGCGACATAAAAAAAAAAAAGGCACGTTGTAGGGAAGGTGGGACGGGGGGGCGCCCAAGGTACCTTTGGGCGCTCAGTGAGAGTGAGATTTAGGACAGGCTCGGGGGGGCCCCCAAGAAGAGGGGGGGTCTCTCCCGACTTGCCACGCACCTAAACCCGTTCGAGATCCAGCAAAACCACCCGCTCCTCAGCATCCCCCGGCTAGGCTCCTACAGAAGGTAGAAGATCGGCCCTCGGCACAGCTCTTTTTGCAAAGACTTGCAGGACGTCAACCAGATAGATCCAGGAAAAAGGCAGGCTGCGCATCAGGAATCCTGCGTGCTCAGTACAGACGAACCGGCGATGAAACAGATCCCAATGAACACTATTGCGGGCATTGCCTTGGTCGCTTGCATGATTGATTGACTGATTGACTGCTTGATGAAGAATCAAGCTCCTGGACAAAGAGCACCGTGTGTTGGTTCGTACGCATTGGGCCAGCACAGGCCGGGATACGCCAGTACGGGGCCAGGAAAGGAAGACCATCTCCAGCGCCGTGTCCAAACGTCTTTCGGAGCGCCGCAGCGGGAGCGGAGTAACATGATCCCCCCAAGCTCACGAGCTGTGGTACTTTGGTCGTCCATGGATGAATCTCCCTCGGGTCCCGATCAAGGAGAGAACCTGAGACATCCAGCACAGCAAAGACGCCTCGCCGCAAACAAAACAGAAACATGGCCTCTTCCAAATCGTTATTTTTATCGGCGTCCAAAATAAACCCGTCTCAACTCCGTCAGTCCATTGGACGGCAAGTGTGTTCAGCTAGCCCCCGGCCGAGGGGGCGACGACCTGTCAACCGGCCTGTTGGCCCCCCGAAATTTCCCTGTGTATTCCCGTCGACAGCCGCAAAACCAACATCTTTTTGCTGACAGTGGCCACCCACCACCCCCCTGGTTCTGAGACCACGTGGGATTGCTTGTTGGGCGGGCTGAAACAAAAAGGGAACAAGAGCCAACTGGTCGAGATGTCTCTAGCCTCACGAGCGTCTGTGCAAGTACATCATAGGACGGGAGATTCATTGGAGCACGCATGCTCCCGAAACGTCTTTCACCTGCTTGCCACATGGAGCCCACGATCAGGCTTACTCTGCCGATCAGTGCGGACCAGACCAGAGCAGAGCAGATCAGCGCCCTCGCGATGCCACCGTCAGCTGCATGTTACGGTCCTTGGTAAGCAAAGCAAGATATGTATCTTCCTGGTCCGCGGGTCCGTCTCCCGTTGGACAACACGGGGTTTGGGGGCCGGGGAGGCGAAAAGCATGCACGAACGAGGACGAGCAGTCGGTCTGAATGCGGCTTGCGGAAAATAAAAAACGGCAACAGGGTAGGCATCCCATCGTGAATAAAGCGCCAACGACCAGTCTTTGATCCCAAGTCAAGGAGCGTCTGAAACAAGCGTCTGAATGCGTGTTCAGCCCTCGGCAACAACACCGGAGTTAAGTCAGACTGCGGCTGGTAGGTTCTGACAGCTCACGGTCGGCCTGTTGGGCTGGCTGGCTGGCTGGCTGGCTGGCCGGGCTGGGTGGGCGAATGTGTACAAACAAAACGGGCCCAGTGGCGGCCAGCAAGCAGGGGCGGCGTCGAGAAGAGGATCCTGCCGGGCGCTGCCATTTGTTGCCGGATGCGCCCTTCGCCAATGACATGATGTGGGAGGCGGCGTTGGCGGGGTCCCAGTTAGGCAGTAAGTAAAAGTCCTCCCCGTGAAAACTACCACAGTATGTGCACTTTTTTGGCCGCATGGCTTGGGGAGGGGGGGTGGCTTTTCTCTGGTGGATGGGTGTGCTGGTTGTGGTGGGTGGTGGGTGGGTGGCAGCACGACAGGGTCGGCAGGATCTGCACATGGCCTCAGGGATCTCTTCCACGAGGCAAGCCGCGACACGGATTTGCTTGTGTGAGCTGGTTGGTGGTGAAGGCCCAGCCCCTGCAGCCGCGCAATCTGCTACAGTACTGAGGAACGTTGTGGCCCTTGTTATTATTGTTTCTTTTTTTCCTCTTATTCTTTTTTAATTTTTTATCCCCTCCATATTTTTCATTGTTTGTGTTGCCGGGCGTCGCCAATCATCACTTATCCGAACTCCGTCGCGTGGCCGTCCGTCTCATCCCCTTTTTTTCTATCCTCCGGTTTCAGCAAAAACGCTCCTACACATGGCTCAGGCTTGGCGTGGCGTCTTTCGCATGATGCTGCCCCACCTGCTGCCCTCAGTCATGTTAGTTGGCTGCTGTCATGGCTTCTGACTCCCTAACGCGTGCCTCCCCGGCACACTCAATTGCCTCGGGCAGACATTTTGGTTCCGTTAGAGATTATACCTGCTGCCCGAAGCCAGGTGACAATCGAGGAATTGTAGTTGAATCTCAGGCACAGCTGACTGCCCTGAATAATGCATCGTGTCCCGTGATGAAGATGTCGAGTTGCAGATATTACGGGATTCGACTTAGTAAGGCCCAGGTCAGCATGCACAAATCTGTACATGCGAACCGTGGAAATGACATCGCGGCGGGCCTTTTCTTCCTTGGGGCCTTGGAGAGGCGTGCATGGCGGCAGTGAAAATTGCAACAGCATGTAGATTTTGCACACCCCCTCCCCTCCCCCAACGGTACAGCCTAGCCCAAGATGTTTTTTTTCTAGGGGAGCGGTGTGTAAACCAATATGGCAGTTCCGTATAGCGAGTGAGATGGGAATTAAAGAGGCTCCCGTTATATCCGGTCAAGTGCCAAAACGTGAGCGGGCTTACAGGCTGCAAGGAGGCGAACACTGGGTTACAATAAGCTGCTCCGTACCCAGGGTAGAGTTGGACTAACGCATTCGGCAATATTTTGGGGTCGCGCGGCAAGAGGCGCGTGTTGCTGCTGCAGCACGGTGCGTGCAGGCGAGCCGTAAGCAGCCGGCCACACAGACTACACTTTTTCTGCCTCGCAGTGGTGGTGGTTTTTTTTTTCTTTCCCTTTCCCTCCCTTCCTTGGATCTTCAGGTCCCTGGTCCTTGGGTCGGTTCCTCATCAGAGAACGGCAGATGGGATCCTGGAGTGACACACGACCAACAGCAGCAGTGGAAAACCATGTGTGGATGCGCAGCTCTCCGCAGATCAGCGGCTGGTTCACCCAAGAGCCGCAGTAGCGGTGAACCGTTGGTAATTGTCCCTGCATGGCGTCCCAGCCTGCGCACAAACGGCGCCAGCGCGCGCCAGGTACGCCTGCTGGGCCTGGACGCGGGCTTCGGCGACGGCGTTCTGGAATCTTGTGCGTGGCATGGACATCTCTTCCTTGCATATATCGAACAAGGCGGACGATCTCGCATTCTCTCTCGTCACCATCGAATTTTTGCCGTCGCCTTGACCGACAAGCCCACAGCAGGACTTCACCGAGACGGCGCTCCAGCAACGCGCGGGCCTGGCGGCGGCGCCTCGCCCGCCCGCACTGTGCCCTTGTGGGCTCTCTGGCCACATGTTCATGGACAAGGGGGCGTGTGCCTGGCACGGCACTGTGCCAATTCCCACACGGGGCACACGAGAGACCCGCTCTCCAGCCACCGCAAGGCAGGCAGGGACACACCACCCGTGCCACGCGCCGCTCACCATGCGAGAAGACATCGGTACCATCATCTGACATGGAAGGAAGCTCCAGTGAATGTTCCAAGACCCCTTCTAGAAGCCGGCTGGAAGGGCTGGAAGGGCTAGAAGGCCTTGAAGAACTGGGGCCAGCACGGGACACGAACACCCGTCGACGTTCGCGCCGGCGAGCCGTGGGTCCCTGTGTCGAATTCTGAAGTGATGCGCGAACTGGCGATGACGCAGATCAGGGCCGTCCGAGTCAGCGCGGCCAGGAATTCGGCCTGGCAGGCTGGGGCAGGCTGGTGACGCCGGGCGGTGATGTGGCAGGCGACCCCAGATCCTGGGATGCTTTTTGTTCGTGTTTGAAATCACCATGCAATCAATCTTCCAGTATTCGCTAGGAAACTTTATGGGATGGATGGTTGCAGAATTTACCGGGCTTCGGTGCCCAGAAAACTGGTTCGGCCGGACCCTGGAGTAAGGTGCGGCACTGAAGTGGTACGCCAACTACGTGTAGATCCAACGTGTGGTTCGTATTGTTACATCTGACGCGGTTAGTTCGAGCTATTCGAGTTATCAGACCAGGCACGCCACTGTCTCGCAGATAGATCGTGAGCGAGGATGCCGCTGTTGCCGTCGGCCGAGATTCGCCCTGCCTGGGCGCGTGCCGCGCTCTGAAGAAAGACTGAGCCCTACGACAAGGCACGGCAGGGTGTCTTCACAGCATGCCCACTGTGTTGATAGATCTGGTTTTCAACCGATCTGGTGGTGGCGTCAACGAACTCGCTCCTCCGTATCTCCCCCATCTCCATCTGGCGTTATTATTAGCTCTTTGCCACTTAAAGTTTTCGCGTGCCAGCCCTGTGGCTCGGTTATGCCATGTACGTACTCCGTGCCTGGGTTAGGCCCCGGTGTGTTGTACGACAAGATTTGCATGTAATTTGGCCCAAACAGGGTCAGGAACGAAGGGGCCGCGATACTGACGACATGTCGCGTACGCGCATGGTTGCCCATCTGACCGTGTAGGGCCGAGAACCAGCTGTCATCAGATTGTCATGGTGAGATACCCCGAATCTGCGTTGCAGCCCGGCGACCCACACTCGGCGACCCCGTATTGTTGAAATGGGATCCTATATGTGTTGCCCTGTTTTGATTGTTGTATTTTCACCGCCGCGTAATGAGACCAATCTGGATATGCCGTCTGCGTTTGCCATATCCTTCTGCTAATCACCTGGGTAATTACATGCGTAGCAGCGGCATGGCACTGTGCGACGTTGTTTTGTGCATTCGGAAACACATCTAGGAACGCTTGTCTGCCCGCATCTAACTCAAAAGACCGGACCCCGGCATCACCTGGCCCTCGCCGTCCAGGCCGGTCCCCGTGGGAAATTGAGCGCAACTGAATTCTCAGCCCTCACACGAATTAGCAGGATCATGTTTCACCCTCTAGTCCAGTTTGACGCTGCGTCAAGCCAGGGGAGGGGCCTGTCAACGCCGAGATCTCTGCCTCAGCGCCTCTCGCGCGCACCTAGCCGAACCCATGTTGGCATCCCAATCTCCTTTTCCCACGTGGGTTTTTAAGTCCCGAAAGACCCGTGAGCGAATCCACTAATAGTGACATCGATACATCGATCTGATCCTGATCCTAAATTCTGATCCCAAACGGGACTGCCCTTGTCTCAAATCTGTGTGTGTGTGCGCGCGAGTGTGGCTTGTTGTGTGGTGGGCAAGATCTTTGATAGTCTTGGTCTACGCTGCACGAGTATCTTAGATACCGTGGGTGCACAGCGGCAGGTATCAGAGACGATTGTAGCCTAACTAGTCTGCTAGCTACTTTTAACGATTCTAGTATTAAGCAGGCTATGACACGGGATCAATTCTACAGTATCGCTCGAAGCCTAGTAGACACACAGACACTTAGACGAACAAAGCCACGGCCAGATTCAGTACTCTGCTCGTTATTCCCCTGAGCTGGTAGGGCGGCCAGCCAATCTACATTTCCAGCCGGCATTAAGACGGCTTAGAGAGGCATCTAATCATACTGTGATACTGTGATACTGTACAGCTGTACAGCTGTACGGTACACTGGAGCTTCCCGCCTGCCCGCCCACCGCCTCTGCCAAGATTGAACCTTGAATCTGACGGGCACCCACTCTAAGAGATGAACACGCCCTCAGGCTTCAGCTGAAGACCACCCGGGGGGGGGGGCTGGCAGCTTGCTCAGTCTCCGTCAACGACAACAAGGAGGAAAATCCACGAGGCTGTCAATTTTGGCGCAGGGTGCCTGGCACGAGGGGGCGACAAATCCCGAAATGATGCCACTCAGAATCATGCGGAGAAGACCACGCCACGCCACACCCTGCTCCTGCTCCGTCAGAGCCCATTTGCCCCCCAATACTCATGGACCATCAGGCGGCGGGCGGGACACGGCTTGTTCGAAATAGAAAACCGAGACCGACGGCCACTTCACCGACGCCGCTGCCGGGTTCCAGCCAGCCAACGTCGGGGGCATCAGTGCGGAGCTCACGCAGGAGATACGATGCCGAAACGGAATCGACACGTGTTCGTCGAAGGATCAATACCCTTTTCGCATCAATCTTGACCCAAGGGCGGGCGGCGTGTTCCGCACTCTCACACCCCCCCCCCCCTTCTTTTCCTCGCTTTCTCGCACAGCACAGTACACAGTACGCCTGCGTTGGGGGGGCCAGAAAATGGTACTGTGCAGAGCTAGTGCTGACACCCACCCCCCTTCTCCGCCTCTCTCACAGGCACCCTCTGATGCGGTAGGCTCTGGCTCGGACTGTGGCAGATCTGCCCCTTCGATTGCCAATCTCCACTGACTCGGGGAAAAAGAAAGAGGAGGGCAGCACGAGGAACGTGCGCGGAGGAAGCATGGCAAAGTGGGGCTGCCACGTGGTAGATGCGAGCCACGTTCCTCTGTTTCACCTCTCCTCTTCTGCCTGCCAGCAACTTTTTTTTGTTCTACTGTATACTCTGTCCCGCAGTCCCGCTACTGTAGCCTAACTGGAAGCCTGGCTCGCCTGGGCTCGCACTTCCGCGTCGTGGCTGGGCGCCGCTGACTTGGCGGCAGACACACAAGTCTTGAGTCTTGCGTCTCACGTGGCAATCGTGCCGGCCAAGCTTCCGCGTCGTCCGGTCTTCCCCCTTCCACTACGGTGTAGACGACTATGCAGCGAGACCATGCAGGAGAGGGAGTAACAGTAATCAGATCAGCGGTGCGGGCACTCGTATATGTGGACGGGGATGGTGGGCTAGGCCTCCTCCCCTGGGACATTGTCACATCGACGGCGCGCTGATAGTCGTGGACCGAGCAGCTCCCGGAACGCCGGACCAGTGCCCATGTCTGCCGTCTGATGAGCTCACTGGCCCCAAGCGGCAAGGGCATAAACCCATATCATATAGACGGTGTTCCGTATCGTCCGGGGTTGCTGCGAATCAGACATGCATACACAGCATTTGGGGCTATCAGCCTGCTAGCTGTCTTTGACACTGACTGTTTTAGCCTGGGGAGATGGGAAAAAGGGGAGAAGCCGATAGTTCGGGAAAATCTGGCGTCGCGCGCTATTAACTTCACCGGGTTCTTTTGACGGCATCTCTCACAGGGTTGGGCCTGTTTCAACAGACGCCATCGGTCAGACTAGGTCACTCTGCACATGGGGCGCGGAAGCACCTCACCAGGGTGTGTGTCTTCGTGAGGTGTACAGCACACCTGCTCGCCTCTCCTATCACGGACACCAGGACAGCAGAAGCTCAGAAGCACAGAAGCACTGGTGCTGACTTGCATGTTGCAGGTGGGACAGCGCAGCTAAGACGGATGCCGACTCTCCGACCCTCCCAGTAACATGCATCCTAAGACTGCACAGCATGCCTGCTTGCCTATCAAAGTGTGCCCCAACGCGCAGGGAACGAACCCGCCGGGGCAGAACGGGAAAACGCCTCGCCAGTATTTGCTTATGCAGATCTGTTCACCGCACATGGTTTGAGGTGCCACAAACCAGCATGTGCTGCATCGGACGCGTCGCAGCAGGATTGGCAGGACGGTTGCATGCCGTGCCATGGACCCGCGAAGCCCTCAGTGATTGGACCTGAGGGGTCCAACAAAACATTTTAATCAACGCGACAGGAGAAGCAGCCTTTGCTGCCGGGAGGAGGGCGCCCGCCCTCCGCCCAGGAGAGCGGGCCGCATGATGTGGACGGTCCGGCAGCCTGTTGAAGGGACCCCTGGGGAGAGAGGGGGGGGGGTCATCTCAGGTGTCTCGGATCCCACCAGCCGATCGCCAAAGTATATCTCGACTCCTTCTGCAGCCTTGCGGCCCTCCTCATTCGTGATATCCCACATGGTCGCATGGTCTGTCAGTCCATCCACCCCCCTCCCTTCCCCCCGTCCCCTTTCCTCGCCCTACGCTCTCCATCCCAGTCGAGAACACGACTACTACCACAACCCACGGCTTGCCACTTTTGGACCTCCCGGCCCATCGCAATGCCGCTGCCGCTGCCACTGCCGCGGCCGCCAACCCGGGTGTAGCATGCAGAAACACGCACGCGCCAGCCTCCCGAGACCTGGTGCTGCTGCTTTCACAGTAGCGAAGCGACCTCTACCGTTCGTTCCCAGCCATCAAGCACAGGACTCGCAGCCGAAGCTTGCTTCCTGGCTCGCGTCCGCGAGCAGAGCCTGTGGTTGAAGGCGAAGTCGCACGGCAGCGCAAGCTTGGCCCTGGGCGAGCACGCTGGCCCTGGGGGGCAGGTCGTGCGATGTGATCTGGTGCGGCCTGGTGTCGGGTAGTGTCGCAAATCAATATCAAAAACGTGGGCAGCCTGTCGTCCTTGCACTTGTGCCGCGTGTGACGGGTCACACCCTTGCCGAACCCGTAACTGTCTCGTGTGCATGTGTGCACACAGTAAGCGTGTGTGTTCTGTCTGTGTTTGCAGCTGGGTGGTGCTCCCAGATCATATCTGCTTGTCTGCCTTTCTCAGCCTGTCAGCGGCCGTATGGCACTGCTCCCTTGAACTGGGAAGGCTGTAAGCGAGGCTGACGTTGCAAGACGTCTCGCCCGGCTTGTATGATGGAGGGCGGGGCCTCGTCGGACCCGCGTTGTCTGGCCGGCTTGTTGCTTAGCTCGGCTGTAGAGCCCGTCACAGTAAAGTACCGTACATAGCTTGATGGACGTCGCCGTGCGCCCATCAAAGGGACGTTGCACTCGGTCCGGCGACGGATCTCGCGACGCCTCGCACAGACCCTTAAATGTCTACCCGCCAGCCCGCCAGCCCGCAAAAAACCAATGGGCGCGGGGCCCATCTGGTCCACGGTCTGGACATCGATGGCCTCGACCTCTTACTTAGCCGAGGATCGCATTACTGTGCGCACGACAGGCGACAGGGCCCCCAGGCCTTTCTCCCGGAGTGGGAGGACTTAGTCATGCTCGGCTGAGCAGCCGCGGGCCCCACGAGTCAGAATGGCAGCGTGCCCTCATCCGACGTCTTGGCCCTGCTGGCCCTGCTGCCCTGCTGCAACTTCGCTCGGCCAGCTTGATCGGTTAGAGTAGGGAGCAAGCAGGACCCAGCTCTTGCGGCCGAAAACTGTCGGGCACAGCGTCTCGACACTCATAGTTTTGACCGTCACCATGGGTTTCCCTTGATCGTTGTGGACTTCTGAGGCACGGCCGCCCTCCTCCTGTTTTTTTCTCTTTCACTATGGTATGCTCCATAGGCTCAGTCATAGGCCGCGGACGGGGCTGACCGACCAGATCGCCATGTCGGTATCTCCTCGTGCTATACGGACACCCGGTATCGACGAGGCCGGAAGCGCTTTGTGGAGGGGGACGAGTGTTCCCACCTTGCACCCTTGGTACTGGCCGTACCGTTCCGTCGTCCAGAGTCAAGACGGTGCACCCTTTCGGGCACCGTCCGAGCGGGCAATTAGCGCTCCCATATCCGCTTCAGCAAAAGCTGAGACTAGAGCCCCGAACTCTTTGCCAGTATGGTGCCAGGTGGGATTATCGTATGAGCAGACACTCATAAGTGGGACAAAATCCACGTTCAAAGGGGGGCAGTGGCTCGCGACCAGGAGTCGGCCTCGAGGGCCAATGCAGCTCTATAGTAGCTGGCCGTGGGCGATATTGCCTGCTGCGCATCAATCAAATCAACAGGACAGTGCGTGAACACCGCGGCTCGAGAGGTCGACCATGGGCTTGGGTTAGAGCTTCTGCAGGCACTGTCCATCTGCGTGGTCGGGACGTGTCGCCAGCCATTCTGGTCCAATGGTGGAGAAGCCTCAATGCAGCATCACTGCCTAGGTTCATCAAGGTTTCCGGCAGACAGCGATATGGGCTGCATGGGACGGGCCCGATTCGAAGACCAAGATCTACCCCCCGAACGCTTACAAAGCCCGCGGAGCCTGTTAAAAGGACATTGGTCCATACAGGAAAAGTCTACCCTCCACATGCGAAGTGCCGACGATGGAGGGCCACAAACCTTGGATGGGGCGTCTAAGTCAAGTGACTGGGAGCAAAGATGCTGCGCTGCGCTGCGTTGCGCGCGCCTTCTCCTCATGGGGACAAGGTAGTCAAGGCTTGTCTACGGGGTATAGCTTCAACTACGCCGTCTCACCTTAACCGTCGTCCCATCTTTCCCTCGCTCTGTCAAGCTCTGAAGGGGTGACACATTGGGCCACCGTCAGGCACCTACCAAGCCCTATACTCCTCCCGCATTCCGCTTTGGGCACTTACACGCCCACTTCCAGCCTTTCTTTGCAAGGCTTCGCTCGATTGCAGGGCCTCGTGACCAGGACTGGGCCCGCGTCATGGGAAATCACATAGTACGGCTTACCGGGATTCTGACGTACCTTGCTAATTCGAGCTGCAAGGCGGCCTGATCAGCAATTCGGTGTGAAGCAAGAGGAGCATCAAGCAGGGTTTGCTACAGCATTGTATGTACATTTGGGGGGCGAGCTTGATGAACACGAAACAAGTTATGCCACCGCCGACCAGGATCTCCGCTTTCCAACGTCACTCAAGGCTATGCGTACGCCATCCCCTCCGCCTCACGCAAGGCTCTGGCAGCCTTATCGGGACATCGAGTAGAAGTTACCGGTCTAGAACACCCGATATCAAGCCACGGCGAACGTGATCCCATAATCCAGTCAATCCTTCAACACTACACCGGCAGGTAGCTGGGTATTTACACATACAATATGAGCGACCGTTATGGTCCGAGCAGCTCCCGGCGAAACCCGAGGAAGACGTCTCGATATGAGTCCAGCTCGGACGATGGCCAGTCAGCAATGTACTCCGAGAAGGACGGCGACAGCGACAGCGGCGGGAGCTACGTCCCAGCCAGCACAACCTCGTCGCGGAGGCGCTCCAGCTCGCGGTCCCATCACCACCACCAACACCACCGCGACCAGTCCCGCTCATCGCACCGCAGCCACTCCCACCACCACCACCAGCGATCCCGCCGGCACAGCCACCGCCACCGCCACCGCCAGAAGCTGCTGGGCCCGGCCGAGGACGGCGAGAAGCCACGCGACAGCATGGCGCTGGCGGTCCGCGAGGAGTATCAGGTGCAGACGGTGCCGCGCGCGCACCTCGCCGAGGTGTCGGACGAGGAGGAGGTCTACGACCACCGGCCCAAGCCCCTGTCGCACCGCAGCCGCAGCCACGCGGGCGGCGTCGGCGGCGCGCGGCAGGGCCAGCGGAGCAGCGACGCGGACAAGGGCTTCTTCATGGCTGCCGCCGCGCTGGCCGTGTCGCTGATCATATGCTGCGGCGAGGTGGACAACGACTGAGCACATTCAGAGGTCCGGTGGACAGATAAGACGCCCCGATGACCCCCCTGTGTGGTCAGTCCAGATGAGATAGGGAAGACAAAGTCCCGTCCCAAGTCCGTCAGTGAGGGCAGTGGACACTGGGCACCGTTGGCCTGTGGAGCGTAGGGGTTGGGTAGGCTTCCCGCCTGCCGTGGTCTCGTCAACTGCCTCACCTTCACGCGCAACAACATGCGAGTGGAGGCTCTGACATGTCGTCCCATAGAGGCCCTAGCTATGAGGCGATCGCCAAATGCCACGCCGTTTAGCCGGCATTGCGGCTGCGGCTGGAAGTATCCCGAACACCCCTGTATACTGTTATCGGTGGGTAGCAACGGGTTTCGGAAGTACGAGCTTTACGGATGCGAATCTCCAGCGAGAGACAGGGTCTGATTCAGGTGGATGGCCCGCGAGGTAAAAAAAGGGGGCCACGTCGTGAGCCATGTGGAAAAATACAAGGGAGTGTTGGCGGATGAGGAGTGGATGATACCGGAGGGCCACGCCTTGCACACACGGAGAAGGCCACCGGGAAAGATCGTGACAACGTCATCCCGCTAGATATGATGGGATACCGTTTCCGATATTTCCGATTGCCTCCTATTTCCAGCAGTTGTCTGCGAACTAATGCTTCTGCGATGCATACTACGAGCACTACTGTACAAGTCTCGTCATTGGTACCGAAGCTAGAGATAGAGTTGAACCTTGAGAATGTCACGGGTCCTATATCCGTATGTGCCTTGAACACCGTTGTTCGCGCTTGGATCAAGAGCGCGTCCTCCTTTCCCATATCGCCTAGAGACACGACAGTAATGTGGTGTCATTGTCCTCACCGGGTCTTCCCGTCACGTCACATAGCCTCATCGCACCTCATAGACGGGTACATAATTGCACACCTGGCGGATGATCAGCATCACCACAAAACTCTAATCCCAGATATCGACGCCGCACGCTCTCCCCACAAAATTCCGGTAAGACACGCGAAGGTTACAAGCGCGGGCTCCCACGCACCGTACCCGCTTCGGACGGTGGGCATGACAGCTTGGCCGGGAGTGTCGCCGACTCAGGTGCTGGGCGGGTCTGGCTCTGGCCGCCCCCAAATGACACGGAAATCGCCGGCCCTCTGCCCAATCTCGCTGCCTGAACAGGGAGCACACTCTAAAGGCTCGTGACTCGCCTCAGACGGCCCATGGAGGGGGAGGGGGGTGTGAAGATAGGCTGTGGGGAGGGGGACCATAATTGAAATGACGATGGCCACTGATGCGCGCAAGGAAGTGATTCACGCCGTCATAGCGGCGGTGTCGTGAGGGCGCAAGACTACCACCCCCCTCCCTTCCTCCCCCAATTCTTTACAGATGCTCAGCAGTGACCAGGCTGAGCTCCCCTTGCCCAGAGCTTGCTGAGCTGGCACGGTGTTCGGCGGTGTGGGGGTTATGGGCTGGGTCGCGGGAGATGGGTCAAGATGTCGGTTCAGGGCGCTTCCTCCTGATAGTCAATTGGTATTCTTCATTGCAATGACGTAGGACCATGGGATGTATCAGGCAAAGATCGGGTCATCTGCCGGGAGTCTTGATCCCAAAATGGTTGGAATGGTTTATATTTGAAGGTATCCACAGGTTGTCATGGTCCTTGGAGATGTCAGGTCAACGTTCTCAGGGGGCAGTGACCAAGAAGGGTGGCTTGGGTGTGATCAAGCCACAAAGGGCAATATCAGATCAGAGCCAGTCAGGGACAGGTAAATCTAGAAGTGGATGGCAGTAAAAGTGGCTGACTGATGTCACAATTCCTTGCACCACCTAGCAAGTATAGCATTCAGCTTGACAGCCGTGGGAATCTCCTCCAGCGTCACATCGACCTTGCACATCCGGCCCCCCATACCGGTCGGAAGGAGTAGTCCCAGTGACACAAGTCGTTCCCAGCATATCTCGGCGACGCCTCGCCCCCAGACTCGTACTCCTCCTCCGAGGGCCATCATCCCCGAGGTGGCGCTCTGCACCCGTTGCCTTCCTATCAAGGTCGTGTATTCATCGTAGGCCATTGCAAAGTTTACCGTGTCCATATGCGCGACGATATCGAGACGAGCCGCGGATATGAGGAGGGAAAGGTCAAGGTCAGAGAGAGACTCCAGTAGATGAAGCTTGGAGTCAGGGGGGTCAACGGACGTCCCTGACCCAGACGTGAATCGCAGTGAGAGGTTTGACAGCGTGAGTGCTGCCAAAGGGAGCACACAGCTATTAAGGAAGGCCGGCACAGACTTAGTGCTATAGTAGTGGTACTCGACGTGATCCTTGAGCATCTGGTCCTTGTAGAGTGCCTCGATCTTCTTCGTCCAGTACTCCTGAAATTTGGCGAAGCCCTGCAGAGTGACCGGCAGTCCTTCTGCCTTAGCATCCTCATCCTCGACCGTGAGGCCCTGTTTGCAGACCGCCCAATATGCAGGTAGAGTCTTCGAAAGTGACAAATAAACGTAGCGGTGGCTAAATCGACTCTTCACACGTTTCTCGAGGCTTTCCACCACATCAATTCTGTTGGTAAGGCCCAGTACAGCGATGGGTGCCTTCCTAGCTTGGGCAATGTCAAAAAGATTGTAAAGTAGTGTCTGTCGGGCGTGGGTAGCGAAGAGGTCGAATTCGTCGATGATGAAGACCACGGACTTCGAGGTGACCCCTTCTTGGGATTCCGCGATCTCTGATGGATGAGACAGAAGCGCAAGCAAAGATGCTAACGTATCGGCATAGTTGCTTGTTTTGCCGATCAGGTCGTCCTCAACTTCCATCTCCTTTCCTAGCTGCCGCCATATGTCTTTCAACGCCAGCTTGTCGTCCGTGTGGATGAACCCATTGAGCCGGACGACATGGAACTGATCACGGTGCTCCATTCCAAGATCGTAAAGGACTGATTCGACCATCGTGGTTTTCCCGCACCCTCTGGCACCGATGACAAGCATCGAATTGCCCTCACCAGCCAGAACAGTCTGCTGAACGAGCTGGAATGTCTTCTCGTATGCCTCGTCTTGGTCCCGCAGCCTCATTCGACGCCTCCCGGTGCAGCGATCCAAGAGAACGCGTTTCAGAGACTTCAAGTGCTGTTCAAAGTTCGGAATCTCAGGCGCAGCTTCAATAACTGTCTCCGAGATCCTCTGGTCCTTGCCCTTCAAGTCATTCTCTGACGTAGCGGATGTGGATTGAGAGCAATCTTTGCACAGCCAATCCCCTCGGGGGATCCTGGACACACCATAGCACTTTTGGTGTACGGCCAGATCACAGCCGTCGCAAAAGAGAATCTGATTCCCCGTTTTCGAATCCGGCTTGCTGCAGAGGGCGCACACTTCATCGTCATCTGTCTCATCTGCCTCGCCCGGTTGGTCATCTTCTGCGTCATTTGGCTCCTCTTCAGGCTCCTCCTCAGGCTCCTCCCGGCGCTTTCTGACGGCCTTGCGGACTGATTTGACTGGCTTCGCGGCTATGTCTTCGAACAAAACGTCCCCACGTTTGAGTTTATCAAAGGCAACACTCTTAGGGGCCCGCTCGCTGTGCCTCCTGCTGGGAGTGAGGATGCCCTTGAGTTTGGGCTGGGCCTTCGATGGAGTCCGCGCGGCTAGGGCTTCATCTGGGTCATGAAAGTCGTACACATCGTTCTTTTCCCTGACATCCTGTCGATTCTCGTCCGGATTCGGTGTATCTCGCGATCGGTCGGTAGCATGCCTGCCATCGAGCCGGGGCTTCTTGGACGAGGTATCGGGGTCGTCTTTTCTCGGGCGGCCGCGCTTTCTGCTGGGCATCGTTTTTGGTGCCATTGCTGAGTGCGGACCTGTGTTATCTCACGTAGACAAAAGGTAAAGCCACGTATGACGTGGTGGGCCTAGCAGCCTGGGCTGGAGACTTCGGGCTTCTCATGGGGAGAAGAAAATCGGTCGGGGTGTCGAATGCAGAGAGAGGCTAGATGGTTGAGGGTAATTGCAGTTCGCGGGTGCGATTATTTTTGGCCCAAAGAAGACGGCAGCGATTGAGATATGCCACTGCCTTGGCTATGCGATATTCATTTTGCTGCCTGACTTTGGCTGCAAGTTGGTTGTAAGACGGCCCTTCTCTCGCGCGTCAAGTTGCCGCTGTGACGCGACCGAAAAGACGCGACCCGACAGGGTCTGAATTGATTTTCAGCCACGGTGACGCTATGTGGCGCAGTTACCCCTGAACTAACCATCCCGTGTAAGTGAGAGACAAACCAGATAGACCTCATCTCATTGCTGCAAAGAAAATATTATCATTCACAGATATCAACAGAGAATAAGAGATGATTCGGAGAGGGAGGATTAAAACCCAAGCCACATCACAACGTCACGCAAAGGGCAGCCTCATGGCTGTTAAGGGCGCTTTCGCCTGGTGCCTGATAACAGCGATTGAATCCCTCGTAAATTTAATCCAGAACTTGTGGACGTTGAAGACTCATGGTCAAAGCTTAGTAGTCACGAAAGTTCACCGAGAAAGAGGACATATACTAAATCTCAAAAGATCGGTATGCCTCGTCTAGTACTGATACTAGGCTGTGAGGAAAACAGAATGGCCGCAGTGAATGCATCGCCCGCCGAAACTCCGCTACGCCATTTTCCAACCACTTGCTTTTTGTGCTTTGACGTCTGGCGTACTATGTGGGTATTCACTCAGCTCAAAAATCCGGACGCCTCCTCTTTCAATACTATTAATCAACCTGCATCGTATCGTCTCCATCAAAAGCCTGTCCCTGTGGTGCGACTGGGACGCCCCTGCCACGACCTGCAACCAGTTCCCTTCTGATCTCGGGCCCAATCGCAGAATGACCGTGGGTGAGGAGCAGATCTAACAGAGCCTGCAGTGACAGGTTAGTAAGCAGTGGAAAGCTCAAGACATGTGCCCGCGCTGGACCAGCATGGCCGCTTCTCTAAGGGAAAATGCGATGCCTATCGAAATGAATTTTCCAAAGGCTGTACGTACCTCTCGCTGGTCCTCGTTGATATCATTTCGGTACCTCTGAGCAAAGCTCAGAAGACATTGGTGCCACAAAACCGGCAGCTGTCGCCCAATTTTGTTCTCTGATGGCCTCTCCATGGCCTCGGCCTCCTTCACAGCCGCGGGATCGATTGACCTAAAGCGCAGGAAGAAAAACACCAGCGCGTCAATGACCTGGTACGGCAAGGCCAGTCCCTTGTCGAGCAGTATCTTGATGAATACATTTGTACTGGCAGCAGACTCGCCATTGGAAGCTTGCTGAGCTGCCAAATCGCAAAGACCCTTTAGTCCAGCTGCAGAGTGTAGGATCGGAATGGAAACGCGAGCCATGACGGAGGAGACAATATGAGCCTCGCGCAACGTGCAGGTTCCGGAGCTGACAAGAGGGAACAAAAAGCCCTTGAAGAAGGCTGAAGGCTTATATAAACTCTTTTTGAGGGAATTGTAGAGATGGACATTACTGCGACATCGAACGTCAGTGACTGCAGGAATAGGCAGCAGGCACAACTCGAGAGGATGGAGCAAGCAGCGCGTCCAATATGCACTTACAGCTTCCTTGTTTCGTATATCTCATCTCGTACTCGGGGTAGAACCACTATTTCGAGCCATCGCTGGACGACCGCTGGTTTTGCGGAGGCGAAGATTCGAGTCAACCCATAAATCGCGTTCGGAGTCCAGTTCTCAGGTTGTGCGACCTCAATAATTCTCTCCCAGTCGGGCACAGTCGGTAGAATTTTCATAGGCTTAGGGAGAGGCCCGCTCTTCCACCTGCTCAGAATCATGCCGCACCTGTGAGATCGTCAGTATGAGGGCCTCAAGTCGTGTCATTCTGTAAAAAGGGGCAGATGGCGCACTTCGCATAGACCTCGATCACCTTTGGGTGCAGATCCTCCTCGGGAAAGTCTTCCATGCCACCCATATCCTGCTGATTTCCCTCACCGGCTTCGAACGCTTGGATTTTCTCCAAGATCAAGTCGGCCAGATTCGTCCCTCCTTGTTGTTCCTCGCCATCGGCAGGTTTTCGATCCCAGCCGTGCTTCAACAGCGGGTCTTCGTCAGCGGTGAGGAACTTGTTGAACATGGCCAGATCCTCGGGAGAAACCTCGGCTCCTTCAAGCTCGATCTCCTCTTCCTCTCCCCATGCTTCGTCATCTTCAAATGTGTTTTCGTTCCTGTCGTCCTCGGACGCGAATCGCGAGTCAACGTCGAAGGCGCTCTTCCTCGATTGCCCGGCAGGCTTGCTCTGGTCATCGTCCTCGTCCGCAAGCTCTCGGCCTAGTTGAAGAATTCTCGCTGATTGCTTCGAGTTGACAAAATGGTCCTGGTCCTTCTCTTCTTTTGTCTTCTTCGCCGTCTTTCCCGACCTCAGAATGCCGCTTCCTCCGAGGATGTCGGCCTCGAGAGGGTTGTGGCGACGCCCTTGGCGTTCTGCCACAGGTGTAGTGGCTTTAGGCATCTCGAATGGATCGTTGTGTGATTTCGTGAGATGCTCGTGGCGTGAGGCAGTCCTTCTTGATGTTGGCAATCTTGTGAAGAATTGGTTTGAGAGAGGAAAAAACTTGACCGACTTCCTTTTCTGACCTAGTTCTGCCATTATCAGCGCTATCGATAAGACTATCAGCATCCCCCACCAAGTCCACATTAGAGCCTTAGAGCTTGGCCTTTTCCTGTCTGCCCCGCCATCACATGTATCCCTTGATAACTTATAAGTGAGTGAGCTCAATTTCAAAGCTTTTCCAAGTATACGAAGCAGAGACCTCGACGTTTGACATTGTTTGATCATGCCCACAGAGCTTGAAGAGGTGTGTGACATCATAGGAGCGTTCAAGTGCAGAACCGAGCTAATATTTTGCAGCTTGTCGGCTTCATTGCCAGCCCGAACCCACAGATCAGGGCAGTCGCCGTTGAGAACCTTGTGGGTTACTCAACAGCGCAGCCCTCAATCTTCAAAATCAACCAATTGGTGCCGGTAAAGAACCTCAAAGTTCTAGTCCAGGACCGCCCAGTATGTCATGCCCATTGTGCACATTGAGAGAACCCAGTGTACTGAACACCGGCCAGCAAATCGCCCAACATGCCCTGACGATATTAGTAAATATCGCCGCAGATGCCGAGATCCTCAGCTTCTTGGCTACGGATGAAAATTTTTTAGATGTCATTTTCTCTCGGATAACGGTACGCTACTTTCTTAGTCCGCTCCAAGCCTCACAGGCTCAAAGCTGAGGATGCGGCGGCTGAATGAAGCGATGGTCGCCACGTACTAATGCAAGACGTTGTCTAGAACCCTTCAGAGCCTGGTGCGAATCTTTTGGCAATGCTGCTCGCAAATTTGGCCAAGTGGGACGGACTGAAGAATATTGTGAATCGAAAGCAGAAGGCGCCTGAAGGTTTGCCATCAGACGATCTTGTTCTCAACCAGCTGGTCGATCTTTTCGTCAAGGGCGCCGACGGCTCTTACAACAAAGATGCCAACTACGACTACCTTGCATACTTGTTTGCTGACCTAGCCAAGCATCAAGAAGTCAGGCAGTACTTCGTCAAGCGGCAAGAGTACGATGCTGTGATCCCATTGACTAAACTAAAGGTCTTCACCGAGCACAAGTCTGACATCAGACGCAAGGGAGTGGCGAGCACCATCAAGAATGTTGCTTTTGATGTGCCGTCACACCCTCTGTTCTTTTCTGAGGATGAGATCCATATCTTTCCGTACATCTTGCTGCCAATCATGGGCAGCGAAGAATACGATGAAGATGACATGATGGCGATGCTGCCCGAGCTGTCATTACTTCCACCAGATAAGGAGCGTGACCACGATACCAGCATCATTCAGACACACGTGGAGACCTTGATGCTCTTCACGACGACTCGGCAAGGGCGGGATCGGATGAGAGAGATTAAAGTCTATCCCATCATCCGAGAGACACATTTGCGCGTCAAGGAAGAGAGCGTAAAGCTCGCCTGCGAGCGATTAGTACAGGTCCTAATGCTCGATGACGAGGTCGAAGAGAATGGCGCACGTGTCGTGGAGTTAGACGACGACGACGACGACGACGACGGAAAGGTGGTTGAGGTATAACCCACAAACTAAGTCCCGACGGCTCCCAGAAGCTTCGAAGACCCCAAGTCTCTTCGGATCCCTTGCCCACATCGACTGGCAATCACGAACAGCACAGTGGGAGACGTGTCCATGAATATAACGCAATGCATGAACGCCATTGCCGCGGATATGTCGACCGCCACTCAGCGTCGGCTTCAACCCTGGCTGATCTGCACGGCGGTTTGCTACCGGCTGTGAACCGGACCGACAGCGTCAGGAGTGCGGTCCGACTCTTCATTGGCGGCAATTCGAGGCTCGTTGCGGATTTGCAACTATCGCTTCACCCGTCGTGTGATGGTATGACGGGTTGGAAGCTGGCCGCTTGCGGTCTCCAGATTGTCATGATACATCTGGGTCGCACTGGCAGATCGTGACAGGTGACTAGAGAGACCGAGATACCACGCTATAGATGCAATGAAGCCACAAAGTACAAGAGAAGTGGGATTTGTGATCGCCAAAGCATGAACTAGTGGGTGGAGCGGCGCACGAGAGAGGGTACCCTTGAAAAACTGGCTCGATCCGGCAGCTTGGAACCACAGGGGAAACGTGACGCTTTCCGCTGCTGCGGTTGGCCGAGCAGACTTTGCGCTGATCCATGCTATAACTGATCCAGGTCTCGATAATCCATCCCACCGCAGTTACGACCATCATTGTGGGGAAAACGGGGACTTTTTTAAGATTCGAGTCCTGCAGCAGCCTCGTGGCCTCTGCTCCGTGTCCATCATGCTCGTGCATATGAACATGCGGCTCTGCGAACACCTGGTTCTAGTGCTCTTGGTGTTCCATTTCGGATCTGCTGCCAATGTCTTGGAGTCTTGGAAAAGTGTCTTGTCGATGCTTGTCGATGCTTGTTTCGATCACCAAGCCGGCAGCTTCCTGCTGGTTGTGGGCGACTAGTGCGGAAGGGACATGATGCGCTCCATATGCATCTTGGCAGTTGGCTCTTGGCGGAAGAGGAACCCATCCTGACCACGCTTCACCCTCCCAATTTCGAGCCGGACGACTCGAGACTACAAGAATCTCAAATCGCTGCTGGCTGAGCTGAGAGACATGTCGTTGGACAAACAGTGGGGATCTTACGTCGGCCTATCAGCGAGCTGTAAGAGCTCTCTGCATTGACCAATAGCAGCCTTGGATTGCCCAACGTGGGCCACTAACACACGCCAATTCGTGGGGAGGACGGCCCCCAAGCTCAACCCCGGCCCGTCCGCGCAACGGTCCCAATCCTTCTTTGAGCCTCGCGTGCCCGGTTCCCTCGAATCTTGACAGCGCTCTTGGGCCAAATCGACAGAGAGCCCACCGATGGCGCCGTCCTTGGCGCATCTTGGGCTTCTTGGCGATTTCCCTTGCCCTCGGGCTGGCGTCCAGAACCTGATTAGCACGGGGCAGACTCTCACTCATTTGGTGATCAACCCTGTCACCGCGGCCTAGCATCTAGTGACCCGGCTACGATACCGATGGCTGCGTGGTGGGCCTGACCCGCGAGAGACACATGTCATGAATGATTGGAAGCGACACAAGCACGGCGTTGTCGCGCCCCCGCCCACTCTCCCGTACGCTCGCCTCCCGATGGCCAAAGCAGATGTTGACGAAGGGCGTTTCTGTCAGCCTCGACGGGCCATTGTGACCGATTATGAAGGTGTAGGTGATGGTCACTGCCTCAATTGATCCAGTAACACAGCAAAATAGCTCCTTCGCCGTCTCAGTGGCTCGTTGTGTAATATCTTGTGCATGCATATCCAGCCAGAACGTAACAGAATCCCACCCAACGTGACATGGACGTTCAGATATCAGTGGAAGGATCGGGCTGGAACAGGTCGGACGATTGCGCAGTGTCTAGTACCCACCAATCACTGCATAAGAACGGTACCATGGCCGGTCAGAGACACCGAGAGGAAAGCGTATCAATTTCGGGCAGCCGATCCAGGGCACCAGTGAGGACTGGCCTTCCTGTCCTTCCCCATTGCGACCACCGACCGAAAGCTTCTAGAGCTTGACCAACCGCGCCATTCTTAACAGGCATCCCTTCACTTCAGACCGAGGCTGGGCCGAACTGCAGAGCATGGACCTGTATCAGCCTTTTTCCAGACCAGGGATTCCGCCAAAGCTACATGTGCCTCAGATTAGGCTTTTCAGTCGCGGACGGTGAGTCGGGCGGACAGACTTCATCGCCAGCTGAACGCCATCTGACGTCTAGTGAACGACAGTGTAAACTATGCCGGATCAATCACTTGCTTCTGATTCGGCTGGCGTGTCAGCGGGCTCTTCTAAAGACACAAATTCATCCTCTTATATCCGTTCCTGTCATCACGACAGGGTTGTGTGGATGGATACCCTCCTTCACGAGCACACCTAGTAGACTAGGCTACCGGGAACACGGAGTAGGGTACGTACCCGACAAGGGATGGAATGGATCAGCTTTCTCTTGCGTGCAGATACGTACCATTTCCCCAGGGACCTGCGCATCTGGAATATTAAATTGCGAACCTTGTCCACCTCAGCTGCAGTCAGCACGTCGTGGGTGCTCTCTCTTTCTATCAACATCCTAAGGCTGTCCCATTTCTTTACCCTGAGAGCATCGTGCAGATTTAGCCATCACATCTGCATCTCAATTCGGCTCTCGAGTTGTGCCACCACCCACCGGTGCTTCTCATTCACACGGACAAGTCGACTTAAACACGAGCCTTCACTCACCATGGCCGCATCCGTACAGTCCCAAGCTCCCGTTGCCAAGACGGCAGGCGGGAATGTAGCATACCACAATTTCCATAACGACTTCATCCATGTACAGGACCCTAACGAGCGTCGTCGTCTCGCCCTCGCCGAGATCGACAAGGCTCCTTTCGGCTGGTACCATGTGCGGGCTATCCTCGTCGCCGGCGTGGGCTTCTTCACGGATTCGTACGATATTGCCATTCTCCTAATACGTGATAATCAATGAAAAAGCTAACAACCTTTTGCTAGGTACGACATTTTCGCCGCTTCCCTCCTGACCCTCATGCTGGGAGTTGTCTACTACCCTGGTGTGGGAAAGATGCCTACCAGCTCCGACACCGCGATCAAGCTGGCTACGAGTGCTGGAACTGTCATCGGGCAATTCGGCTTCGGCACCCTCGCTGACATCGTACGTACAACACATCCTGTCGTTGTCGCCTGACGTGGGTCATTCTGACCGTTACTTTCTAGGTCGGCCGCAAGAAAATGTATGGTCTGGAGCTTATCATCATCATCTTTGCGACGGTTGCTCAGGCCCTTACCAGTGGCTCTGTCTCGATGAATGTGTACGTCGATATGCGCTCCTGTCTTTCTTACCTTTCACTAACATGTCTCTGGGACAGGATTGGACTCATCATCTTCTGGAGAGTGCTAATGGGAATCGGCATCGGTGGTGATTACCCCCTGTCATCCATTATAGTAAGAAGCTTCTGGATATAAGTTTCCTCTTCAGAAAGGGACATCTGCCATCCGTGACCTGTCTCATTGCTTGCTCGAAGCTTCTCGCCAAACTGCGAATTTTGAGACAGGCTCTGGGCACATGCTGTCCTGCTCTACCTTGTTCCCCTCTAAGATCTGTATGTCTTTACTTCAATAGCTAACCTTCAGTGCAGACCTCGGAGTTCGCTACGACCAAATGGCGCGGAGCTATGATGGGGGCCGTTTTCGCCATGCAAGGACTCGGCCAGCTGGCTGCCGCCTTTGTGATGCTTTTCGTCACCCTTGGCTTTAAAGATTCCCTAGAGACTTCAACCAAGCTGGCAAACTGCACTGGAGACTGCGCCATTGCTGTAGACAAGATGTGGAGGACTCTTATTGGAGTTGGCGCTGTCCCCGGATGTATCGCCCTTTACTTCCGTTTGACTATCCCCGAGTAAGTTCAATTCTTCTTACGTTTATATATTCTGGTGTATAATCAATAACTGAGACGGTATACAGGACTCCTCGATACACTTTCGATGTCAAAATGGACGTGGAGAAGGCAGACGAGGACACCAAGCTGTATGTCAGCGGCAAGAGGGGCGAGGCATCTGTCGACGAGATCGCCCGGTTGGCTGCTCAGAAGAATGCCAACGAGAACATGAAGGTTGAGAAGGCTAGTTTCAAGGACTTCATGCGTCACTACGCCATTCCGAAGAATGGAATGCTCTTGGCTGGGTAAGCTATCCCCCCCCCCCCCCCCAAACCCCCCCCACAGAAAACCAGCACCTCATCCACAATACACAATATCTCAACTAATTGGCTATAGCTGTGCTCTCTCCTGGTTCTTCCTCGACGTTGCCTATTACGGTCTTTCCTTGAACAACGCTACGATTCTGAACGCCATCGGCTACTCGACTTCACACGCCAAGAACACTTAGTAAGTCTCACCTTCCTTCGGTCTCTCATCGAGACTCAAAGGCTCTGGTTCCCGAGTCCGATTTCGAGATACTTTCAAGCACGTTATTCCACTGGATCGCTCTACTAACAATCATTAGCGAGATCATGTACAATACCGCTATCGGCAACTTGATCATCGTCCTGGCTGGTGCTGTCCCAGGATACTGGGTCACGGTCGCAACCGTCGACACAATTGGCCGCAAGCCGATCCAGCTGGGCGGGTTCATCATCCTCACGATTCTCTTCATCATCATGGGATTTGCCTACGACAAACTCGGCCAGAACGGCCTGCTCGCAGTTTACGTCCTGGCCCAGTTCTTCTTCAACTTCGGCCCCAACTCGACGACCTTCATCGTGCCCGGCGAGTGCTTCCCGACTCGGTACCGATCTACGTCCCACGGTATCTCCGCGGCCTCGGGCAAGATCGGCTCTATCATCGGCCAGGGTGCCATCGCTCCCCTGCGCACCCGCGGCGCCACCAAGGACAACGCCAGCCCTTGGCTCAACCATGTGCTCGAGATCTTTGCGCTCTTCATGCTCTGCGGTGTCTTCTCGACGCTGATGATCAAGGAGACCAAGAGGAAGACCCTTGAGGAGCTCGCCGAGGAGGATGACTACGCCACCCGCGGCCTGTCCTCGAACGCTGGGTCCGGGGAGGGCGTCCTGGAGAAGGACAGGGATGCGCGGACCCCCGAGGAAAGCGTCTAGATGAAAAGTGGCGAGATGTGCTCTGGTTTTCCTGGTGGAGATACGTGACTAGACCATGTGCACGGGTGGTGATTTCTTCTCTCAAATACCCTGTTTTGTCATTGTTGCACATTTGCATATAATAGATTGCGAGATGGCTTTCCGGCCACATTAGACCATCGTCACATTGACCATGCGACCATGCGTGCCCATGATTTACATGTGAGTGTGCTCGACCATGAAGTCGCAACTGCCGCGCAACAATTGCCAGCCAAAGCCCCCCCTTGGCTGGGCCCAAATGCCCGGGACTTGCGGCCGCGCGCACGGTGGTCGTCCGATCTACTGGAAGCCGCGCGCTGGCAGCCCGGTTCGCGGCCAGCCCTGTTCACCGGCACTTTGGTAAGCTGCCAGCTGAGCCAGGAACGCAAACAGCCCTGTTTGTCTGTGGGGACAGTTGGTTGTCGACAGGTCCCAGCCCGTGCTGAAATCATAGCCCGGTGAAACAGACCGTCACCCCTCTACATCGTCCTCCAATATTCAGCTCGTCGTAACAAGGTGGTATCGATCCGACCTCCTAGCTCCTTGCCCCCGGTCTGCCTCCAACATATCAGGTACTTAGACCACATGTCTCCTCAACTACCAAGGACTGAAAATAGAAGCTACAGCCGGGGTGCACCAACCCTGCCCCTATGACTTGTACACTCACCGAAGCCTCGGGAGGCAGAAATTGGACCCGTCAAGCTTTGCTTATTTCGTTGGCGTGACGGGTGTCCAAAGTATCGACCTATCTTTGACTCGGTAACTCGGACAGGCGCCTGCGGGAAGGTCGGGTGGTCGGTAGTGATGCCACGCGCCCAATCTTGTTGCACATGTCAGGGCTGAAATGGACGCCTTAGCAGTGGTGTTGGAGCAAGAAGCTGTGAACATGATGATCATCCCGACCAGGGTGGACGATTGAATATCCTGTATTGGATGGAATTGAAGTGGCTCGTGTTGTCAGCCTCTATAGACGGTTTGAAAATCATCATTCATCCCTGGCCTTGGCATCGCTGGAAACACCACCTAAGTAGTCTACATACACAGATACAGAATAGGTAGAATAAAAACAGAGCATCATGAAAAATCCACATCGCCCATCAGAGGGCGCTATTTGTGCCATTCACTCCATTGACGCCGTTGACCCCGTTGGTATCAAAACCTGTAAAAATCCCATCAAACTTCTCGGCCGCGTCCCGGACGCAGTCGTGGCCGTAGATCATCGCCTGCACGTCCGGGCTGGCCCACTTGTCCGGGACGGCGCCCTTCTTGTCGCGGTGTTCGCGGAACTGGCGGTCGCGCTCCTCGCGGGCGGCGCCCTCGCCCAGGTGCAGCTGGCGGCCCGAGTAGGCGGCCATGTCGACGAGGGTGGTGCAGCGGTCCTTGCGCAGGACCTCGTAGGCCTTGAGGGCGCGGCTGATTGTGCGTGGCCGCGTGTCCGGCACGCGGCTCAGTACCTCGGCGAGCACGGCGCCGTCCTCGATGGCCATGGCTGCGCCCTGCGACAGGTGCGGCAGCGTCGGGTGGCACGCGTCGCCCAGCAGCGCCACTGACCCCAGGCTCCACGTCGACAGCGGCCGGTGCTGCCGCAGCTTCCACTCGCACACCTCGCCGTCAGGCACCAGGTCTAGCATGCGGTGCACCAGGGGGCAGAAGTCCTCGAAGACTTTGACCATCTGGGGCTTGGAGCCCTTGGTGGTGTAGGTGGCCGAGATGCCCTTTGCGAAGTTGTCGTCGGGCTGAGCGCTGGATAGGTTGTAGATGGTCTTGTTGGCGACGGGGTAGGCGATAATGTGGCGCTTCTCGCCGATCCACCGCACCACGCAGTCGCTATCCAGTAAGGCCATCATCTCCGGGTCGTGCTGCATGTCCTCGCGCTTCAGCATAATCCGGTACGCGGCCTGGCCCGTGTCTGCCTCGCCAAACTCCTCACCCAGGTGCGACAGGATGGCGCGCCGCGTCGTGGACTTGATGCCGTCGGCGGCTAGGATGATATCTGCCTCGACCTGGTAGGCCTCCCCATCGCGCGGCTGGACCGTGAACGTGGGCCGTGGCCCGAACGAGTCGATGCTGGCGATCTGTGACGAGAAGCTGAAGCGGATGGCGGGCTCCTTCTTGCAGCCGTTGTACATGCCACCGGCAAGGGACGACCTATGTCCCGTGCAGTGTGGGTACCCGTACTTGTCCTCGACATCGGGCATCTCGACGTGGGCTAGTTCCTGATCTGTGCTGCCCTCTGCGGGATCATAACTCTCGTCAGCAGGCACCCCGCCGTCTCCAGGAGGGACATGCTCGCCATGCCCATGCTGTGCACTCACGCCTTATACTTGTCTCCTTGACATTGGTGGCTTCTGCGTATATCTCCTGCCAGCACCCTAGCCGGTCGAGGATGCGGTTCATATTTGGGGCCAGCTGGATTCCAGCGCCCACAAAACCCAGATTTGAAGCATTCTCATAGACGGTGATGTCTTGGAAGCCTTTCTTGGCGAGGGCCAGAGCGCATCCCAGGCCGCCCATACCTTTGAGACGGCATCACCGTCAGTATACATTTTCCAGTTTTAAGATGAATCAAACCTGGAGAGAGGTGGGAAAATTTACCAGCGCCGAAGACGGCTATTTTGAGGTCGAGTCTGTCCCCCATACTATACGAACCCATCCTGCTGGTGTCCGGGGTGAAGAAGAAGAGGAAAGAAGACGGGAAAGGACAAGGAAAAGTAAAGCAGCCGCCCAGGAGGAGATAAGCTACTCGATAGGCGGAAGGAAGGTGGGAGGGCTGGGCGATCTGGAAGATCAAGATCTTATGTGGCGTAAAGCGGGAAGGGGGTATATTCTCCAGAGAGATGGGCTGTGGGGAGGTAATAAGTAGGTACAGCACGAGTAGATATAATGCACATATGGCCCATCTGCCTGGTCACAGGAGAGGCAGGGAGAATAGAGTGCAGCCTCTCAGGATGGGGCAGCGGATAAATCAGCAATACCTGGGACGGACATGATCCCAAAGAGGACGTGGACTGCCGGGCCTAATGAACAACAGCAGCAGCAGCAGACCAGCAGCAGACCAGACCAGACCAGACCACCTGTTGCCGAATTTCCATTCCCCAGATCTGGGGGTGTTCGGGATTGCATCTGCATCTGCTGCACTGGCAGCGGGCTGGGCTCCTGGCTCCTTGATGCTTGCACCTTGCACCTTGCACCTTGTTCCTCCCATGTTCCGATTGACTCGACTGCGCACGCCGGGAATAGTGGGTAGAACAGTCGGAAAGCAGTCGGAAAAGCGAGCACAAGTGGAAACGAACGTCATGCCCAGCGCGCTGGCAGAGCGTTGCGTAATATTTCGGCAGCTACATCTCGGCGCCGACCGCTGGAACGATGCGGGGAGTGGTGCCCTTGGTGCCCTTGGTGCCCTTGGGGGGGTCCCTTGGTGGACAGGCGTAGGCGGGCTGAGACCTGTGTAGACTATGTGGAACCTCAGGCTTGCGCAGCCGCGGCATGTTTGGCACAAACACACGCCCGCTGGCCCTTGACAACAAGCCAGCATCGGCTCGGGGGGCTTGCGGGGGACAGCAAAAGAAGAGCCGACAGAGTTGATACTAAGTGACTGGCCCCACGGTTCACCGTCCGATGGGTAGGCCATATCTGTGTACTCATCATTAATGTAGGCCAGATTGAGGCAGTCATTGACCGATGCTGGGGGCTGCTGGGGGCTGGGAAAACAGTGGTACCGCCCTCGGCGCTTCTTTGCTTCTTTGCAGCTGAACAGAAACACCAAAAGGCCACACTTCTGGTGGCCTTTCACGGACGGAGGCGGACAACTTAGCTGGTCAAGCATCGTGTCGCTGTCATGTGCCAGCCAGGCCACAGTCTCACGGTCAGGCCATCCATGCCTACTCTAAGTACTATCTACAGATTGCACAGATTGCACAGATGGCACAGCACTCAATGATGCTTATCTGGCTACCTTATCGCCTGCATGTCATGCGTCCTGACCGTCCCACGGCTGAATCGCCCTCCCATGCAATAGTACCATCCATACAGCCATACCAGCAAAGTGCCCGACAGTCTGGGAGGCTAGACATTCCGGCAACACGGCAACAGGGCAGCAGGGCCGCAGTGGCCGAGTATAAATGGGATCCGCATGGTCGGCCTCGCCGGCCTCCGATCTGGCTATGCATTCTCCGGGTCGCTTTCCCGGCTGAGTGGTACGGTAGTCTCCTGTGTACTGTTGCGACTGGTCAGATGCCATCTCATCTCTTGATGCTGCAGCTGCACATGCGCGTCGTAGACGACCCGGAACATGAGCAAACATCACCTACTTACGACCAACCCGTCTTGATTGATGGAATTTGTGCATTGTGCCTGCTATGTAAATGTGAGATTGCTCCACTGGAGTTTTCAATCGGCAACGCCCCGCTGTGTATGAGATATCTTGTGTGGACTGGCTGCTACTTTTCTGCTGTGCCACAATTTAGGTGCTACTGCATAGCACATCAACGGGGCAATCATCTCCACCTCTACTTGGGCCTGACGCGGTCAACATGCCGTTACTGCCGTGAGGACTGGGAAAAGGCGCCACGCCAGCTGCCAAGAGGATTCATTCGACCACTTTGAATCAATCGCTTCGCGTGACCGCCTCTTACGAGGATCATCATGCCTTGGCGGATCGTCGTTTTCAAGAACCGGCGCCTCTCGATCATCTTCTGCATGTTGTTTTCCAATGGTATAATCTCATGTAGCAAAAGGATGATTCCAACCGAGGTTGAGTTAACAAGCGCCAATACTCTCATCTGAGATAGGTGATGGATGCGACCGTGCGTCTAGATCCACCAGACCATCGTCCTAGGCCCAAGCCCAAGCGCGCGTGTATGCAGTGTTGCGAGCACGAGCGTGAATACGCATAATTCAATGTGCGATACGCACTCGAGAAGAAACAGACAGGGAAGCCTGCGCAAGGAAACGCAGGTGGGCGGCACGGCGCGCTGCCCATTATCAATGCCAATGCAAACCTGCAAATCTGTATCCCCCCTTTCGCTCGGAGCGGGCGTGGTGACGGAGCTTATTCATCCTCATATAGGATCCATCTCATCTCAGAACCTTATCTCCCCCCTCGCTCTCTGCCTCAGATGCTGAGATGCAGAAATGTGAGAAATGTATGAGATGTATGTGCTTGAGCACTGCTCGTGCCCACACGTGGTGCGGCCTTCAGACGCAAGCAAGTGGTCGTGATTATGAGCCACGGACGTTTGGCTGGCCTCGACTGGTCCTGACTAGGGCCAAGTGTCGCCGTGTCACAGAAAGAGCAGACAAGAGCAGCTGGCCAGCTAACGGTTGGACGGGACGGGCTCTGGCAGTGCTGGCGGGTCGATTGCGGTGGGCCCCCCATCATTAACGTTTGGGCACATCCTCCAATCACAGCGTGCCGTACAAATTTGGGAGGCCTGGATCGACTGCGCGGCAGCATTCGACCGTCCTGCCCGTCTCAAAGGGGGCAAGGGGACCTGCAGCCACTGATGTCACACAGGTCCAGGCCTGTCCCTTGCCAGCAGCCCAAGCAGGCCTCAATTCACCAATCGCGGCCTCCCTGAGCCTCTGGCTAGGCCCCAAGATAGTCGTCAAATATCCAGTTTTGTTTCACCTCCCTTGACAATCGCTATCAACTCGTCTTCACCCCATCTCTATGACTAGATTTGCCTGTCTACTCTCCCTTCTGGAAACCATCCCTTCCCTGCCTCCTTCCCGTCTATAGCTCCACTACTATAGTTGGCACTAGGAGCACACACCTACACACCTTCTCCCACGCGACGCCCATTGTTCTCGGTCTATTCTTGTACGCTCACTCACCCTCACACGCGTGTCCCGCTCTTTGCAGTCAAGGCAGGACACGGTACGACTCGACAGACAGCTCAACGGCCCTTTGTGCTCCTGGGTGTTTCCACATTGTGTCTCGAGGACATCCAGTGACTGCCGACTGAATACTCGTCAAGGCCCCACCACCACCACCACCACTACCAGCTCGACCGACACGCTTTTCGATAATGTTGCTGCTCGCACGACCATAACACCTCCACGACTCTTCACCCCGACCTCACACTTCAACCTACACGATATTCAAACCCCGTCAGATAATCCAGTGTTCTCACAGACTTCTGGGTACACTTTGTACCCCGTCCCTCAGAATGTCGGATTTGAGCAATATCACCGACCCCAGCGCCGGCACCGCCAAGGCGGTTTCCGGTCAGGGCCTCGAGACCTTCCTCGCATCCGTGGGAGTCTCCGTCGCTGTGGCCTTTGCTCAGGTCTCTCTATTCCTGCTCCTCAGGAACAAGCTAGCAAGAATTTACAAACCCAAGTCCTTCTTGGTACCCGAGAGAGAGCGGACGTAAGTAGACTGCTAGCCAACAAAGTAATAATGCGTATTCAAATATTAACCCTTCGCCCCGCAGCGAACCCCCGCCGGCGAGTCCCTGGGCGCTCATCAGGACCATTATGAACTTCAGTGACAGGGAGATCATCAAAAAGTGTGGTTTGGACGCCTACTTCTTCATGCGGTACCTCAAGACCCTCTTGGTCATATTCGTCCCTCTGGCCTGCATAATTCTGCCCATCCTCTTACCTGTCAACTTCATTGGCGGCTACGGCAGGAATTTGTGGACGAATTCCACCGATGCCGACTCCGATCCCTCGAGCAACACCACTGTCGTGGGACTCAGCACTCTGTCATGGTCCAACGTCAGGCTAGAGAATGCCGACCGCCGCTGGGCACATCTCATGCTGGCACTTGTGGTCATTGTCTGGGTCTGCTTCGTCATCTTCTCCGAGATGAGGGTGTATATCAAGGTGCGACAGGACTGGCTGACCAGCGCTGAACATCGGCTGAGGGCCTCTGCCAATACTGTGCTCGTCTCGTCCATCCCGGAGAAGTGGTTATCTGAAGAGGCGTTGAGGGGGCTCTTCGACGTGTTCCCAGGCGGAATTAGGAATATCTGGCTGGTAAGAACCATTTCCTCCATCTGCTCTCTTCTAGCTGACACACACGTAGACACGCGACTTTTCCCCACTCCTTGAGAAGATTAAAAAGAGAGAAGAGATCCATCTGCAGCTTGAAAGCGCAGAAAGTGATCTGATTCGCAAGTGCAAGAAAAACCAGCTGAAAAAGCGCGACCAAGAAGAGAAGCGGAGGCGGAAGGAACTCAGAACGAATAAGCCTACCAAGGCTGAGAAATTACAGAGGCAAAAGGACGAAGACGAGGCGGCCAGGCGTAGGGCCGAGACGGAACAAGGCATCAGCTATGGAGACCACGAGGAAACCCCTCATAATGCGGAGCAGGTTGCTGCGGAAGGCACCGAGACTAACGAGATCGAGCCTCACCGGAACGGACCGACGCTGAATCCTTTCGCAACTGTTCTGGATGGTGGCATTTTGAAGGTCGGCCAGGGGCTCAAGGGTGGTGCGAACAAGCTTGGTAAAGCTGGTGCTGGCTTGGGTGCTGGCTTAGTGGGTGGCATATCGGCTCTTGGCCATGGTGTCGACAACGAGCTGGAAAGAAGCGGTGGTTTCGAGTTTGTTAAGCCAGGAGCCGGACCCTCAGCGATTCCAGAAAACCGAGCCGACGATCGCCCCAACGGACCGACAGACAAGCGTGTGCAGATACTGGTTGACAAGCCAAAGCAATCGTTTGCAACGGAACGCAGCCAGACCCCATCCGAGCCTTATGGGAAGGAATCCATGCAACAAGAGCTTCACCCCACGCACTATGGAAACACGGTTCGCAAATTAGAAAACGTTGAAGACTTGTATGTGAAGGAAGAGACACGATGGTGGCAGTTTTGGAAGCCGCCATCGGGGGGATACGCCTCACCCGTCCCGCAGGGTGCCGAGAACAACGAGTACCCATTCACCGACCAGAGATCGCTGTGGGCCAAGATCAAGCAGCATATCCCTTTTATGGGCGAGGAAGAGGAAAAACTCGAATATCCTCCATTTGTAAACCCCGGACAGGAGGAGGATTACCAGGAGAGAGCCGGCGCTGAGTGGGAGAAATGGATCAAGCCCAAGGACCGCCCGCACCATCGACTTGCTATATTTGAATGGACGCCCGGTTGGCTTCCAGGGCTGCCCTTGCTGAACAAGAAGGTCGACACTATCTACTGGTGCCGGAAGGAGCTTGCTCGCTGGAACGTGGAGATCGAGGAGGACCAGAAAAATTCGGAGCGTTTCCCTATCATGACATCCGCCTTCATCCAGTTCAACAACCAGGTCGCAGCCCACATGGCCTGCCAGAGTGCGATCCACCATATACCCAAGACGATGGCTCCGAGGGTCGTTGAAATTTCACCAGATGATGTCATATGGGACAACATGGCGATGAGCTGGTGGATGCAGTGGACACGAGTCCTTCTCGCCTGTGGCTTTGTGTTCGGAATGATCATTCTGTGGACTTTCCCCGTTGCGTTTTCCGCTGGTCTCGCTTCCATTGATGATCTCATCTCTAAGTACGAGTGGCTGAGTTTCCTCAAGGTTAACGAAAAGGTACACGACTTCGTGAAGTTGGCCGCAGGTGTCTTGCCGCCCGTCCTCCTGGCTGTCCTCCTGGCGCTTGTGCCTCTTATCCTGGGCTTCGTCGCAGAGTTTCAGGGCGTCAAGACAGGGTCGTCAAAGTCGGAATGGGTGCAGACCTATTACTTCTTTTGTAAGTCCCCCCAGAGCATGGTAACGAGATTGCTTCTTGCTAACAATCGCAGTCCTCTTTGTGCAAGTCTTCCTAGTCGTCAGTGTTTCGACGTCAGCCATAAACACGCTGCTCGCCGTTGCACAACACGTTGAAGAGCTGCCGACCATCCTCGCCCAGAATCTACCAGACTCGGCCAATTACTTCTTCTCGTATCTTGTATTGCAGGGTGCCTCTGTGAGCTCTGGAACCCTCCTACAAGTAGCGGGCTTGGTAAGTCGGCTTTCCCTCTCCTGCGAGCATCATACGTCAAGGCAGCGTGAAAACTAATCAGATTGAAGGCCATGTGGTATATTCTCTCGAGACTCTTCGACAACACTGTTCGAGCCAAATTCAAGCGCCAGATTTCGCTGCCGCAGGTTAGCTGGGGTTCATTCTTCCCTGTGTACACCAATTTCGCCTGCATCGCCATCATTTTCTCCGTCATCGCGCCGCTCATGACGGTATTTGCCATTATCAACTTCAGTATGCTCTGGTGTGCTCATCGTTACAACATGCTTTATGTGACCCGCTTCAGAACAGACACAGGTGGAGTGTTGTACCCAAGGGCGCTCAATCAGACGTTTACAGGACTTTATGTCATGGAGATATGTCTACTTGGCCTTTTCTTGATTCAATCATCGACTTGCTACCCGCAGGCTATAATCATGGTCATCGCCGTGGCATTAACGGCGCTCTACCAAGTATTTTTGAATCGCGAGTTTGGTCCTCTCACGCGGCACCTTCCCATCACCTTTGAAGACGAGGCGGTTTTGAGAGACCAGGCCTTCCAGAAAGCACAAGACCGACGCTTAGGGATCATTACCGACGATGACGAGGCAACGACTCTCCGCAGCATCAAGAGCTACGACGATAAGGACATCGAGATGCAGGACCTGGATGGCAACGGTGGCAGGGCCCCTCACTCCCAGAATGAGCATGACGCATCACCGAAGACTCACCGCAAGAATCTTTCCTCTGGAGGAGGCAGTCTCCGCTCGAAGCTGATTAACCCTGTCTCAACACTGAAGCACGCCGGGACCTGGGCGGTGCAGAGTGGGAACACCATGAAGAACGCTACTCTGGGCCGAGCCGAAGAGAACCTCAAGACGGCGGCCGAGTATAGGCGGCAGCGGCGGGGAAAGGAGCTCGAGGCGCAGCGCGCGATTGGTGAGGCGCTGTACGGAGGTTTCGCAGACGAAATCGAGGACCTCACGCCTGAGGAGCGCAACCAGCTCGTACAGAAGGCCTTCACGCACTCGGCTGTGCGCGCGCGGAGGCCCGTGGTCTGGATCCCGCGTGACGACCTCGGTGTGTCGGACGACGAGGTGCGCCGCACCAACGACTACAGCGAGCACATCTGGATCAGCAACGAGGGCACGGCTCTCGACTCAAAATGCCGCGCCGTTTACGGCCGCGCCCCGCCCGACTTCTCCGAGCTCGACCTCATCCAGCTGTGATTTTCTTCGTCCGACAACAAGGTTGGCCCACCGGCTCTCTTGTGCATTTCTGCTTTATTTGCATCAGGCAACAGGCGTTTTCATGCATTATATAACTATATCCCCTTCCCTTCAATGACGTATTGAAGGGCTGTACAAAGTGGTTTTGGTTTTGGTTTAAAAGATGGTGTATTATCGGAGTGTACTATCAGGAGAACAACAGCATCGGGTGAACGGACAGGGCATCTTGCATTGCATATATAGCGTTACTCAGACGGCATTCTTCATCGGCATTAGAAACGATTACAAGACAGAGGGCATAGATCCCCAATGCATCTTTTTCCTATGAACTCTTTGTCCCGTCGTCTGTGTTTATGGGTGCAGTGACCCTGTATGCATCCTCATTGATGCACCGCTCTTGTCCTGTCGCCGTACTGACCGAATAGCTCCGCGTATGCAAGTACGTGGCTGGCTATCCTGCGACATTCCGCAGAGGTGGCTCAGCTCGCTCATTGCACCCCGCGCAGTCACGAGCGTTCTCACAGCGCATTGAAACACTGTTTGCTGACATGTACAACTTCGTATTGCTCCATTCCTCTATCTGCTCGAAGAGCTCAAAAGTAAAGTAAAACCATAGGGCGTGCCGGACGAGTTCAGGTGGTATTAGAGAGAAGATAGTGTCCACCCCAAGTATATCGCCCCTTGTCTTCCCTTCCCCTTCCTTTCCTTTCCTCGCCTCCTCCGAGGCCCCGAGATGAATACCAAATGCCTTGAACGCCGTGCGAGAATGCAAACGCCCCCCGAACCTCCCAGTCCGTCCACCTATCCACCCGTACTCTTTGTGTCCCAAGCATCTGTCGTATTTCCGGCTGGAACAGGCTTTTGAGAACCCTCGGCCGACCAGAAGCGCTGACTATCGCAAAGATGCGACCCACAATGTAAAGACTGCCCCTCCCCACTACCCTTCTGGTCACCAGGGGATACGCTTTCGGCCGAGCCGCATCCCTCGTCATCGTGGTGCGCGTCGTCAGCTGACAATGTGTCACCCCACGGGCGATTGTTCGTCCTCGTATGTCCCAGCGTGGCCCCTCCCGTGCCCCGCTCCCGTGCCTGTCACACGCCGAGGCGTCTAACCCATCGCCATCTAACCCGTCTGATTGCCACCGGCAACACCATACCGCATCGCGTCGTGCCCCCGGAATCCGCCGTCGGCCTTAGATGAGGATGTCCAGGCAGCAGCAGCAGCACAGCGCCGCCATGATGCCCTCGAGCATGCCCGGCCCCCTGTTGCCGCGGTTGTCCTGGTACTGGCCGTAGGGTGGTTGCTGGTAGTAGCCGCCCTGCTGCGGGGGGTACTGGCCGTACGGCTGCTGCTGCTGCCCGTAGGGTTGTTGGCCGTACTGTCCCGGCGGCGGGCCGTAGCCCATTCCTTGCTGCTGGTAGTATCCGCCGTCCTGCGGTGGCGGGTAGTAGCCCTGCTGTGGGTACTGCTGCTGCTGCTGCTGCTGCTGGGCGTCGTAGGTGGGCTTTGGGGCCTCGGGGCCCTGGCCTGCGTAGTAGGCTGGTGGGGCGTCGGTTGGCTTGCCTGACATGCTGGGCGGTTGTGGGAGGCTGATATGCTTCGAGATGTGGATTCTGGAGGCAAGTTTTGATAGAGAAAGCAAGCGCGAACGACGAGCGGCTTTTCACGACGTCTTGGCAGGAAGAAGAGACGATGTGTTGGTGGTTGAAAGGGAGAGCGAGGTGTTGGCCCAAGGGCTCGGATGCGCGGGCGACGCGGAATGGTCGCAGGTGATGGGTGTCTTGGATATGTGGCGAAGCACTAGCTCCCGGGCCGGCGTTTTAGTGTGCCAGGTCAATCGGTAGGCTAGAATGGCTGAATGGGCGGCGCGACTGTCCGTTGGTTTTGTACAAAGACGCTTGGTTTTCTGGCGAGCTAGGGGTGGTGATACTATGCAGCGCAGGCGCTGTCCCGGTGATTCGAGGGCGACTCGGCTGGTGATGCTTGCAAGGTTGTCGGCGGGCGACAGGTGACGTGGCAGCGGTTGATCGACAAAGAATGAATGTGAACGTAGGTAGCAGTGTGAGTTGGAGAGACAGATAGCAGGTAGCAAGAGAGTGACGGAGAAACAGAGAGGGAGAGGCAGCCGTAGGTTGCCGCTGCAGCAATTTGGTTTTTGTCAAACTCGCAACGTCTCACCTCATGTCACCGACGCTGGATCAGGACCCCCGGGGGGCGGCGATACTGCTTTGGAGTCCGAATGGCGTGCCTATTCTACAGCACAGCCACACCCGGAGGTTGGCTCCACCTCTTTGCTTCCATTGCCTCGGGTCTTCGTTTAAAATGCAAGCTCTTAACCTCATGTGTAGTAGGCCAACAAACCCTTGCCCTCAATTTCCGAAGGGCTACCCCCACAGCTGTCTTTGGGGGGGGGGAGGGTTGGTTGATAGTTATATTCCAGGCACGAATGCTTGACTCCTCCCAAGATGTGCTTCAGTCCACACTGGCACCAAAGATGCACTTATCATCTATTGTGAACCACTCGATTACTAATGCTTCTTTTCCGAACCCGAGACAAAATTCGTACGTGAACAGTACAAGGGCAGGGAAGATGGTGATACGCGTATACCAAGCCGTATCCGAAATTTGATTACTGCTTGAGCCGCGTGTAATTTCTCATCGCGGTTGGTATCGTGATTCCCACTCACTCGCCCCTTTCGTATGGGCCCTCCAATTCTTCCCCACGGAATACGCCGCGTCCACTGAAACCTTCAATCGGCGCCCGCCCGGAGGCAGCCCAGGGTCAACCAAAGGCTGCGAAGGAAGCCTCGCCAGCACTTCCCACATTCGCCTCTCCTCCTGGTATGACGCCTGGGCGTCCATGGCGTCGGCATAACTCTCCTGCTCCCTCTCGGCCTTGATCCTGCGGAACAGTGCCTCGCGGTCTCTCTTCGTCTGCGGCTGATCGACCGCTGAGTACAGCATGATCTCGTCTGCCTCGGCCTTGATGTCATCGTCCTCGCTGTCTTCATCCTCGACTTCGTAGGTTGAGTCACCACCTTCTGAGTCCACCGAGCCTGTCTCATTGTCGCTGTATGCCGGTGCATGAGGCGAGACGGATTCCTCTTTCGAAGACAGTGCTATTCGCTGTATCTTATGCCTGATCCTGTTGACATCTTGCTGCCCATTGATTCCCAATGCGTGCTCAACGGCATCATATGACATGATGCCCATCCCGTCTTCCTCTTCGGTGGGTCTTGGTGGATTCTCGTAAACATGCAGCCCCAGGCGTCTGGCGGATCCCGCCAACACGGGCTGCTTCTCCGTCTTCAAGCCCAAGGAAAGGGCGGCGGCACGGACGTCTTTCCGGTACACGTTGTTTTGCGTATCTGCGTTGTATCCGCGCTCAGCTCGTGTGCGCGACCCCGCCACGTAGATGCTTGCCGCCACAAGTCGTCTTGTCAACGTCAGCACAAGCGAGTAGAAGTCCTCGAGTGTCGCACGCCGAATCGAAGGATGGTCCCCGTCTACAAACTGCCAGTTCCTCTCTTCTGCTGTGCCGTTCATGAAGAGTCGCTCCGAAATTTGCAACCAGCTTGGTACGTTCAGAACTGATGTTGGCATGAGCACTCCGTCCACTGTCTCGTCTTGGGTTGCCTCTCTGCACTTCTCTTGCGAGACCAACCAGTCGCTTCCATGCTTATGCTGTTCCGAAGTCTGCTCAGAGTGCTCCTGTCTAAGCGCAAGACTGTCTGCCGCTTCCTCCAACGCTTCACAGCACTCGTGGCTGAGTTCGACAGCTGCCGGAAAGTCTGCCAACTCCAAAGGATCGAGCTCATTCTGTTGCCGCCGGTGAGCGAGCGCGTCCTGGAGCAATCTCAAGTACTGCCTGACCTCCATCTCTCCCTTGGTGCGAATCCGTCGCGCAATACCTTCTGTATCGTCCTGACCAAGGCGACCGAGGGCCTCGAAGAAGCGCTCTTTTTCCATAACTGTCCAGACTACCATGCCGATCTGCGATGCTGGCAGGCCAATTCTCTCGTCCGTTGTCTCGCGCCCGAGAGGGACATACTGAGCAGCCGCGTGCTCAATGTCCTCGTTTAAGATTTCCAGAAAAGCGCGATTGAACGCACCCTTGGCTTTTTTGAGTGGCCTGAAATCCATATCTCTATGTTCTGATGTCGACTTCCGTTTCCTTGGGCTTGAGGGCTGGCCCAAGCTGTCCCCTACCAACGCTGTTCCATGCATTGATTGACTAATTGGCAAGTAGCTACTCTCAGCCTCGTCAAGTGAGTAGTCGCTTCCTCCAGATGAGATTTGATGAGATGGCGGTTGGTAATCTGCAGGCAAGAGCTCTCCATTGTCTGAAGATTCTCCATCCGGGAGCTCTTCTGAGCTGTCGTTCTCGACGGTGGCAACTCGGTCCCCAGAGTCAACGGAATCCTTTGACGAGTTACGTCCGTGTGAAGACTCAGGTCTGCTACTGAAAGAGGCATCGACATCTAAATCAGCGTCTCTGTTTCGCACCATTTTGGAACTCCCGGCTTGTCCGCTTGAAAGGCTGCGCAGCTCCTGACTCTCATCGTCATGAAAGCCACCTGGTTCCGCACCATAAATCTCAGTAGGCTGAGAAACACGGTCCTCCACATGAACTGTGTTGTGCGCTCTGGACCTTCCTCTCTTGGAACGTTTTCGTCCTTTTTCGGCGTTGCCCTCGCCCTTTTTAACGTCTCTGGAGCCGCGCATCTTTCTATCATTGGGGCGCGAGGGCTCCATCTCGACATGTTTGCTTGGATGCCCGTCAGACGGCATGTTGTGTTTGCGTATCCATCAATAGCACGCGACTGAGATCGGGCTAGAGATAGTCGAGCAAAGCGCACCTTGATGGTTGCCCGAGTCTCAGCATCTGGTCGGATTACGTCACATCATCTTTGGAAGACGGACTAAATGGTTCCTCAAACCCAATTTCAGCTGTGGGTGATGCGTGGAAGTTTTACAAAAATGTCGACTTTAGGTGCAGGGATGGGAGCTTTAGCGCGGCCCGCCCTAAGCTCCAGGTTCAGGGGCATCTGTGGAGATCAATGCAGCGGCCTAGCCCATTCGACAACTCGCCTCCTCAGCCTTACAACTTTTTCTCAACGTCCTTCAATTGGCAAGGCTGAGCATATCATGATGCGACCAGTGTTGAGGGGCTTGAGTGCTTCCAAGACAATACCAACCATACCGGGATCACGGAGGATAATCTTTGCAGCCCCTCGGAACATCCTTTGTGATCCAAGGTTCTCATTCGGGTGCTCAAGAAATTATGCGACTCAACCAGTGCAACTTCGAGACTATCAGCTGGAATGTATACAGTCGGTCGTGTCTGCTCTCAAGAATGGACACAAGAGAGTAGGTATCTCTCTTGCTACTGGAGGAGGCAAGACTGTGAGTGCCCTAATGTTATAAGTGTTGAATGCTCCCTCTTGTTTTGCTTTTATCGACCTCAAGACAAGCCTCAGTCTATATAGCTGGCATATTGAACTAACTAAGCGTCCAAGGTCATATTCACACAACTCATTCAACACATTGAGCCACCTTCCGTAAAAGCTACTCAAACGCTGATTCTGGCTCATCGACGGGAACTTGTGGAACAAGCTGCCAGACACTGCATCAATGCTTATCCTGGTAAAACCGTTGAGATCGACATGGCTAAATCTCACGCCAGTGGAGTAGCCGACATCACCATTGCCAGTGTGATGAGCCTTCAGAGGGATGAAAGGCTTGGGAAATACAATCCTGAGAACTTCAAGCTTGTGCTTGTCGATGAGGCACATCACATCGTCGCCCCAGGCTACATGAAGGTTCTTGAGCACTTCGGCCTCTCGGCCAAGAGATCAGACTCACCAAACTTGGTCGGTGTGTCCGCAACGTTCTCAAGATTCGATGGACTAAGACTTGGTACTGCAATCGATGAAATCGTCTACCACAAGGACTATGTCGACATGATAGACGAGAAGTGGCTCTCCGGCGTGGTCTTCACAACCGTCAAGTCCACTGCCGACATCAGCAAGGTGAAGAAACAATCCGGCGGCGGAGACTTTGTCACTTCAGAACTCTCAAGCGCTGTGAACACAGACCAGGTCAACGATGTCACTGTCAGAAGCTGGCTTGCCAAAGCGGGCGACCGGAAATCGACCTTGGTGTTCTGTGTCGATCTTGCTCACGTAGCCGGTCTCACTCAAAAATTTAGGCAGTACGGTCTGGATGCTCGGTTCGTAACGGGCGATACACACAAGCTCGCGAGAGGCGAGATACTGGATGCCTTCAAACGGGGCGAGTTCCCTGTACTCTTAAACTGCGGTGTCTTCACAGAGGGTACCGATATTCCCAACATCGACTGTGTGATTCTTGCTCGCCCGACACGGTCTCGGAATCTTCTCGTGCAGATGATAGGTAGGGGCATGAGACTTCACAAGGGAAAGGAGAATTGTCACGTCATGGACATGGTTGCCAGCTTCGAGACTGGGATCGTCACGGTTCCCACGCTCTTCGGTCTGGATCCCGGCGAGCTGGTCAGCAGTGCATCAGTCGATGACATGAAGAGCACAAAGGAGCGCAAGGAGGCTGAGAAAATTCGACAAGAGCATGCTTATGATGAAGCAACCCCTGTTGTGTCCCAAGGTGTCCCTCAGAAAATCACATTCACAGAGTACGATTCCGTATTCGACCTCATCTCCGACACCTCTGGTGAGAGACATATTCACGCCATCAGCCAATACTCTTGGGTACAAGTCGGGCATGACAAATTCGTGCTGACCAGCGGCTCCGGTACTTATTTGAGACTGATGAAGGATGAGAAGGACGATGCTCAGGATCTCGACTCTTCTTTCTGGAGGGCTTTTGTCGTCCGAGCCCTACCTGCTAGCGTTTCCAAAGCACCATACGCCCAACCACACGAGATCCTTAAGGCAACCAATTTCACTGATGCCGTGCATGGCGCTGATAGCTATGCCCAGAAGAATTTTCTACACGTAATGATATCTCGGAGACAACGGTGGCGGGAGGGCCCACCGACTGAGGGCCAGCTCAAGTTCCTGAACAAGCTCAGGGCGGAGGATGACAAACTCATGGTGAACGATATCAAGAAGGGCAAGGCTGCCGACATGATAACCAAGATCAAGCATGGGGCCAGGGGGCGATTTGCTGATCTACAAACCACCAAGCGGAGGAAGGAGAGGCAAGTGGCCCAGCACGAACAGGAGGTGGAAAGGAGGCGGAGGGAATGCGTAACGGTAGGACCTGTTGCATCATGAGCCGCATGCCCTTGGTAAGTCACAAAGCGCATCATTTACTGATGAAGCACACAAAGCCGTTATTTTGTTTCTGTCTGCTGCGAGGGACAATTCGCGGCTAGTGCTGTGTCTTCGAACCACAGAGTATAAAACCCTCCTGGCATAGAAAAGGGATATCATAGCATAAAGCTCGAGTTAAAATACTAACATCTGATGGGCAGGGCTTGAAAGCGGTGATTCACTTAGTTCACTGGGACAGACATGTGAATTAGCCTCCCAGGTTTGCAGGGAGTGAAGCTCAGGTGCACTCTCTGCCCAAGTGTAAGCCACCAGCTGCCTGCAAGCTTCAATGTCGACGCCGCCGACTAAGCATCACCAACCTCGTCGCTGCTCACCACCTCCAGCCACAACACCAGCCGCGTCGCCGAGAAAACAACTCAGCCGCGCCGAGAAGACCACCCCTCAATTTGGTCCAAAAAGCTCGTCACTTTTTCAAAATGGCGTCTCGCAATTCTCTCACCCCTCCCAACTCTCCACCGGGCTCGTTGTTGTCAGACAGTCTCGATCACATTGACATTCCTTACGATCTTGACGCACTTGCGCAGTCTCTCGTGCAGTCCAACGACGGCCAGCCATCTCGCGATCTTTCTTCTGCACTCTCCCCTGCAACCCCCGGTCACATTGACATGCCCTCAAATTTCGACGCAGCTGCGCAGTCAGACATTCGTCTTCCCCCTGTCATTCTTCCTGCGATCCTTGATCACATTGACATTCCTTACGACATTGACCCATCTTCTCCATCTGAAAGCGAAGAGCCATCTCACAATCCTCCTTCTGCCGCCCTTCCTGCGATCACTGATCACATTGACATCCCTCGAAACCTCGAGATAGCTGCGCAAACAGACAGCGCTCAGAGATCTGGCCGTCATCCTTCAACCATCCTGCCTGCTGTCACCAATCACGAGGAGCAGCATCCATTCGGGATCCTTAACTCCATTCACTTTCGTCTGCGCATCGGCCGCGACATCAGCAGTGCCAATCCAAACGCACTGCCGCCAGCCCCTCCTGCGCGCATTGTACAGCGCAACGACTTCAAGGGCACGCCACCAAACGGCGACCCCAACGCCCGCCTCACTGCCACCACTATCACCACCACCACCACCACCACCTACTATCCATTCAAAGGTGTCACCTGGGAAGACCAAGTGTCCGATAACCTCCTAGGCGACGCGATGAAGCCAACCTTCCCACCTAAGCTCGAGGGCGTGGTCGAGGCGCGCCAGAAGAGCGAGGCGAAGACGACCGAGGACCTCGCCGGACTGGGAGCCGAGCTCGAGGCCGCCGTGCTCGCCAAGCGCGAGTACAACGAGAAGTTCGGTGCGTTCCGCACGCGGTGGAGCGAGGTGCAGTTCGCGCTCGCCGACAAGGCCGAGGAGATGCGCGGCCGGGTCGACGCCGCCAAGCTGAGGCCCCTCATCGGCGCCATAGGCGTCATGTTCGCGATGGGTAAGGCCGTCGACCTTGCGGCGTTCCCGGGCTCGAGCTTCGGGGAGTTCGACGAGGTATGTGGTGTCCAATTATCTGTCATATAAGTCCTCTTCGCGTCTGGATCAGCTAGGACTGTCCACTTGCCCTCGTTCTCACTCTATCTTCACCTACCCCTCAGTGATTTTTTTATGAAAAGATGCTAACGCGAAGATGAATAAAACAGAGGGCCTGCAGCCCCCAGGGCTACCTCTCGTCGCTCTTCCCGGAGCTCACCCACCGTCCTCTCGCCGGTCCCGTCGACCCTTGGGCTCAGGCAATGGAGGTGCTTGCCCCCCTCCCATCCCTTCAGTGGGACTTCTCCCTTGGCGGAATCATGGCCGGGGAGAAGCGGGAGGGGCTGCGGGCCCTCTGGGCTGCTGCTGCGGCCGGCCAGTGGGAGGCGGTAGACGAGAAGACGAAGGGAGCGCTCGCGGTGGCGGAGGAGCTGCTCAGGCGTGCTTAGGCCAGAGGTTTGGGGTGTTTGGCCCTTTGGGGCATCCTGAAGAGAGGAGGAGCTCGTTTTGTTTTATTTGTTTAGATACCATGTACAACTAGGGGGGACGGAAATGGAATTGGCGTTTTGTTTTTCTCAGGCTCTGCTCTCATGCTGTGTGATGCCTGTGATTACAGTGACTGCGTGCTTCCTTCCAACTATGACCTCAGGAATTGTCCACAAATATCCAGTGGGCATCGATCTCACCACGACTATGGACACTTATCACATGACGTCCATGTGTGATGCGAGAGGAAATATCCCGGCGTAAAGCTTAGCTTGAGGGAGCGAACGGCTGAGCTTATTAGTCTGGCCGCTGGGATAGGAGAGCCGAGTTCAATGCGTTAGGTAATCCCCTTACACGTTGGAAGCCGCACCCATAGACGACAAATCATTTCAGTTGCAGACTAGTTCTGAAGAAAGAGCGATATAATATCCAACAACGAATGGCTGAGGAGCAAAAGAAGCTGACGCCTGCACCCTGAAGATCGTTCCCCAGACCGCGGTGGGCCGCCCGCGGGCTCAGGGTCAAGCTGCACCTGTCAGCCGGGGCCTATCTCCGATCTCGGGCGGCCGCATGTCAACAGCCCGGGGTATTCGAAATTTCACAGGGCGTCGGACGAAGCTCGACCGACTGACGATGAGGCCATCCGTGTTTCTCTCTGCTCACCTCCCTCGCGAGAACTAGTCATTCACCCTGCAGCGCTGCCTTTCCTCGGTCTTCTTCCTTGCTGGCTACTCGTATAATTCCTCTGCCTGACCCCCGAGGAACCTCGCGCAGAATGGACAAGAAGAGGGACGTCGTCAAGTGAAGCCAAGCCATCCGTCTTGTTTTTTTTTTCTCTCCTGCCTCCCTCCCCTGGGAAACCCACTCTTTCTCCTGTCGCGTCTTTGGGTGCCTGGTTGTCACCACCCGGTTCGAGTCTGTGCATGAGACACGTGGAAACTCGTCCGTCTCTGAAATACAGACCGACACACCATGGCCGACCGAGACAATGGCAAGCCGGGCGACCCGGCCTGCCAGATGAAGCTTGAGCCGAAGCAAATCTCGCTTTCAAAGCCTCAGCTCGACAGCAAAGATGCGGTATCCACGGTCGAGAGCAAGTGGAACACGAAAAACCTCGCTTTCAGGTGGGCAGCAGACATCGCCAGCGCATCTTGCGCCGCAGGTCTCGTTGCGCCCCTGATATCCATCATCGACCGGTATGTCCCAGGCTCAGTCACCAAGCTCCAGGAGCTCTGGGAGCTCTCCCACAACCAGCCAGACACTGACAGAACCCCCACAGGTCCATCATGGAGAACGCATCGGGCCGGGCCACCCTCGGCGACTCGGTCAGGAGCTCCCTGCGAAACCTCGTCCTCCGGCCGCACACCATGATCTTCTCGAAGCCCGTCGCGCTCATCTTCATGGCCTACGGCGGCACCTACCTGACCGCCAACACGGTCGACACGGCCTACTCGACCGTGCGCAACAAGCCCGCCACGCTCGTGACGTCAGGCACGGCCAAGTTCGCCTCGTCGTCGGCCGCCAACATCGGGCTGGGCGTCTACAAGGACCAGGTGTACGCGCGCATGTTCGGCCCCGTGGGCAAGGCCGTGCGCGCCGTGCCGCTGCCCTCGTACGCGCTCTTCACCCTGCGCGACTGCATGACCATCTTCGCCAGCTTCAACATGCCCATGATGCTGGGCCCGGGGGTCGGCGCCGCCATGGGCGAGACCCTCTGCAGGCAGGTCAGCGGCCAGACCGTCGTGCAGTTCGTCGCCCCGGCCTTCGTCCAGGTCTTCTCCACCCCCGTGCACCTGCTCGGGCTGGACCTGTACAACCGCCCGCGGTGCGAGAGGTCGGGCCTGCCTACGCTCGGCGAGCGCTGGGCCCAGGTCTATAAGAACTGGGGCATCAGCGTCGTCGCGAGGCTGTGCCGCATCATACCGGCGTACGGTATCGGTGGTGTAGTGAACTCCAAGGTCCGCCGCAGCTTGATGGAGAAACTGTAGGGCGACCTTGGGGGATTTGTGGAAGAAGTGGAATGTTTTTTCAAGGATATAATAGTGTGTGAGGCTTTACTTTTGCACTGTAGGCGCATGGCTTTCTGGCATGGCGTTCTGGCTTTTGATTTTCTTTTGGATACCCATGGATGGATGATATTCTCATCTACATGATCTGTGCGAGTATAGACCACTAGACGATAGATTTGACGATGATAGACATGGAATGCATCAGGCCTTCGGTATGGCGCCTGCGGATTTTGAGCTATGGAGAAACAAGTCGATTGATCTTGTACAATATATCTATGGTTGCGTCGGGCTGTGTACCTATAGAAACCCGCTCTCTCTCAATGCTTTGTAAATCTTCGCCTCGGCCTCCTGCGCCTCTGTGCGCTTGCGCTGACGGCCCTCACCCGTATCGATGAAGTTCTCCCAGAACTTGAGTCCTTCAATGCCTTCCTCACGACACAGTACTCCACGCTCCTCCGCCATCTCCAGCTCCTCCTCGGCAACGCCGATGCTCCATCCGAACCTGTCCGCTGCGTCCCGCGCCGTGACACCGCGGCCAAACTCCTGCCAGTCCCAGGGGACCTCTCGCTCGGGCGGGATGTCATGCAGGTCCCGCAGCCAGGCGAGGAGGGTCTTGATGGTCATCTCGTCCGTCCTGTCCATGCTCTGCACCACCATGACGCCACTCTTGAAAATCCGCAACCGCACAGGCAGCTTCAACTTCTCCCATAGGCCCGCTGCCTTCTCAAAGTCCATGGGACTGACCAGCTCCACGCCACCCCGAGCCCGGTTGAACATGGCCCAAAGGTCGACTAAGCTGATGATGCCCCCTGCTTTCCTCAGCACGCCTCTTGCATCATCTGTGAGAAATTCCGCGAGGTTTCGCGCCAGCTCAGATAGGTACAGCGACTCATTGCTGCTCCCGCCGCCAACGATATCCTTGGTCGTCACCAGCCCTAGCTGGCTTGCCGACTCGGCCAGCAGTGCGTTCGCCTCAGATGAGCCAGGGCCTCCGTTGCTCTGCCTAGAAAAGCCTTCAGCCAGAGCGACGATCTCCTTGGCAGACGCCATCAGAGCCTCAAGGTCCTCAAAAGCAGTGCCAATGACCAGCTCGTTGTTCTTCCGCATGTCCAGGCCCCTCTGCTCGAGACCTGCGATGCCCACAGTTTTCTTCCTCGCCTGCTCGCGTGTGGATCCATTCCCAGAGTTCCCATCCACTGCAAGTGGATTTTGATTGGGGACACGAGGTGCGCCTTGCAGAAGCCATTTGCGCTGCGTGATGGCACCCTTGAGCCGTTCGTACAGGATCTTGTCACCACCAGCCCGGAAGGATATCTTGATACTCTCAGGGCTCTCCATACCCGGCAGTGCACCGTAGCTGAGAACCGGGCCTGGGGAATCCGTCCTATCCTGGGGTTGCGGAACTTGAGCCGGCTGGCTCAGCTCCGTCGGTACGTCATGCGAAATTAAAGGCGCCCCGCATATCTCACATGATAGCAGAGACGGATGGTTCAAGAAGGTGCACCTAGGGCACTGGAAGGAGGCATCCGGATCAGATGTCTTTGGGGGGCTGTCGCGTGCCCCTGGTGACTCATTCCCCGAGACCAGACTGTTGCCTCCCGACAGGCCTCGAGGACGCAGCGGTAAGGGCGACACCACCGACTGCCTGCTTGTCGCGTTATTTATAGCCGCCTTCAGCACGTGAGTCAAGGCTGGCTTGATCCCACATGCCAGGCAAGGCGGAAGTGGAGTCAAAGCACTGGCGGTGGCCGGGTCGAAGTTGGATGGCACCGGATTTGAGAAGCTGCAGATGGTGCATACCCACGTCGCCGAGCTCGCAGGAGACGGGTCGACGGGTGCTGGCCTCAAAGGGCTGTCTGATCGCGGGACAGGAGAGTTGTTGCTGTCCCTCGGTGAGCCAGTCCCAGCCGCTGGAGATCTGGACTGGAACGAAGAGCGCTTGGTGGGCTTGGGTATCAAGGTAACCTTGGCCGAGGATTTGAGGAAGCCTGCCTGTTGCACATATTCTCAGCAAAGTGGTTCCGAGGTATCCATCCTACCACACGTGCTTGATCTTACGTAGTATTCATATCGCTCGATCTCCTTCAGGTCCAAGGTGACCGAGTTCTTCCTGGGGTCGGTCTTATCTACATAGCAGATGCGATGCGATGTCAAGTAGACCTGTCCATTCTGTTGGTTCGGTAGCTTATACTTTCTGCAGAAGGTTGGAATAATTAGCTTCTACGTTCCAGCAGGCGAGAACAATCAAAGGCGGCAGCATCAAGGAGAGAGCCAGATAACCAGCAGAAGAAGGGCGGCGCAAGCCAATAATGGACGGCATATGGATGCATCAACTAACCCCTCGTACAACCCCACATTATCTTGAACAAAGAGCAGGACTTCGTCTGGGAGATAGGCTGGCCGGAGGGCAGTTGTGAGGTCTAGCTGCTTTAGAAACATTCGTCATATCTGTTCTGGGAGACAATCCCAAATGTGAAAGGGAGAGAGGGGCATGGAGAGACTGCCTGGCAGTCCCGACTTTGTCCAGGGCAGTAGAAGATGCGATGTAGCAGGACAGTGATGTCAGGTCTGATGCATCTAGCCGGCTTAGAGCCCAAACGGGAACCGATCACGCTGGGCAGGATTGGACTTGGGGTGTTAGGTAAGCCAGATCGGCCCACTAGCGCCGTACACGGCAGCAGTAAATCTCACAAATCCATATCACTGCCCCCCGACCACCAGTCACCTCCCACCGCTTTCCCCCGACTTCCTTTTCATTTGAGACATCAACCGACGTCGTCGCCATTTACATCTACGCCATCGTCGCCATCGCCACCATCACCAAGCGACTTCCTCAACGTCTTTTCGACAAATTTCTACTGATCTTTACAGCCGTATTTGACTTCTGTGCCACACTTGTCCCTACCCCCGCGTATCGTCGCGTCGCCCAACATGTCAGCAAACATGATGGGCTGGGCCGCTGCGCCCGGCACTCAAGGAGCAATCCCCCCTCCGCCTCCAGGAACCTACGCCTATCCCAACCGTAAGTCTGTCCCGGCCTCAAGTGATCGTTGAGCAAGCCATTAACCTTCATGATAGCTGCATACACCCAGGTTCAAGTTCGCCAGAACTTCAGTCAGCCGTACTCTGCCCCTCCTCCAGTTTACCCAGGTGCCCCTGTTCCACCGTCCCCATACGGTGCACAACAGGTGCCTCCTCCGCCCCCAGCTAATCAACCCGAGCCCGCCAAAAAGAAGATGGAATGGCCCATGTCGGTTCGCCAATACGTCCAACGATCCTTTATTCCTGACAACCTGATTGCCTCGGTCTCACGTATTGAAATGGAGCAAAAGTTGAGGGAGGTCATTTCTGGCGCTTCCCAACGCGACGAACTGCTTACGATGGACTGGGACAATCTGCCTTTGCCCCAGCAGTTGGTCATGCAGGAGCGCATCAAGTTGCGAGAGTCACAGAAGCCTGCCCTAGGCAGCAGTCCCAGTTCAGCCAAGAAGAGAAAGTCCTTTGACGAGGACGGAAGCAAAGATAGCAGCCCGGCTACCGCAGCTCCGTGGCACCGTGACCTAGCAAAACGTGTCAGCTACGCTGCCGATGACAAGCGCCAAGCCATGGACGAGCCTTTGGCCAAGAGTAAGTACACAAAGGCCAACGAGAAGCGACAAAAACGTGCCGAACGCTTTGGTGCTCCCCAGCCGTCCCCTCAGAGGTCTCCTACGCCCGAGCCTCCCGCTGGTCCTGTAATTGGAACGTGCCAAAAATTGGAAAAGAACTACCTGCGGTTGACTGCGCCACCCAAGCCTGAAGTTGTGCGCCCAGAACATATTTTGCGGCAGACCCTGGACCTCCTCAAGAAGAAGTGGAGGAAAGAGAGAAACTACTCTTACATTTGCGACCAGTTCAAGTCCTTGCGTCAAGACCTCACTGTGCAGCGGATCAAGAACGACTTCACTGTCGAGGTCTACGAGATTCACGCCCGGATCGCATTGGAGATGGCCGACCTTGGTGAGTATAATCAGTGCCAGACCCAGCTCATGGCCCTGTACAGGCTGGGTTTGAAAGGTCATCCCGATGAGTTCAAGGCCTACCGTATTTTGTATTTCATCTACACCGCCAACCGTTCGGACCTGAACGATGCCCTGGCAGATCTAACCACAGCAGAGAAATCGGAGCCTGCCATCAAGCACGCACTGGGCGTCCGTTCGGCCCTGGCCCTAGGCAACTACCATCGTTTCTTCCAGCTTTACATTGACCCCTCCCATATCAAGATGGGCGCGTACCTGATGGACATGTTCGTCGATCGTGAGCGTCTTGCTGCACTGTGCAATATGTGCAAAGCGTAAGTTGCCCCGGCACCTCCTGCTACTGCTGCCTCAAGCATCAAGCAAACAGTGCTGACCAGACTCTTGGTGTAGTTACAAGTCAGACGTGCAGCTTCGATTCATAACTGAGGAGCTCGGGTTTGATGCCGACGGCGATACTTATAAGTTCCTTGTCGATCATGAAGCTCAGGAGCTTCTTGAAGAGCGTGATTCCGTTGTCTACTTCTTGATGAGCAAAGCCAACGGGCACTTCAATGCTGCAAAAACCAAAGCCTTCGCCCGGGTTGACATCAAAGGCCAGATTTGATTCTGGCTCCATTCTTCGTTTCTCTTCATTGTTATCCGAGTGTTTCATGGCATAGCCAGCACAGCATGGCAGCATGGCATCATGGCATGCACGTTGTTGTCATGGACCGCATTTCATCTATTTTCCGCATTTCCCGTCCCCGAATTAGTATCACCTACCTACCAACAAGCTTACGTCTGACCGACCCCCGGCCCGATCATGCACCCTGCAGTCCAGTCATGTGGCCAACGAGGACGGCGCTGCGCAAAGCGTGTGCGATCGAGTTGGCGAGCACGGTTGTCGACACGCGGATCGTGCCTCGGTATCAAATAATGCCAGTGGAGTTTCGAAAGGCGCTGTCCTGACCGCGATCTCCAGCTCTACTTGATCTGTCGATATTCCCAGCTTGAGCTGGAGGCAGACGTTGGGGGTATTGGGAGGGAGTCTGAGGGCATGGACAATTTTGCACGCAGTTGTCGAAGTTGAGGGAAGGCGTTTTTGTGTGTGTTTGGAAATCTGTCGGCTGGCCATGGTTGCGATCGCATTGGTTTGAGATACCATTTGATGTTGGCAGTAAATGGGCAAGTAGACTGGGCGGCACAAGCTGTCCCGCCCCACGAAAAGGGCGCTCATGGACCGGCGTTGTGGCTGTTTGTTTACATATGTTGATAATTCCAGATAATCGTTCTATCAGCTCTGAAGGCTCGTTGATTGTGATCTGATGAATGCTCTGTGCTATGAGTCAAAGGGAAGAGCCGTCACTCTACTCTACTCTGTTGCTGCAGCCTGATTATGTAACGCCCCCCAATAACCCCAGCAGTCGCATCAGTCTGAGCCCGTGCCCGCCCCCTTTGCCTCTTCAACCCCGCAGTGTGGCACGCTGCCCGACTTTAGCAAAGCCAACCACCTCTTTAAGCCACTTTGCTCCGTCTCCACTTCATCGCAAATTGCATCCGTTGCATCGATTGCATGTCGCAAAGCAGCCTCGCCTCGACACGCCTCGACACGGTAGTTAAATATCGTGGGTAGACACAAAGGCCATATTCGCGTCCAAAAATTGGAACCGCTCTCGTAGCGAACCATGTCGGCTCCGACGGCCACGGCCACGGCCACAGGCCCGGCCACTTCTGTCTCCAGCGCCATGGACGCCTCCCCTTCCGATGCCCTGACCGCCACCCCGTCGCAGCAGAAGGAGCGTCACTCGCTGTCTCTCGACCAACGCCGCGCGCTGCGGCGCTGGGCCAACTCGCAGACGGTGCGCCCTTCGCACAAGGCCTGCATCGAGTGGTTCGCCAGCCAGTACGGCAACACCATCAGCCAGTCCACCGTCTCGCACTCGCTGTCGCCCAAGTACGCCCGCCTCGACGGTGACCCCCAGCTGTCGGGCTCGCGCCTGCGCTTCGGCAACTGGCCCGACGTCGAGAAGCTGGTGCTCATGTGGCACCACAGCATGGTCAGCAGCGGCCGCCAGCCCACCAACGAGGAGCTCGCCGACAAGGCAAAGTCCATCTTCCAGCAGCTGCCGCGCTACAAGGACGAGCAGCCCCCCGAGTTCAGCCCCGGCTGGATCCACCGCTTCAAGAAGCGCTACGGCCTCCTGATCCGCCGCCAGCGCAGGCACGGCACCGCGCCCCCGCCCCAGGACGACATCCCCTATCTCGTCGATGCGATCCCGCGCTTCATGTCAGTCGGCCCCGACACCAGCCCCGCCGCTATCCGCGACTCGGTCCAGCGCATCGTCGGTGTCGAGCCGTCTCTGGCCACCTGCGCCAGGGTCCGGGACGAGGTTGTCCGCAGGCTCGAGAATCCCCAGCTGAACCACAACGGCCAGCCCAACCACGTCCTCGACACCAGCGGCAACCACAACGGAGGGGGCGGCATGGGCAACCCTCCCCCTGGCAGTGGTGGCGCAAGCGCCGGGCCAGGCGACGCGTACGGTGACGAGGACCCGGAGATTGTTCTGCAGAACGCGCTGCACGCGCTGCAGCAGGAGGAGGCCGACGCGGAGGCCGAGGCCGCGGCCGCCAGGGAGGAGCGCGAGATGGCCGAGAGGGGCCTGCAGGCGCCTCCACCGCCTCCGCCGCCGCCGCCGCCGCTGGCGGGCATGGGGGCCAGCCAGTCGTACGCGCAGCAGGCCGCCGGCGCGGCGCTGGCGACGCCGGTCAGGAACGGGGTCGCGCAGCCCGGCGGAGTCGGCGGAGTCGGCGGTGGTGGCGTGGGCGGCGGGGGCGGCGGGGGCAGCGCCAACGGGAGCGTGCTGGCGCAGCCGCGGTACTCGGTGGGCGACGACCTGAACCTGACGCCCATACCGTCCAACGGGCCCATCTCGACGACGGACCGGCCCATGCGCTGCCCGTTCTGCATCAACCAGCGCATGCTGCGGACGATCAAGGAGGCGGTGGAGCACATGGCCACGCACGTTGTTGTCTAAGGTCACTGGAAACAAAAATTTGCATCGCACCCTTTGGAAGGACCCGTCAAATGTTCACATACTATATACATGCATACATACATACTTGCATGCTCGACGAACTCGGACATATACCAGGCGTTTCGGCAGCCACAGCCGGTGGAAAAATTTGTGAGGAGAGAAGGGAGAATAGCAAATACGGCTAGCTGGCCGGCGACCCGGCCCCGGGTGCCAGCCAGGTCGACTCGCTTCGTGATGTACATATTACCGTTGGGCTCTTATCTGAAGTCTGTTCTTGTTCTTTAAGCTTTTTCTCATGACGAAGGGACCCTGGTCGTCATCAGGGGTGAGGATGTGCAAGGCGTTTGGCGTTGCTTCCACCAGCAAGCATGACTTTTAGTCCCACAGACCAAGATAATGATGACTTGACTTTATTAAACTCCTCTCCTTTGCGCTACCGGTGACTGGTATGCTACGAAATTGAGATCTCTTGTTGCCATAGGAGCCCCGGTCCACTTGCGGGACCAGAATGTCCTTTCTTGTAAACTCTCATGTAAACATACAATAAACAATTCATACGAATCTCTTCACATTATGAATCTCTTGTGAATTGGCTCGATATCACGTCTTAGACACTCATTCTGCATGGGCACACTGACGATCTCGTCAAAGTCTCTCACTCGTCACTCTCTGTTCATTCCCTTCTCAACGACAACTAAGCTTTCTCAGGGGCACTGCTCCAACGCCAGGAACTGAAATTCTCTCAGAACCAGAATCAAAATTGACCTTCTCGTCATCCGTTTCTCGCAATAGCGCTGACGTTCCGCTCCTGTAGGTCGGTCCGCAAGACCCCACCGAGCAACACACATCGTGATCCAATTTTGTCCGCCGCGGAGCCCGAGCCTCGCACACCGACTAGCTGGTATCTCCGTCCTCTCGCACCAGCACCTGCATCTCGCGTTTTCCAAGCTCACCCTAACATGACAGCCCCGCAGGAGCAACGGAAAGTGGGTAATAATAAAGACTGAGCAAGAGGGAATCAAATAAAAGAAGAAACCAACCAAAGAAAAAGACCGAAGCCTAGATATCTCATAGAAGTGTAAGAAGAAAAAGGTTGACCAAAAAAGCCAGCCGTGAACGCCTTTGCTTTTCCACCAACTGGAAAAGCTCCCATATAGACATATACCCATCATCATGAGTTGCTTGCGCTTCGTCGACGTAAGGTGACAGATTTTATGTAACGGTGAATAAGAAGCCAAAAGCTGGAGGTCCTGATCGTTCGACCGGATGTGTGCGAAAAGGGTCTGCCGACAGTTTTTAACGACCGTGGATGCACTGGGAGCCCAGCTACTAAGCAATATTCCCGTCAAAGGTTTTTGTTACAACAGAAATGAGCAGTCTCGTCGCATCTTTCCCTCGACCCTGACCTGGAATACCTCCGAATCCGCAAATTAAGCGAATAGTGCAGTGACCGTCGCCGACTGATTTGCTTGCGTGGGAGAAAATGTCGATGCACAAGTGATCGGGCAGTCGAACGGCAAGCCAATCTTAAGAGCCGGTGCGGGTTATCAAAGGTTTTGGGACCGTTGACGAAGCACTTCAGACTTGCTCCACATATATCAGTAGCTTCTCGTTGCGTTCCAACGCAACGTCAAGGTCGTTGTTACTGATCATCGGGAGCTTGTCCTGTGTGCTCTCGTCCTTGTACGAAATGTCGATAGGATCACCTGCCGGAATCTTGAGCCGGTCACGGATCTTCTCGTACAAGTCTCGGAACTGAATATCCGTCGGTACCCGGATGGCAATAAGATCACCGTTGTAGCTAAGCTTGATTTTCATCGCTGCTGCTTGCTGGTTCAGACCGGGAGACATGGAATTCTGCGAAGGTTGAGATAGAGATGACGACTGGCGAGGTACGCCGTTGTGTCCTCTCGAACCCGGTGCTGCACCATACCCATTACCATTGAGGTTGTTCTTCGATGACTGCTGTGATATGGCGTCCGGTGGTGTCTCCTGAGACGACTGCTGGGAGCCGCCGGATAGTCGGTATTCCTCCTCGCCCGTGGTACTTGGATCAATCTCGTAGTCTCCTTCTCTGGGTGCGAAGAATTGCTTGACCAGGTTACACCTCGAAATATAGGTTGGCTGGCTCAGGAGATTTTTCACATAGGCATCCAAGTTGTGGAGTCGACCCTCGGTGATAGCGTCGGTGACGTAGTTGACAGGACCTGGCATGTACGGCAAGGTCCGTTTTTGCGTGCCAGTGTTTCCTGCCTCGGCCGGAAATTCGGTAAGAAGCGCGATTTGAAAGTCGTAAAAGTCTTCGTAATATCGCGACAGCTCCCAATGTCGACCATCCTCCAGCGCGGCCTCGATCACAAACCAGTATTTGTCTTCGGCAAAGCAGTAGCGGGGGATGCGTGCGGAGATGGGAGCGTGCAACTGTGCTCCAGGGCTTGGGGCTTGGGGGTTAGCCATCGGGGGTTGCTGGCTCTGGGTGTTTCGCTGGAGGTTGTTGCCGGGTTAGCAAAGCAATGCTGTGTGGTGTAGGGGGGATAAGATCAATGCTCACGTTGCTTTGAGGCTGCTGTGCGTTGCTTTGGCTCATACGACCAGCGCCCTGCTGAAGACTCATGCGCTCCATGCCTTGCTCAAGAGATCCCTGCTGTCCCGGGGGCCCTCCGGCTTCGAACTTGCCCAATGTAATGCTGCTGTTCTTGTACTCGGCGGCCATCTTCTTCCACTCCTCGACCCTCGGTATTCCCGCCCTCCTGATAGCATCTTGAGGGTTGGGGACTGGTGTATTTGTAGCCATATCGCGGATCTCGATGAAAGAGACTGGAATCAAACCTGGACCGCCTAGTCGCCCTATTGGTTTCGCTACAAACCACTCGGGATTTGATTGCGCAATCACGATAATCGCCTCTCCTGCCTTTGCCTCCAGCTCGTCTGCCCGTTCGGCCTGGAAGTCGTACATGACTATGCCATACACCATAGCCCCATTCTTCCCTTGAGACATCTTAGAGCTCCTCTGACTCGCCGTTTGCGTAGGAGTTACGCTCGATGCAGATGTCTCGGCATACCCGGAATCGTGGTCGGGGTTGTTGATGGCACCACCAGGTGACGGTCGACTCGTGTCCGAGCTTGCGCTGTCACGCTCTGTGCGGCCGAGAGCCTTGAAGAAGCTCACTGGCACAAGGCCGCGAGCGTCAGGTAGAGCGGGATTGCACGCCTCATACCAGTCGGGGTCATTCTCTCGGCCGATGACATGGAAGAAGTCGCCGCGCGAAAAGCTGAGTTCCTGGCTAGACCGTGCTTCATAGTCGTATAGCGCCCGAATAACCTAGAGGACCATGGGTGTTAGCAGCTTCTCCTGAGTCTGTGGATCTCCAGTGATACCAGGAGTAATGGGCCGCAAGCCGGGCTCAAAGCGGGGGTTGGTTGGAGAAGAGGAATCGAATACCCTTCACCCACCCGCACACAGCCCGCTCCCGATCATTGTTCCCAAGGACACAGAAGATGCGTCGGTGAAATACATGGAGCAAGATGCTGACGGCCTTGGAGGCCAGAGAGAGATTTGTTGCTGTGCAGTCAACGTACCTTTTTTGGCGGAACTATCGCGACAGCGGATTTGGGGCCGATCGAGACGTGGGCCTTTGCCTTCTCCTCTCCCTTGATTGACCTGCGAAGGGCCTTTATGGCACGCAAAATGTCAGTTTGCTTGCTCAACGACATATGCGACATGTTCTTAATGACTGAGCCGTGCGAATGTGTTTGGGAAGCGAGGGAATGGAGTAAAGGAGGACGCATGTAGTCGTCGATGATCCGAGATGCAGCGCGAGAGTGAAAAGAGGCATCGAGATGCCGTGCGGGCTGCAGCCGATCGTCGACGCATAGGCAAATGTGCGGGAATGCGCGTGGAATGATACGAAAAAGGGGAGTGCGACGGCCTGGCTGGTGTACGAACCTTCATGGTGTTGCCGTAATTCCCTCTTTCCTTGTCCAGGTAGTTTAACGTATCTCAAGCGGGTGCAGCCAGAGGACCGTCCCACCTTCTCTTGTCTTCAATTGTTCCCTCTCCTTCTTTAACAAGACGGGTTCTCCAGCCAATGAATCCCAGAATGCCAAAGCTCAGGTTACGCCAGGTCTGCTCACACGCTGTTGCCGTCGGGAGACTGTGAGTCAGTGCGACGGTAACGTTGGGGCAGGCGCCTGCTGGATACAAGTAGGTGCCCAACGAGTTGAGGCGCGGCGATGGCAGTAGGGTCGCGGAGAGGACTATGCACAACGGTCGGTTGGGTCGGGTGGCTAACCAAGACACGCAGCTCCCAGCCCCGGTGTTGAGGGGACGGGGTCGGGCAGGTGGGTATGGTTGTTCGGATAATTTGGGCGCAGCTCGAGGGATCCCAAAAAAGAAAACGATGTCGTCACTTCAAGCAGAGGGAAACAAGAGTCATGGGGAAAAGCCCGTGCCACAGGTGCAGTGCCGAACTGAAGATATGCGCGGGTTCTAGTCGCAGATCGTGCCGAGGATGTTGATGGCGAGAACGGCGTAGAAATGAAGATCAAAGCGACTGAGATTCTCACTTTGGGGTCTTCCTCGGAATGCTGAGGATTCGAGCCTTGAGTAGGTTTGTCGGGGGCTTCTTTATTCAGGATGGAGGCATGCGATCCTCCCTCTTTGTCCAGCGGCTCCTTCACGTTAGTCAGAGAGCCCACTGAGTCGTCGTTGGCCCGTGCTATCGGCGGTTCTGCGGTTGGGAGTGGGTTGTGGCAGTGAGCGGGCGGGCGAGGGAGCGACTGACGAGGCGGCGGAGATGAGGTTAAGGAATGAGGGAGAGAAAAAAAATAAGAGAGGGGGGGCGAAGCAGGCAAGTCAATGTGTCGCGGCCCTCGTGGAGTAAGTATGTACTGCAGTCTACTTTGGGATCAAGTTAGGTAGGTAAGGTATGTGTGGGTGCTGGGTTGGGTAGTGTTGGGTTTTGTTTTGCCGACAGGATCCGACAAGATGGCGTGCGCAATGCAAAAGTTTAGTTTAGGAATGGGCGCGGGGACGGCAGACAGATAGCCAGACAGCCCAGACAATAAGGCGACGAGGAGTCCTGTATGTACGGGCAGGACCGGACAGGGCAGGGCAGGACACAATAAAGCAGAGCAGAGTAGAGAAGAGCAGCAAAAAGGGGGCTGCAAGGTCGACAGGATAGGCAAAATAGGAAGCGTGAGAGAGATTGGCGCCCAGTTTTGTGCATGGCAGACCATACCACACCAGGCCAGTGAGACTGTCGGCTTCCTTCGCTCTTCTTCTTCTACGTACTCTCTCGCATCTGTCACTGCCACTGTCACTGTCGGTGTCACTGGTGACTTGGGTGACTTGGGTGACTTGGGTGACTTGGGTGACTTGGTGACTTGGTGACTTGCACAGCAGCGGCAGCGGCAGCGGCAGCAGCAGCTCACACACCCACTTTCTGGATGAAATGGACCAGCCCGATCTGCAGCAGAGTCAGTGAGTCGCCATGGCCGCGCCAAACGATGTGGAGGGGGGGAGGGGAGGGGAAGAGAGGCAGGGTGCCCAGGTGGATGGATGGGGAGGGCCGCATGGCCAGGGCCCCAGTTGCAACTTTGCTGCTTTGCCATGCCCAGGCCACAGCCAGGGCCCTGGACTCGCCAGGGGCCCCAGCTGGAGGGGCGCTTTTTTTTTTCTTCTTGTCGGTCCCTCAAGGTTGATGGGATGGAAATCTGTGAGTGGTGGCAGGCAGGGATCATCCAAGACAAGCGGGGACCTGTGATGTGCTCTGGCTGCTCTGGCTGGTCTGGCTTCTCTCTTCTCCGCCAGCTCGAGAATCGCCCGGCCCGCCTGGGCATCAGCCATCATGTCGCCCTGCTCGGTACCTGACAGCTGCGGGTGCAAGTACACGCAGCACGCAGCACCGACCTCGTCACAGACCCCACCGAACCCAGAATTCCAATATACAGCCTCCATCTCGCACCAACGACCCGGGCGGAATGACACCAGCCTGGGCAAGGCTCCGGCGGAGAATAACAAGCGTTGTCGTGACGGAGGTGGGTTTTGCTGCCGGTATTGGAATGTCATCACGGCCACGGCCGTGCCCGCCGCCCTCGCTGGTCTCTGACCTCTGCTCTGGCCTGTGACCTGTTGGCCTGTTGGTCTGGTCTGGTCTGCTATTCTGCTACCTCATCTCTTCTGCCTGTCTGGCCACGACCTCCCTTCTGTTTGAGCTCTGGCGCGGAAGTCTGGTGTTGGGGGATACAGACACTATCTCAGTGTCAGGTGGTAGCACCTACGCCTCAATCACTGCCCTCTCCTACTTCTATTTCCAGGAAGGGGGCCGAGACAGTTGGCGGCCTGCTGTGGCGGCCACACAGACACAGACACAGACACAGATTGCAGACGCAGCCTGGCTAAAAGGCGTTGCAACGGTCTCTTCCAGCCTGCACACACCTCCCAGAAATCCAAAACTTTAATAGCGATGACGCCCACGACACCTGACCTGACCGGCGGTTGCAATCTCCCGTCGCATTCCCTCTGATCATTTTACGATGCCGCACTGGTGAAGAATTCCCGAGACCCAGAATTGGACCGGGGCATGGTGGGGTGAGTGAGAGAAACCGAATCCTTCAATCCGGCCCGCTCCCCACCAGCTGGTCCCAAGAAGCCAGAAGCCACGCAGTCTGGCAGTCCAAGCTCCTTGTGGCTGTGAATGGTCTCGACGATGTGCCCACGGGCGTTGGTGGTGCAGAAAATACTGCCAGCGAACCTCTTACTGGAGTAGGCATGTGATGGGCAAAACCAAGGGTTTCGCACGATGCTGCAGTCGAATTGGTCCGGCCTGGAATAGCTGGCCCATCCACCCATCCACTCCGATTCTGCAGGGGCGTTCTCGATGTCTGTTCGAAACGGCAACAGGTGCGGTTCATGTGCAGGGGACCGCTGATCACTGATCGTCTTGGACGGTCTGTGCATTCCGTTGCTCTTCTGTGCCGCTACCGTGGTACACAGGTGGAAACCAATTGGAAGGAAGCATCGACAGGTACGCCGTCTAGTCTGGTACAGCCAGGAACCGCTCATCCCAAGCCTCGAGAGCATCACCTGTCTGTCGGTCAATGTTCGTCTTGCTGCCGAATCACCCCATCGTACGACGGCATGTACGTATGTCGGCATGTAACAGTACGCATATATGCACGAAGGGAAATTTATAAATATAAACATTACCAAAACCTCGGTGTTAACCCACCAGTCGCATCCCAATAGGCTGGTAACGGACCCCCCAATCACCATCATGCGACTTATGACAACAGATCCGATAGCCTAGCACGCACGCAGTGGATTTGGACGTGGTCGTCTGTCTGTCTCGGCTTGGCCCTGCCTCTGCCTCGGGTGGCCGCTGTTCCATCGGACAACCCAAGCCTCACCATCTTCGAAACAAAGCCCCCCTCCCCAAGTGCCAGCACCCAATCACCCGCCCACCATACTTCTTGGACGCATTCATGCCCCTCCCCTGGGTTGCTAGCCTCGAACGAGCGAGCGGGACAACGGGAGACAAGGAACCGGCCTTATCGGTCACGTACAAGGAGTTGTCCGCGATTTGCTTTGGCGAACTGTACCTGCCCGCCTGCGAGCCAAATTGCCGCCTGCCACGAGGCTGCGGCGGACGAACCATGCTCCTTGCAAATCCTGGCCCTGTTCTGAGCTCCTACCATAGTCTACCATAGTCTACCATAGTTTACGGAGTACCGCGGTCCACCGTGGTCTATCGCATCAGAGCGATCGCGGAATCTTATCAGCGATAGCCTTTGGCAGTGTGAAACGAAGGTGGGCTCCCTAAAACCAAGCGAACTGCTGGCTTGGCCAAGCTTGTGATAACAAGTTGGTAAGCACCAAGGAAAGTTAATCAAGATTCCGTGCGTGTTCGGTGTTATACTATGCGCCATGCTTGGCACTTGTCTAGCAAGCTCGTGAAGAAAGGATCTTGGCGAGACGGTCTTCAGTCTAGTTTCGACCTCGGAATGCAGGTATATGCCGTCTGCGAGGCCGTAAGACATACGTATCATTGTTCCCTTGGCCATGTGACGATAACCGGTGCTCCTCTTCCGTATCCGAGCCTGCCATGTCTGAGCTCTCTTGGATCGACATCAGCCTCTGTCGCCCCCAAGAAGAGGAATACACGTATTGCAAAATCTTGACAGCCGTGGCCGGTGCCTATCTACCTTGGCATGCCACCTGCCCCCAAAGCTAGAAAGCGTCGAGAACCCCCCAAGCCAGACTACGTATGTACAGTCGGTCCCCCTGCAGACTAGCGTTGTATGGCTGCTGCACGACGTCGACAGGAAGCCTGAAATATGCACATTCAGACGCAGGTCCGGGGGAGCAACAACGCCCGCAGCTAACTAGCCTACTGCTTGTACTCGCACACGGTCACAGCCGCGGTGATGCCCTTGCTGCGTACGACGACGGGCGGCAATGCCGGATACGAAAACATGGAAATCGGGTGAGGTTGTCTCCCTCCCTCCCTCCAGCCCTCCAGCCTTACCAAACGGTCGACAAAAGAGGCACAACGACTCGCGGTGGGGAGGAATCCTGGAGGCCAATCCCCTGCGGCGCATGGTGGTGGTCTAAACGATGGGATGGACGAACGGCGGGCCCGGCCGATCATTCGCGGAGCCGTGGTCCTATGATTATGCGCTGAGCGCGGCGAGTTGGCGCGCGCGTCGTCGCCTGTGGCATTTTCTTCCTTTTTTTTCTTTCAATTAATTAAAGACCGCCAAGCCCTGGCCGGCTGTCTTGCAGCTGATGGCGACTATTGTGTAATTAATCGGCGGGTCATTGTCTCTGCAGCTTGGGGGCCAACCTGTGCCTTCACCACACCACCAAACTCACGAAAATGCGGTTATCGTGTTCGGCCCTGCAGCCTGAAGGAAGGCGACACCTGGAGCGCACTAACCTGCAGAACCTCGTGTACGAAAAGGCATCTCCCCTTTGTATCGTCAAGTAACATTTTCCACAGGGACGCTCGACTCAGGGCCCATCCCGATGCCCTGTCGTCAAATATGCAGGCGGGTCCGGTCTGATCCCCGTCGCCATGCACGAACGCGCATGGAAGTTTTCCTCGTCATCTCACAGGGCGTTCGATGCGGTCTCGAGTAGATTAATGACTGGGACCCCCGAGGCCCCGGTCTGGCCATCGGACTGTCAGGGATCCAGCTGGGATGCAACTCCCCCTGTGCCGTCGGCGGGGACCAGCTCCCGGTCCCTGGCCTCGATGTCGCCCGCGATCCGAAGCCAAGGCCCACTGTCAACCATGCTTTTTCTTAATGAGTTTTTGCTCGTACTTTTTCATTAAGATTTCATTCCCCCCACGTTGGGATCAAGTCTGTGGTTCTGACCAGTCACAAAAAGAAATAAAGAAAGAAAGAAGAAACGATTCCGAGTAGCACTAGGCAAAGCCTCAAGCGAGGAATTGCGACTATTCTCATCCCAAAAGGTGCCTCTCCAGTCCCAATCCTCTTCGAGGTCCCCTGGCTTTCTCAATAGTCCGCCGGGGGCCTGTTCTCTGCCCCGCCATCCATTGTGATGCTTGTGGATCCTGGGCTGACATACCTGAACATTGAAGTCAATGCCACGAGGATGTCCGGATGCTCGCATGTACCCAGGCATGAGGTCACCCATGCCGCGTCTCCACATTGGGCAATGCCGGTATCTACGGAAGCAACACACAGACATTGGCAGAATTCGGACAATCTCGAGGGCTAGTTGTCTTTATAGATTCCGGATCCAGGGTCAGTGCTGCGCCCGAGAAACACGGCAAGACGGCTGCTAGTCTGTGATGCACGTGTACATGGGAAAAGGCAATTGATGATCAGTAAGGCTGCATCAACAGCATTCTTCCGGGCACAGTCGACGATAAGCTTCCGCTTCGGGGTGGTCGAGTCCAATGACTTCTATGCGTGCGTGATGCTTTTCACGGTCTTCCCCATTGCACAGAGTTGGATTAAGCTCTCCAATGCACTCTTGGCTTTCCCTCGTGTGAATGGCGCCGTCACGGCTCCGTAGTGTAGGAGGCCGGCTGGCTCCTTCACGATGAGACAGGACACCGAAGTCAGAATCCTGGGTTGCGCCCACGATCATTCCCTACTGTCTCTGTCCAGTCGCGGGACTACCAGCGCGTCCTTCCTCCAAGGCATAGCTAGCGATTACGTGGACCGCGTGCGTGGGGAGTATCATGACAAATTCCAATTCTGAATACCCTCCCCTCCATGCACAGAACACACCTCAGTTCCTGCCCGCGCATCACCGGGCCCAGGCTTGATAATTCATGCTGCGGGTTAGAATTATTGCCCGATGCAGCAACATGCGAGCAATGGCACAGTCGGATCCAAGCTGTCCCGCGCAAACATGAAACCTGCGAACCCAAGGGCCCGCCCCCGGAATCATGAAACAGTGACGGCTGCCCGGGGGGTCGCCTTTTGGGGGGATGGGGGGGTTGCTGTTGCTCTGCCCTGCCCTGCCTGCTTGCTTGCTTCTCTTCCTTCTCTTGAGGCTCTGCGCCGAGATCGAATGGGACTCCCCGCTTCAGACCCGGGGGCCTTGCTCGTCCTGTTCCCTGACAGCCCTTTCCCATCAAACCCCCCATGTCAAGCTGCCACGGAGACTTTTCTGCTCTGATCAAACATTTCCGCCTGGCGAGCCGGACACGCATCTAAGGTTGCATTTCCTCAGCCCGGTTGTGCTTGCGTGGTGACGTCGACATGACCTCACCTCGCATCTTGACAGTTTAGATGAGCTCAGCGTCAGCGTTTGGATATTGAATGTTGAAAATTATCGTGAACATTCGTGCCAGGCAAGCTGTAAGCTGGCAGCGAATTTGTTCCTGTAGTGGTGCAATAGCATTGACCAAGACAATCGGCCCGTAACTATACAATGAGGCTCGGCAGCTGAGAGGGAGTGAAGCTCGAAAGTTGAGCGAGATGCCTAAGATTCTTACTTGAGAGGCCGCAACCCACCAAGTTTAAGTTTCTTGGCCCGAAGTCATACACACGGCAGGAATATAGGTTCCAGATGTAGCTGTTTTCGATGTAAACGTCACAATCGGGCGAAGCTCCGACATGCTCCCTTGAGTCAATTAATAAGGATTCTGAAGAAGGTTCGTGGCAACTTGATGTCGTTGCGCATGCATATCAGTGCCGGTCCACGAAGTTGATTTTCTTGTTCCGTGTGAGAATGAATCACTCTGGCACTTGGTAGAAGCAACGATGTTGGAGTTGAGAACTACGCCTAGGCGATTTCTATCTGAAAAATAGGGTACTATTTTGGGGCTATAAATATCATGACACATAGTGTCACTCCAGAAGAAGCTCCCGAGAACTGGAGAAAAGTTCAGCGACCATTCTGATTTAGGATATGAAATACTCATAGGAACTTCTAGCTAATTACTAGTTACTGGATGGTCTAGAGGAGAGAGATCATGCGGGCGTGCTTGCGCAAATTTAACGAGATCCTAAATAGCTCGAAGAAAACAATATAGACGCCGCTCGACAGTCGTGTGATATCACAGTCCAAGGCTTCCACAAGCATGCTAGTTGATAACGACTGAGGCACAATCTCATGTCTTGATCTCGAGCTCACCAACGAAGAGATTGTTGTAGGCCATTGACAAAATTCGCCTTCTAACAAAGACAACATCCTGCTGGCAAAGAGAGTAACGATGGAGGCAATCCTCGGAGACCAGGACCTTGGAGAAAGGTGTCGCAAGTCAGGGGTAAGCCAAGATCACAGGCTATGTTTAGAGACAAATTGCTCGTACGCTCGCTAGTTGGTATGACAATGAGCAAAAAGCTTATAGACTTTGTATCACGGTCAAGAAGCTGAGGCATGTTGCAGGACCTGTATGTGAGGAGACTCGACTAGAAACGCCTCTCACGGGCTTGCAACTACTAGGCCTGCGCGAGAAATTGGTCTTCAAATTTTTCGAATATTTGCACGAGCTTTGATTAGAGACTGCATGTAATATATCTGCCCCTAAGCGAGTCTACAACACGGGTTTTCTTTGAGAGGCAGCTCGTGGGGACTGAAGAATGGCCGTCAAAGGCAGTCAACGCCACACAGCTTGTTCCGTGCTTGCATATGAGTTTGTGGTCTCAGTTTAACATATGCAGCCAGTCGCTCCTCAGAACGATGGCATCGACACGACCCCTGGTGAACATTAAAAGGCTCTCCGAGCAACAGCTCTCACCGAGGTATCGCCACAACGATGGAAGTTCTCTCATTCCACTCGAACCAACCGGCTCGTTCAACTCCGAGTAGTGACTTGCCACGCCAGCCGAATCGTAGCCTCCACAGCCTCTGATCGGCGCATACGAACATCTCTCTCCGCGTCTCATCTTGGCCGCCGAAGCAGAAACTGGTGACACTGCCTGTTGTCACCACAAAGGTCAGTTTACCGATGGTCAAGATCTACCGGGACAACTCATTGTTTTTGGGCTTCACATGCCAAAGACATGAATCCTCGATATGTTCGTAGGTGTGATCATTGCATTGGAACTCACCAGGAATCTCAATCACAACCTGAAGCATGCCCCCCGAATTCCAAATCTCTATCCCGCCAGAACAGCCTGCATAAACGAAGCCATTCTCGTCACATTTGATGCTGGCCGGTGTTCCCTTAGTTGGGACGGCAAAGACGCGCTTGTTGGCCAGGAAGGGCGAATCTGCTCTCGTTATTACATCAAAGGCATAGATAGTTGAGGTCCTGTTGTTCATGTCAGAAAGGTGTCTGCAAACTCTCGAAGATGTAATGGGAGGCCTTACTGTGGGGAATCCACATCGCCATCACCCCTGAAGGCACCAGTATCAGTGATGTACGCTGTGCTCTCGTCCGGGCTGAAAGCAATCCCAGTCGGCCTGACCAGCCCATCCACCACGACTCTGAGGTCCCCAGACTCGGGATGAAACCTATAAACTTGACAAGGCAGCACTGGCTTCCTGCGGAAATCCTTCTCAAAGCCGCGGCACGGATCCGTGAACCAGAGCGACCCGTCCCTCGTAAGGGCGACATCGTACGGTGAGTTGAACTCTCGCCCGTAGAACCCGGTGACCAGCGCCTCGGGGGGCTTTCCTCGCGGCATGTAGTACAACCCGCCAGTGCCCTCCGTTAAGCTGCCTTGAGAGCAGAACACCATCCCGCCCGCGTAACGTGTGCCGCCTGCCGGCATGGTCATGCTCTGCGGCGGCCGCAGCTTCTGCCACTCCACTGTGATGACGTCGTCGTCACTGCCGCCCACCGGGTCATCCTCGTCCTCAGCCGCAGCCTCACCGCCGCCACTGGGCTTGATTCTGCGATGGAGCTTTATACGCGAGATGAGTACGATCGGCAACGAGCTGCTGGTGGTGGTCTGCAGCAGATCGGAGGTGACGTACAGCTCGTCATGCTCCGGAATGAAGACACAGGCCTGGTGGAAGAGGGGGTTACGGGACGTTTCGGCCGTGGAGAGCAAGAGAGAGTGGCGGCAGCGCGGGTCGAACGCAGTTCCTGAGGTTGGCTGATAGAGGGAGATGACCGGCTCGCCTTCCTTCGGCGACGTTGGGTTGCGCCCAGACAGCGATGTAGATCTGTTGAATTGGTCAGCGAGGTGAGCTGAGTGAGCATCATGTGTCGATGAGACAGACAATGGTGACGTGAGCCGGCCAGCTGGTCTGAACTTCACAAGCTTTTGGCGTTGTTAGGCACGATCCTCGGCATCTGACTGCTTGTCTCAGATGAGGGACGCACCTGGGCCGGTGTTGCAGCAACCTCAATGTCTGAGACGGTGATGGACGTCATTGCTGATCAGTCTAATTTAGACATACAGGACCAAAAGTGTGGCTAAAACCGAAATAGAGATTCCGCTGTCCAAGTTGCAAGTTGGACTGTGAAAGTCCGTTGTGTTCAGCTTACATGGGGCCGAGCAGACTCGGCCCCGGAGATAACTTGGGTGGAGCGACCGGCGCCGTCAGACCGGACCTGAACAGCAACACTAGGAACAGCGGTCCCATTCAATGCTGCGGTGTTATGGTAGACGGATTTAAAGTCAAGGAAATGAAATAAAGGTCGCGAATGCTTATGTCCGAAATTTTACGTTGATTCTATATTTTGTTCAAGCATTTGGATTACAATAAGTCAATAATGCATTCGCGGCCATCCTACGATGAAAGAGATCAGCGAGTACTCTCGTTTATCGCATCAGAGTATTAGCAACATGACTATTATCCTCGTGACAGGAGCCAACCGTGGGATCGGGTTTGCAATTGTGCAAGCAGCGACGGGCAGAATTCCCGGCGCAACCTTCCTCCTAGGCTGTCGTTCCTTAGAAGCAGGAAAGGAGGCTGCTGAGAAGCTTCGCGACTTGAATCCTAAGGTCTCATTTGACGTTGCCCTAATCGACATCGAGAAAGATGAAAGTATTCTCGCGGCTGTCAAATGGATCGATGAGAAGTATGGGAGGCTAGACGGTCAGTCGTCCTGATGCTCAGCACTTTTACGATTTCACTAGGGGCTGATGTCTCGTAAAGTTCTCATCAACAACGCTGCCGGGGTCAGTCAACCAAAGTCTCAGGACCTCGGCGATGTTCGAGCCAACCTCAACAACGTCTTCAACAATGCCGTTGCGTCACCTGCGATGGTCACCAGAGCATTCCTGCCCTTGCTGCGGAAGAGCGATTTCCCCAGGGTTATCATGAATTCAAGCGCCAGAGGAAGTTTGGAGAGGACTGCCAGCAGAAAGGTGAGAATTAGATACCCACTCCAGCTATTCCAGACTGAACCAGATTAGCTCCCACCACCACAATCTGTGGATTACAACATAGCCAAGGCAGGATTGAACATGTTGACATTGCTGCTGCAATTGCTAGACGATTCGAATGACGGAGAAGGAAAAAACATTTGCTTCTGGGCAGTCAGCCCGGGATTCACCAAGACCGGCTTCAACAACTTCAGGGGAGTCAAAGATCCATTGGACTCCGCTGAAGCGTTCGTGAGGCTGCTGCAGGTCAACAGGGGCGCAATTCCGGCAGGCACATTCTGGGAATTTGAAGAAGGCGAATTTAGGGCCGTTCCGTGGTGATGGCGATGCATCTGTTTGTGGTTTGTGATCGAGAGATGTATTTGGTATCGCTGGCCTTGCATAGGCACTTCACCTTCGTGTCGCAGCTCTGAGCTTGCACAGTGAGGCGATCGTACAACCCTTTCAGAAGATCGAAATAGCAGCCCTTTGGTACGAGTATCTTTCAATTGCCTAGTACCTGTCCCGTCTATATGTGTACAGCTGGCCCAGATCCAGGCATGCGAGTTTCATCGTCCCTGCGTCGTGTGTCCGCTGCCGTCTAGTGCTTCTCTTTCTTGGAGTCCGCCTCTGCTTGGTCCATGAATTGCCTGCGCGGTTGTCAGTGGCTGAGAGTCAGACATCGGATTCGCGGGCTCAATTACTTGATGAAGTCGGCCTCTTCGTTGCTTGATGCGTTGATGGGAGGTGTCTTGACCGTGGCCTTGCTGCCGCCACCGAGAGCGAGCTTGGAGCCGCCAAAGAGAGCCGCCAGGACGCCCATGGCGAGCTATAATGCATCACAGTCAGTTCCGACGCCGTCAATTGGATTTGGGGATGGCTTGGTTGCTGCTGCGAGGCCGGAGACAATCGGGGAGGGGAACATGGGCACTGACGTAGTGGGAGCCGACTTTGGCGCCAGCGACGTTGTAGTATTGGACCATCTTGACTGTGGGAATGAGGCCGGACTTCGCGATGGGTCGGGGTGTGTACTTTGTTGTCGAGGGGAAGCTATTCGTACTCGGCGTTGAGAAACTACGCAACGGCTCAATGGACAAGCTTCCCTGCAGTTGCTGAATTTGCGGATGCCTCAGGCAAGAACATCGGGTGTTAGCCGCGGACAATCGGGTACCTGAACAGCTGGAGAGATAAGATTCAAGCGCGCAGAGTCCCACCCGGCTTTCCGGGGTGTTCGGTATGGAGAACGCGACGTCATCCGCGAACCAACCATTGCGAAAGCTACAGCTTTCAAACGCTACTCGCGCAAACAAGACAAGCAAAGTCAATCCAGCCTTGAAACCAAATTCAGCATTTCTGTCACAACATCAAGCCATCGACTCTCAGAATGTGGTGGGGAAAGGGCTCAGACAAAGATCCCAAGGCGCCGCCTAAGGACGACGCTTCGGCTGCAGAGCCCAGCAAGAGCAATGCTCCACAACCTGCCCCATTCGACCCGAACAAGCTCCCAAATCGTGAGAAGCTGCCACCTGCTCTGCAGAAGATAGTCGACAAGCAAGACAAAGACGAGAATTGGTATGATGAGCTCGTGGACGGCTAGTAAGCCCCTCTCTCTTTCTCTGTCTCACACTCGCTCGCCCATGGCTTCGAAGGACTTGGACGGCTGACAATATTCCATGACACGTAGTGCGCCAGAGTCGACCGAGTCGAACGTACGATTTGCCGCCTACGCTGCACGAGTCCGGACAATACTTCTTTCTGCACATCGCTACGTCGCTTGTATGTCCAGCCCTCCGTTACCTCAGGATGCTGTGAAGCGGCGCACGAGGCATGCGACGTGCGATAACCACGGCCGAGGCCTCTACACTCTCACATCGACCAACTCGCAGGTGATGGCTAACTTTGGATCCTTCAGACACCTCTGACATAGGAGAGTCATTCCGGCCGATAGCGCACCCATGGCTCGTTCGCGGTGCCTATGGAGTGAGTTGGGCCTACATCTTGGGGGATGTGTCATATGAAGGATACAAATCATACTTGCACAATCAACGCGCGTTGGACCCGCAGATACAACTGTCTGAGAAGCAGCAGAAGATCTCAGGCCTGGAAGCAATAGAAGCTGCCGACGCACAGCCACGGGCAGTGCCTCCCCTGGAGAACTATAAGACAGTAATGGCACAACGCGCTATCTTCCAGAGCTTGGCAAGTATGGGTCTTCCAGCGTTCACGATCCACAGCGTAGTCAGATACAGTGGGAGAGCGCTCAAAGATGCCAAGAACAAGACGATCAGGACATATGGTCCCATCGGTTTGGGCCTTGCTGTTGTTCCCTTCCTCCCATCTTTGTTTGATAAGCCGGTGGAGAATGCTGTTGAGTGGGTATTCCACAAAGGCTTTGAAACCATGGGCGGTCATGATGCCGTGGGCGCAGCGCCCAAAATGGGCAGGGAAAAGGCCTTGTCCACGAAGCCGAAGGAAAAGGAATTGTAAAGGATTGGGAGCGGGCCTAAGACCATTCACGCTGCTCATTCACCATGTGAGGTGTAATTCAAGACATCTCCTTGCTACTCTGGCGCATATATAACAGTAGACGGTAAAAAAGAGGCGATATAATCGTATTATGTGTTTATTTGTCTGGCATATGCCGCTCATGGATACGCTCAGACAGAATGCATCTCCCGTTGTCCGAAACCCAACGCCAACGCTATGGAACCTTTCGCTGCGCCCACCCACCGCTTTACATCTCAATCAAATCTGGCGCCGGTCCAACACCGCGGAGGAGCACGATTGTGTTGCCCGAGACGAGTGCGGCCCCCACCTTCTCGTTGAATTCCAGTACTCGTCCACCCTCGACATGGAACACCCTAAGCTTGTCCTGTTCGTTGCTGGACTGGTTGTTGACGTTCTCGACCTGCAATGCCCGCGCCGCGGCGTCCAACACCCTGCCTACTACCCAGTCTTTGGAGTAGAAGAATTGCCCTTTGGTTATCTTCGCTGTCGTCGTCGCGGCCTCGGCCTCCACAAAAAGGTACACTCTCTTCTCTGGCGCCAGCTTTTCGTCGCCCTTCGCGGTTTTCTTCAGGTTGTTGACGGCAACGATGCGCTGCGACGCAGACGTGGGCTTCGCCTTAGGAAGCGCCCGCCCGGCCGCCTCCTTCTTTGCCGCGCCCCACAGCCTCAGCTTCTGCAGCGCCGAGCGTGCCTTTTCCGCCGCCTGTGAACCTGGCCGAGCGCCGAGGGGAACGAGGTTGTCGCAGTCGTGCTCCTCCTTCAGCCGGTGCTTGAGGCAGTAATCCCGGTTACATCCCTGGCAGTGCACACCCGGGACCAGGCTCGTGCCGACGGTCGTCTTGCAGTCGGGTGACGCGCATGGCTTCTGTGATACGTGGTCCCGTAGTTGTTTACCGTCGCCCGCGCTCGGCCGTGCCAGCTGTGCCAGCCGCTTGCGCTCTGCCCAGGCGCCCTCCTTTGCGCACTTATGGGCGGTCTCTGTTCGGTGATCGAGGCAGAAGGTCTTCTCGCATGACTGGCAATAGAAGGGGAGGAAGTCGAGTTGGTTGCAGTATTCTGCTTCGCAGTGTTTGCCGACGAGGGTCGCGTCGGCGTATCGGGAGCGGTCGACCTCGGTCATGTTCACGTATGAGGTTTCTTGGCCCTCGGAGGAAGAAGATTGGTTTGCCATGTTGGCGGCGGGCGAGGGTGTCGTGATGTCTCTTAAGTAAAATGAGAACGGCGGAAGGCAGACGCGCCACGTCAGAAGGATGACCAATACGGCACAGCACGGCACCTCTGGTCAGGTCGGAAGTGGCCAAATCTGAGGTCGTGGCAAGGAGGAAGCTAAATCGGGGGAAAGGGGGTCGCGAGGCTGTGACGCTGCGGCTGACCAACAACTGGACCCTGACGATCACCCTGGAATGGCCTGGAAGTCGCCGGTTATTCAGCGGGGAAGACCCCCCCTGTTGGAGTAAGTTTAGTAAGCCATAGGGCTGATGGGGGACATCGGGCGTCCCTAACTAGGTATCTTGGGTACCTGTGAGGCTAGACGACGGTCGTGTGGTGGACAGCTTTCGACCCTTTCAACAACATAGTCTCTTTTTGAAACTGCCCACATGAGAGGCGTATGTATGAGCCCTGTCATGTAGATATTCCTCATGCTTCACTAGCTCGATCTTGCAGCATGCTCCAGTGCTACCAGGCCTCAGCTATTCATTCCAACTGTCATTAAATCATGTACCCGTGAATTGACCCCAACTCAGTTGTTCTTGTTCTCTGTCTCTCCTTCGATCGGATCTTCTTGTATCCAGAACGACCGTCTGCTAGATGCGCGTCCAATATAAAGTACACCAACAACAAACAGACAGCCAGCCTTGGACTTCTTCAAATGTGGAGTATTGACCAAAGGGTTACTCCAAAGGCGCGTTGAGAAGGGATATCAAGAGACTCCCATATTTAGCTGGATCTCGTTTCAGCGCAGCCTGCCTATTCACGATTATTCATGGTATCACCGTGAATGTAACGCAGGCTGGGCGGTTTTTCTTGACGAGATTTGAGCCCTAGTGTCTTCTTGCGGCTAGTCCTGAGTGCCTCCATCGCTTGCGACGATTTCTCGTCGGAAGCCTCCGTCTCTCTCCTTCACGAGACGAAGAGAGGTGCCAGAGCGCTCCAGACCTCTAGCACACCCTTTCTCAAAAGCCGAAGTTGATTGCACAAGATTGCCAACAGAAAGAGCGCAGATCTCAGACCTTTTTTTTTTCTCTCAAAATTTATCCTCGTCATGCCAAGTCATCGTTGAGCGCTGAATGGTTACCTCGTGTCGGATGTGAATGCCTTTTAACGGAACATCGTCCTCGTGCATGGTACCTCCTGTAGGCAGCCTCTCAAACGGATGACCGCTTTCATCCAGACCTGAGAGGCCCTTTTTACCCCCAGAATGGCCGGCGATAACAGTATTTGAGCCGATAGTTCGTCCGGGGATATGAGACCTCAGAGACGACTGGCCGCCGTATCCGGAAGGCTTGCTTCCCGACGTATCATGCCAAAAGCGGCGGTAGAGAGGCTGTATTTCCTGGTCAGCATTCTTATACATGTAGCGAAAATCATTCAGAAGATCTCAATAGTATTCGCACTTGATAAAATTCAACACAAGAATGATATCTCAGTAGCAGTATTGCAGTTAAGGCTCTCGAACTTGCTGTGAAGTGTTTTCAAGAGGAAGCTGAACAGTAGAAAGAGTACTCACCATAAGACAGGGCAGACATGCTCCTACAATGCCCACACCGATCTCCGCCAGGGTTACGAACCAAGGCAGCAATAGGTTGAAGGTCAGGTCGGCACTGTGCTTGAAATAGAAAGCAACCAGAAATATCAAGCGAACAATACTTGCGACAACCACCCTGTTCCGAGAAGGAAACTGTCAGCAAGGGCAAAGATAGCTGTTATCGTCGAGAAGACCCAGAAAAACTCACATTCCTCCAACCACGAAGATGCCCGAAACCGCGATCCTTTTCCATCGTTCCAACTGCAGGTGCCAGACTTCGTACACCGGAAGGATTATAGTCAGTGTGTCGATGACTATATTCGGTGCTGCGACGATAATGAGGTAAACTTCGACTCTGAAGTGACAAACTCCGTTTCCAGATGACGACAGCTTGTTCCAAAAGAAAGAGATTGGTTGGCACTCAACCAGATTGCCGATTAGGACGCCAACAAACCAAATTCCGCAGGTATATGTGAGTAACCAAATGTACTTTTTCATCGTCCGGGTGGGGAACATTCGCCAGTAGTATGCCAGGACAGAGAGCTTCATGAGCGGCGATGCTATAAGATATGCCCACTCTAACGCATATAAAAGCTGATAGTCTATTTAGCTCTATTCCGGGGAAATGTTTGAAGAGCAAGAATTGCCATAGATATCACTTACCTTCAGGGCCATGACGGGTGACATTGGCTGCTCTTTTACAGCCTGAGCCATGGTCTTTCCTACACCACCCTCGTAGACTAGTGCCACGCTGAGACCCAGAACAATATAGAGCATGATAAGCGTCGCCAGGGCAAGCCAGTCGTCCAACCCAATGCCAAACCGGCTCAGTCGGCGTGACCAGAAGCGCAAGATCATCATCATAGTTGAAAATACCGTGAGGAAGTATGACAACCCGAGCGAAACCTGCCCCCCGGTCGAGGTGGATGCCTCGACCGCTTGGGGTATAGATATCACCGATATGTTTCTGGCCACATGCATCTCGTCCATTTCAATTCGTGTCCCAAATCGTAGCTGTCGAGTGTCGTCCAATATGGGCCAGCAGAAAAGAATACGGGACGTTATGCTCCGAGTGCACGAGCACCAACAAACAAAGCCCAGGAGAGCCTCAGCTTGCCCTGATTACGGTGGTTATCTTACATATACATTCAATACTTACTTACTACAGGCCACTATACGGCAAATTCCTGCCGCCTCCGCGACAAACCTCCTGAGACTCGTTGCCGGAAACACCTGCTCCATGTCGTAAAAAGAAGCAGATCATCTCGTTTCGGGCATCTCCAAGCCCCCAAATTTCTTTGCCGAGCTCGGTGCTGACGATTCCCACCTTTCCGTTGTCTTTGCTGGCCTACTCCCAATCTCCAGAGCCCGCTTCTACGAGTCAGCGCAACGGCCAGAGTCACCGCAAACCCACAATGGGTCTCTTCAGAATCAACACGGCTCGATGGGACAGATAGAATATTCCGCCGGATGAGTGGCCCTGCTTTATGTGCGGGCAAGATCTTGGGTATCAACCGGCCCCTCTCGTTAACCCGCCTTCATTGTGACGAGGAGTAACGTCCGTGTTTCGCGGGATGACAGGGCTGAGTTGTGTCAATGGCGGTGTCCCCGCCACCACGTGCTCCGTGTGGTCCAAGGCGAGGGTATGCCCACTCCTAGGGACTGTTGCACGAAGCATAAGTCTCCATTCTCGGGTCTTCCCACGCTTCTGGCACATGTTCCGTTGCTTCGAAAGTTTTCCAGAACTGTGTCACCTGTCAGAAGATTACGCACCTCAAGGGTAACCTGGTGATAGGGCCAGGAACCTAGTAAAGCTTGTCTTATGAGTACGGGCCTGAGGTGGTCAAGGGATGGTGACGCGTTCAAGCGGAGAAGTGTCATTGACATTCACCCAGCCACGCTCTCGTTCTGCGGTGAGCTTCACAGAGACTCATGCTCGCAGCTACCAACATTGGCTGTAGGCAGTCTCCACTGAGGCTTCAATCGTGGTGACCACTTTTCTGCGAGCGCAGGGTACGATAAATCGTAATCATTTGTAGTCATGGTGTGCTTCCTTGAATCAATGGTCCTAGAGGAACTGACTGTGGGTCTTCTGTTCAGGTGGTGTTTCCACCAAACAGGAGTCAGAACTGCCAATGCTATTTTTGGATTCGCGTAGTGGATGGAGACTTGACGCAAGTCTGATTAACGAGGAAGATTTCCATAGTCCACTGATTTGAACCTGACTCCGAGGTTGGAAAACCGCAACGTATTTCTGGCCTAATATGGGCTGCTCTTTGGGTAGGAGGGGGGTAGCCGAAGGGCTACACCTAACCCTGATGGATGGCACCGCTGTGTCAGAGAGTCCATTGTTCACACGTGCGGTCGTGTTTCGCGTCGCTCTGAATCCGTGAATTACCTTTCGCGACTCTATGACGTCGTCCCCAGGGCAAACTGACTGCCCCTGGGGAATTTTAACAATCAACCGTCGAAGGCACACCGGATTCATTCGGACTGATGTGCACCGGCTGGAATACAACATGCCTTGACCGGAAGACTCGGACCTAACATTGACACAATGCCGCCTAACGTTCCGCGTAAGAGGCTACGTGAAGACTCGCCCCAGGGAGACGGCCCAACAGGAAAAGGCAGGGCCACATCTACGGCTATCGCACCGCCGAGAAAGCCGACCTTGTTTGACGACCTCGATTCCACCATCTCACCAAACTCCAATGACAAGGCTCGGAAGCAGGTAATTGAACTGAGCGACGACGACAGCAGCTCCTTGTCGTCTCTTTCCGACGCGGACTTTGAAGATGTCCCAGGGGCCAAGCGCCAGAAGATCGAAGTGGACTCTGGAAAAGACGACGAAGACGAGGACGAGGACATTGAATTCGAAGATGTCTCATACCCGACTTTGGCTCCTCAGCAGTTTCAAGGCCCGAATGAAGGGGCTCTGGAATTGACTTTGTCGCATGTACCGACTGCCACCTATGCTGATTTTGGTGGCAAAAAAGGTCCATCGAAGAAGGAGCGTCAGGCCCGCATTGCGACACATTGTATGCATGTTCAGTTTCTGATGTGGCACAATGCTGTTCGCAACGCGTGGCTCTGCGACCCTCTGGCCCAGGGCATCGTCCTGTCTCATTTACCTCCGGGAATGTGGGATGAGATTGAGCGCTTCAGACGCAGCTGCGGGCTGGACCAGCATGAGGAACCACCAAAGAAGAGCACAAAGAAGGTGCTCAAGGGTAAAGCCAAAGGCAAGGCCAGCAAGGCCAGTGAGAAAGCAGCAAGGGACTGGGGCGGTGCCGCTCAGAGACTCGAGAACGGTGCAGTCGACCTGAGCCACGGCGATCCCCTTTTTCGACTGGTGAGGTCTCTTTCAGCCTGGTGGCGGAAGCGGTTTCGGGTTACGGCTCCTGGAATCCGCAAAATGGGATACATGCAAACTCGGCGGTGTGCGAATCTCATCAAGGGCTTCAATGAGGGAGGCATCAACCCTGGTCGATATGGCGAACGAATTTCGAGCTTGCAATGGTTTCGGCTGCGCGCTCAGGAATGCACGGGCAGCCGGGACGTTGGCGCGCAGCTTTTCACTTGTCTTCTGAGAGCACTCGGCCTGGAAGCGAGGATGGTTGCTAACCTGCAGCCTGTTGGCTTCGGGTTCAACAAGTCAGAAGAGGCCGAAGAAGATAAAATTGGACACCCGTCTACAGAACCTGGTCACAATGCGACAGTTGCTGAAACTAGTAAAGCCAAGGGGCAGCCAACAAAAAAAGCTCCGAGTAAGCAAACTAAGGCTTCACAGATCAAGAAGCAGCCGCGTCAGTCAGGTCGATCATTGAGGAAGCAGGGCCGAAGAAGTCTCAAAGAGGAGTCGGACGAATCCAACGACGATGATCTCCAATTATCCGAAGACTATAGTGACGACAACTCTGCTGTTGATATCCCTCCGCTGACGCCCACCAATAACAGCAACAACGCCAAATTTGACAGGGACCTGGAATTTCCTCACTACTGGACGGAAGTCTTGTCGCCTGCTACACAAAAGTATGTTCCGGTAGATGTGATTATCAAGAACATCGTGGGCACAAATCGCGATCTCATCGAATCCCTCGGGCCCCGAGGAGCTAAGGCTGACAAAGCTAAGCAAGTCATGGCGTACATCGTGGGCTTCAGTCAGGACGGTACTGCCAAGGACGTCACTGTCAGATACCTAAAGGGGCAGTTATTTCCTGGCAGGACGAAGGGGACAAGAATGCCATTGGAGAAGATCCCAGTCTACAACAAAATGGGAAAAGTCAAGCGCTACGATCATTTCGATTGGTTCAAATCCGTCATGCGCGCTTACACACGAGGCGGCGAGAATTACCCTCTCACAGAAGTTGACTACGACGAGGAGGCGACTGACTTGAAGATCGCACAACCTGTGAAGAAGGAAGTGAAGGAAGGCGAGGAAACCTTGCAATACTTCAAATCTTCAAAAGAATTTGTTCTGGGGCGTCATCTTAAACGCGAAGAGGCGCTTTTGCCCACGGCTAAGCCTGTGAAGTACTTTAAGAACAAGGGCAAGAAGGGAGACGGCGAAGAAGAGCCAGTGTATCTCCGGAAAGATGTTGTGCAAGTGAAGAGCGAGGAGACATGGCACAAGCAAGGTCGGGTGCCTAGACCTGGCGCACAGCCGTTGAAACGGGCACCGTATAGAGCCGCAACAACGAACCGGAGACGTGAGCTTGCAGAAGCAGAGGCAGCGGCTGGGCACAAGGTCCTTCAAGGGCTGTACAGCCATGACCAGACGGACTGGATCATTCCCCCTCCGATTCAGAACGGTATCATCCCGAAGAATCAGTATGGAAACATCGACTTATTCGTCGAACACATGCTTCCACAAGGGGCAGCACATGTGCCTTACCGAGGAGCGATACGCGTGTGTAGGCGGCTCGAGATTGACTTCGCCGAAGCAGTGGTGGACTTTGAGTTTGGACACCGGATGGCTGTCCCTGTAATTCAGGGAGTCGTGATCCCCGAAGAGCACTACGATCAGGTCATGGAGGAGGTTGCAAAGGATGAGGCCGAAAAAGCAAGGAAAGAAGACGAAAAGCGCCGTAAGGTGGTCCTCGGGGCATGGAGGAAACTTCTAATGGGGTTGCGCATCGTTGAGAGAGTGCGGCGCGAATACGGGGGTTTGAAAGACACTTTTCAAGTCTTTGGCCATAGTCGAGACGATGGACAGGATATCCCGATTGGTGAGACTGCTACGGTCAATGAGGAGGACATGGCGGGTGGATTCTTGCCTGGTGGCTTTGACGAGGCAGAAGAAGAGGAAGAGGCAGATCGTGGTGGGTTCCACAAGTCCAGCTTCTTTCCTGCCATCGAAGACGAGGAGGATGAGGGAGATGAGGGAGACGGGGGACTGGTAATCGAAGATGGCGCTGCGACCACAGCGCGAGTGATATCTCCGGCGAGAGAGTCGAGCGAGAGACCACCCCAGAGGCGGGCTCCTCGGCGCGGGGCTAGGCGGAGGGGTGTGCCTTCTTCTGATGAAGAGGAAGAGGATGATGAGAATACGGATTCTGATGGGGAATATGTTGGATGATACGTGGTGGCGATGTGGATACCCTGCCATGATAGGGCAGCTGGCCTTACCGGCTACGTGGATGGATGTGTGGCACTCGCAGATTACTGGCTTCTCATGTTGACTATTGGCTTGTGACACCAGGCCTGGTTAAGCACATAGCTCGGCGATTCTTACCGCAGTATGCCCAAAGTACTCGGTGAGTGTGGATGCCGGTGATACGTATACTATGTACTTTTCTGTGTGTATAAATATACATATAAATCTGCCGGACCGCGCATATCTTCTGGCCAGGCTGTGAGGTGTAATTTGCTTGCTACTTGCGTACAAAGGACTGCCTGACTGGGCAATAAGTACTACCCAACTCAGCAAGGGGGAGCGGGCGGCTTCCGCCTTTTGGCCACTTACATCGGATGGAAGACGGGTCGAAGGCAGGGGTGATGCGGGCCGGAACAGCTGAGCCCAACCCCAGCTCCAACCCCGATAGTAACGTGAGGAGTGCACTGATGCAGTCAGAGTGAGAGCGGGAGTGAAACCAACCAAACAAACCCGCCCCGGGCCGGCCAGACAGCTTACAGCTTCAAGGAGGTCTGGGGGCCTGCCAACCAGCTCCATCAAAAAGCAGACTAGACAGCTAGCAGGTCGGTTGCATTGGCCGATCAGCTGCTCACGAGTGCCGCATTCTGCGAAGGGTGACCTGCGACCTCCGCTTATACCCAGACCTCACTCGAAAACGCCCCTTTCGACCCAAGCCTGACCTCAGCCCATTCATTCACAATGCCCGCATGGTCCTGGGCCATAGGTATCTACCTACACACCTAATCACCCGTCGACGACAACTAGGAACAGGAACCATCACTCGCTTTTTCATCCACGCCAACTCTTCCTCGGCCGAACACAGCAGCCTTCACGGAAGCGGACCGTCTGCCACAAGCAGCTAACGACCCGAGCCGGAGACTCCCTTGACATCCGATCCATCATTCAGACTGTCAACGAGCCAGTCAATTATCTCATCAGTCCGTCAATCATTTGGGCCAACTCAAAATTCCCCAGAACCTTACCACGCCCCGGCCATGCCCTAGCTGTGAATACGATCCAGTGGTATCGGCGCCGTTGCTGCAAACTGCACGACTGACAGCCGAACTAGGACTCAGCCAGTCCACCTCAACCGTCCGTGAGCCCGACTACAAGAACCACCAGACCGCTTGAAGCTGATGCGCGGGCGGATCTGCACTCATGATGCGTGACTGCTCACCTACTAACATCATTGTATCTGTGTGCTTGTTCTGGTGAGGTAGGTGGTACAGCGTTACTTTCCCATTTTCATGTCTGTCTGTGTCACATCATCCTCCCTTCCCCATCCTCACATGCCTGAACACAGCTTAGCTTCATGCCCTTTCCTCAGTATTCGATGTCTCTCAGACTCGACTGTTCGTGAAGTTCATCGCAGTCAGAATCAGAATCAGAATCAGAATCAGATTCAGAATCAGGTCTTCGGGGCAAACAGTGTTGCTACAGAGATAAGAAGTTAGCAGCAACAATCAACAGGCGTCTATCTCCTGATTCCCACCTGCCTGCACACTTCAGATCCTGAACACGATCTCGAAGCCCCCCTCCCCCTTTTTCACCCACTGAGGTCATATTTACAACAACGCTCGCCTGTCACAAAAGTGACGACTCAGCAGTCGTACTTTCCCAAATCTAAAGTCTACGGACAGGTCGCATTTCACTGACTATGGTGAGGGGTAAAGAGTACCTTCGCCTTTGTCGCCGCAAAAACGGGAGGCAGCAACTGGATTTGAAACAGCAGCAGGTCCCGCAACAAAACGGCCTCGATTTAACAAACAGAGGTCAGCCCGCAGTCTCACTCCCCGTCCGCGTCCTGCGCAGTACCTTCAGGATGCTCTCGGTCGGGAAACCTGGAGCACCGGCGCCTGCTGCATTGCAGGAGCTTGAAGACCAAGACAGCCTGGACCTTTCGGACGAGACAAAGTCTCAATGCAGGATCAGTGTCATCGCAACTCTTCCCGACATAGACCCCGAGTACCTGACCCGTGTCTGCACTGAGGCCCAATGGGATCCAAATCGGGTCATCGACCGCATTTTCGACCAAGTGGAGAATGGTGAACCGTATCCCCGGGTACCGAAGCCAAATTCATTGAAGAGAAAGCGAGAAGACGATGATGAAGCGTCCGACCCCGACAATCCCGCCGCAAGATTCGACAACGAGGAGCGACGACGTCAGGGGAAGGCGACTTCATACAAGAAGACTTGGTGAGTTCCGCGTATCTCTTGCTCTTCGATACCGCGCATAGGTGTTGGAAGGTGGCCAAGTTAACAAATTTGACCTTGTCCGTGCTGATGTTGCCTAGCGATGCGATTATGCAGCAGTCGTTTCCTGATCTCTACGCAGATGACCTGAGGAGAACGCTGGCTGAGCACGGCAATTGTCTTTATCCTGCATTCTTGGCCGTGACTGCGACCGTTGCTAGTATCAACAATCGTCCGCCCTACAGGAAAAAGTCCAGAGCCACCCAGATTTCCGGCCGATACGGTGTGGATGCACTGGCCGACCGCATACGTACTTGCGTCGACCAAGGGGAACGCGAGGCGTTGGAGGAATTCCGGGCCGTGACAGAGTTCCAGTCAAAACAGCGCGCAGAATCCGAGGTCGAACGGAAACGAGATGCAGACGAAAAGGCCAACCTGGAAGCCGCCATGCTGGAGGGAAATGTTGCTGACTGCGGGTGTTGCTTCGTGGAGTATGCTCTTAATCGCATGATTCATTGCGATGGAGAGGTTCTTCACTGGTTTTGTCGGGATTGTGCAAGGACTATGGCTGAAACACAAATCGGACTCTCGAAGTACCGCCTGGACTGCATGTCCACGGATGGCTGCACGGGCGGCTTCGCATTGGATCAAAAGGAGATTTTTCTCGATGGACACTCCATGACGGCTTTGGACCGCATCGAGCAGGAGGCGGTTCTGCGAGAAGCAGGGATCGAGAACCTTGAAACATGTCCTCTGTGTCCATTTGCTGCGGAATATCCTCCCATCGAAGAGGACAAGGAGTTCCGGTGCCTTAACCCAGATTGCGCTGTTACAAGCTGTCGATCGTGCAGGAAAGAGACTCATGTTCCGAAGACATGTGCGGAGGCAGCATTGGATAACGGCCACTCTGCTCGGCACGAGATCGAAGAAGCAATGTCAGCAGCTCTGATACGGATGTGCAACAAATGCCAGGCACCCTTCATCAAGGAAAACGGCTGCAACAAGATGACATGCACGAAATGTCGAAATATCCAGTGCTACGTCTGTTCCAAGTCGTGCGACTACAGCCATTTCAACGACGCCAGCAGGGGCGGAAAAACAGGTAACTGCCCATTGTTCGACGACGGCCACGGTGTCGAGAAGCGGCACCGAGAAGAAGTCCGAGTGGCAGAGGAGAAAGCCAGGAAGAGAGCGCTGGAGATGCACCCAGAAGTCCAAGCCGAGCTACTCGAATTCCAACTGTCTGAGAAGGTCAAGAAGGACGAGGAGGAAAAGGCTTCAGCTCCGCAACGTTAGTATCCTCTTGTACAGAGCATGCAGGTAGTGAGAGATGGTGCGGGTTTTGGTAGCTATACTCGCTGACTCAGACTAGACCCCATCCATCATCGTCATCACCATCACCACCGGCTAGGGGGCCGCCTGGGAAGATTGGTACGTTTGAATATCGGGCTTGAGCGCCCCGTCGACCACGCACCTGGACAAGCTCAGCCACAGCCTCCTCATCCTCCTAATCCTGCCGCCGCCCGCGCCGCTGCCCATCTCCAAGGCCGGCAACCGCCTGCAGTGAATGCTCCCGTGCGTCCAATGCTCAATGGCCCCAGAGCCCCTCCCGCTGTCGCCGCACCGCGACGTCGTCCGCACGCCCAGCCCCCGGCCCAGCCCCGGCTCCCGGCCCCCGTGGCTCAAGTTGCCGTACCTCCTGCTCCTCGTGGCAACATGTTCAGCCCGCGATCTCAGGGTCGGCACGCACAAATTGCAGCGGCCCCCGGGGTTCCTGCATTCCAGGGTGCTGACCTTGCGGACCTCTGGCCTCAGGACCAAGTACCTCCCATTGCACAACGTGCGCCACAAGCTCAAGTGCAACCGTTCATTGATCCGCGGGCTGTGTTTGGCCAGCCTCAAGCACCAGGGGTGGGGTTATGGGATATGATGCAGAACATGCAGCCTGCAGCCCTTCCGGTGAACGCGATGGACCAAGCGATGGCCCAATTCGGCGGTCTCTATGACCATTACAGACAGAGTGAGCATCCTATGGCCTCACCTGTCAGTAACGGTCGGGCTGGAGACGCTAATCAAATCGATCACAGGATTGGGACTGCAGCGAGCGCGGAGCCAGCCATGAACGACCCCATGGGCCTGTGGGACGCCGGTGGACATTTGGGAATGCCAGAAGACCTTGCAAACATGGCGATGAATCTGGACGACATGGAGCGCCGTCCCGATGATCTGGAGTACGCGAGCCTCATCTGGCCTGACTTCGACTTTGCGCAGCCTCAATTTGGCTTGGATGACTTGGCGTTTAGGTGATGGGCTGTTTGGGGGTTGTCACACTTGCCAGGCGGATACCAAAGTGACGACTGATGATTAGACTAATACCCAGGGTTTCGGATTCTTTTTCCCTCCTTTTCTTTCTGCATTGCACACGGCGAGGGAGCATCATACGTTTGAGGCGTCTTCGTTTTTACATTTGGGTGGATCAGAATACCTGGCTCGAGGCAAGGGATGCAGTGATAGCGAGGCTAGATTGCAGTAATATTTGCATCTCTTTTAGGAACCCATCTCAGGTTCACCAGTGCCTGGAAGGGTTACCAGGAGGGTTCACGGGAACTGCCCCAACCTTCCCAGTGATCTCAAGAGTGCAACCTCTTCTGCGAGTGTTCCCTAAAATCTACCAGCGGACGCTGACTCCCTAGAATGCGACTGTCAAGACTATCTGCTGGGCCCCGCACTTGGATCAACACAAGGTGATCCTAGGCTTTAGGGAATAGTGCAGAGACGGGCGGCGTAGATCGGATTTCATAATGGCGCGGTCATCGCTATCCTACATTCCTAGAGCCTCCTCGTCTCTCGAGACGCTGGTTTTGATGAGGCTGGCGTAGCTGAAATGCTGTGATCCTCTTTTTTTTGGGGGGGGGGGGAGGGGGTTCTGTGATGAGCAGCGCAGGTGTGTCCTCTGAGCGTACGCACCCTGATGGTGGTAAATTGCGTGACGTTGGCTCATGGCCATTGTCATCCGGAGCCACCGTGGCTGACCGAGGCATTTGCTGCCATCATCTGAGTGGCCTCACTGGCGCGGCTGCGCACAGCAAGCCTGGGGCGCATTAGCTCCAGAGCTCCACATGGCCCTTCCGTCTCAGCTCGCATCAGTCTGACTTCTGAAGCTTGTCTTCCATTCCAGCTTGCCATCACTCTGACCCGTGAAGCCTTTCTTTCATCCTTTCGGCCGTGAAATACTTCAGCGGGTCTTGCCGAACCTCTCGTGCCATTTTCCCTTGGCGGCCACGACGGGGGCGGCGGCAGACTCAGCCTCGGGGACGAGCTCGACGGTCTCGTGGAGGGTGGCGACAGTGCTGAGGGATGGCCCGTCGGAGCCCTCGCCAGAGTTGGAGCCGGAGGAGGCCTGCAGCAGGATGAGGGCGTTGGAGGTGTTCTTCTGGCGGAGGGACCAGGTCCTATTGTCGGGCGTCTTGAGCAGCCCCGCGGTGGGCGAGGGCTCGAGGCGCAGGGCGGGCGGGCTGTCGGACTCGAGGAGGGCGAGCAGCTCCGGCGGCAGCTCGAGCAGCTTGTAGCTCGTGGGCGCGGGCGCGTGGCTTAGGGGGATGCCGGCGACGGACTGGCTGGACAGCATGGCGGCGAGTCAAGGCAATTATTGCTGTTATGTTGTCGGAGTAAGGAATTGCGAGCTGGAGAGAGAGGTGGGATTGAAGACGACATCAGTTGAAGGTGCAGGGATATGCACACCCAGGCACCTGGGTATTTGGCGCTACTGTATGCCAGAGCGCGAACCCTTGCAAGCGTGCGTTGGACCCCTGCAAATGGATTTTCAGGGCAAACCGCGTCTGGGTGCGCGGGCGTGGTGGGGTCAACCCTGGAACAGCCAGCCCGAGAGACAGTGGTTTGTTTACATCGACAGGCCTGCAGGCCTGTCCAAACCTCACCGCCCTCTCTGCGCGCATCCTGGAGCTGAGGGCGAAGGAGGGATACAGCTTGCAGGGAGGCCAACAACACCCATCGCACGGCTCCAAAGTAGCTTGTTCATCGGTTAGCCCATCCACTCGAGCAGTCAAGGAACCAGTCCATCAATCAGAGCCGTCTCCGATCAGATCCGAAATCTGACAACCCGGATTGACTGATTTACTGACTGACTGACCAGCAGCAGCAGCGAGACGAGACCCACGTTTCCCGTGCCCCGTCTCGCCCGCACGGAGGAGACACACACGCCCACTTTCTCCTCCGCCCCAACCCAACACACAACACATCACATCACATCATTGTTGTCCGCGTCCGTGCTTCCCGGTTTGTACTGCTGCTCGCGAGGTACTAGCTGCGTACTCACTGGCTGCACACACCCTGCATATGTGTGTGATATACCTGCCAGGACAAACAAAACAATACCCAGATGCATACACACAACGGGCCCAGAGCCTAGATACTCGTCCTCGCCCTCGCCCTCGTCCTCGTCCCCATCCCCCAGCCATCGGTCCCCAGTCCAGAGACTCCTAGTCCTCGCCCTCGTCCTCGCCCTCGACGTCGGCCTCGACTTCTAGAACTTTTGTTCTTTCGGCTTGACTTTCCACCCCCTGTCACCACTTTGTTTTGCTGCAGGTCGCTTGGGTTACATCTTCTCCTTCTTGTATCTATCCGCAGTCCTTTGCGACCCTCCTAATCCACCCTCCCTGCCGTCTTGGGCCTCACTGAAGAGTCCGTCCCCTCTTTATCACGGCATATCGTCGCTATCGTACCGTCGCATCGCACCGCACCGCACCGCACCGCAACGCACCACTCAGCGCTGCAGCGCACTCTATTGTTTACTTTGTTTTTTCGGCCTCGAGCTCCCATTCTCGGACACGTCCTTCGCCGCCGCCACTGTCAACTTGTGGCTGCAGCCTGGTTCGGTGCACCACTGGTTCGTGCTTTAGCTGCAAGACTGTCTGTCTGTCTGTCGCGTATCCTGCTTGTGGTATCGACAGACAACAAGGGCTGGTGCTACTGCAGACTGCCGCACCACAACGGCGCCGCGCCATTGGACCATCCCGTCCGAGGTTGTTTTTTTCGTGTCCAGGTCGCGATCCTCACACCCTCGAGTCTTCTGGCCTCCAAGTCGGCTGCCCTTCATCCCTTTCTCAAACTTCTTCCGCTGCCCCTCGACCGCCTCGACGGCCGTTGCTGTCGTCTCTGCCCTGACCTGCGCAAGTCGGGCGGACCATGCCACAGGCCCATTGAGCGACCATGGTTCGAGTTACCGATGAGCTGGCATTGACGCCAGGAAATGTCACTCTTTACTACGCTTACGACTCTCTGCTGGGGGACCTCCCTTTCTTGATCTTCCACGGTCCATCTACTACCGCCAACTTCACACACAACTCCTCGCGCATCCAGATACATATCTTCAGTCCTGCTGGCTTGCAGTCGTACCCGCGCATAACCATCTCCCCAAATTCTCCCTTCTATGGTGTGGTCAGCCACTTACCTCGCGAGTGCCAAGGCGATGAGACATCGAGGGGACTCGCCTTTGGCCTCTTCAAGTACTTCACTGAGCTGCCCGAGGCCGTCAAAGGTCACCTGAGGAAGCAGTATCCCGCCACGAAAGGGAGCCGCCCTGGCTCAGCCCCTGCCTTGTTCAGCGAACAACATGCAGCTAATCTTGCCCAGCGCATGGAGACGTCAGACAACACAACAGAGGTGATCAATTCTTTGCAATCAGCTCTGCGGACCCAGCACATCAGCAATGTCGACATTGACCTTGTGTTACCGCCCGGCTCCATCACCCAACTCAACAACGCCGAGTTAGAGGAGGTACCTGAGGACGAGGACGATTTGATAGACCCAACGCTTCGCCAATATGGCAGTTACACGCCATTGGTCAGGCTCTGGGGTGAGCCTGTGTTTTTGCCGACATCCAGGTTGAGGAGAGCCCCATCAAAACCGACCTCGCTGAACAGAGGCAAGTCCTTCTCGAAAGACCAGAAGGAAGACCTACGGATGAAATTAGTCGAGCTTGTCGAGACGGAAGAGCGCTATGTCGCAAAGTTGAACGAGCTTGTCAAGCACATCGCGGATGACTTTCGCCAGACTGCCAAAGGTCGCCCGCCAGGCAGCCTCAGCCCGACCGAGGAGGACGTCGATAGGCTTTTCCCGAAGTCTGCTGACTCCATTTTGGAGCTCAACTCTGCGTTCGTACAAGAACTCCGCAGGGTCATGGACGATACTGAGGAAGACGCGACAAGGGACTTGGAATCATCTCAAGGGAGTACCCGGGCAGGCGGTTCTGTGAGGGTGAAGGACCCAAGTGGTGCTCTCGCTGTAGCGAGGCTCTTCGTCGAATGGTTCCCAAAGTTTACTGAGAGCTATCAAGATTACATTCGGGCGAGCCAGCACTTTCCACAACTCCTGAACAGCTTCTTGGATAAGCAGTCCAGCTTCCGGCAAAGGGTCGCCCAAAAAGGAGAACAGACAGTCCGCTCCATATTAATCGAGCCTGTGCAGCGCCTGCCTCGGTACAGCCTTCTCATCGATCAGATCGTGGGCTGCATACCCATAACACATCCTGCCCTGCAGCTTATGCTCAGAGCCAGAGACATCATCACCAACATCTGCTCCATGGACGAACCGTTGGTAGACAAGCCACATGTGACGGGCCGTCTTCGAAGCATGATCGAAAACTGGCCACTTGATCTTGAACCACAAGGTCGATTAATTACAGCAATCGACCTTGCCCAGCTTGCGCCACCTTTCAACGCTGAATCCCCCCAGCTAAACGACCTCGGCAACATCCTTCTGCTTTTCTCCGATTGTGTCGCTGTGGTCAGCAAGAAGTCCAGCTCCAGTCCCACGGGCAAAGAGCTGATCAGGGAGATCGACAAGCCCTCTGCGGCTGGGCTGCTCGCGTCAATGACTAATGCGGCGGGTGGCGAGGGATCTTATGAGCTTGCCTTTGTGGGATGGCACAATCTCGCCGATGTTCGATTTACAGAGTCTGATGACGGTCGGTTGTTGTGGATGACATCTACCCAGGAGATGAAGGCAGCCCAGACCAGCGAAGGTGCAAGCAAGGCCATAACCGCTCAGTGTTACTTACTCCATGAAGCTTATGAGGGCAAGGCCGCCAAACTAAGCGAGGAAATCGTCAAGGCCCGCATCGAAGGTCGATTCTCGGAAGCAGAACGTGAGACGCCTGTCTGGACGCTCCGATCCGTAAGGCTGCCGGAGAACAACCTCGGCATGCATGCCGCAGTGTTTCAGGAAGCTGCAGAACAACTTGTCGAAGGCCGCAGGGAACCTGCTCCCATTCGAATCGTGGTCGATAACGAGAAAGGCACTAAGGGGCATCCAGTTGGGCATTATGGAGTCGAAATCGTGACGGAGGTTCGAAGTGGAAACTTGAAGCGCCTGCGCATGACTACGCTGGGCCTGAATGGCAAGCAATATGCTGATGATGTTGCTCTGGAAGACCTGTTGCCTACTCTTTCCAGACGAAGTAAGCTGTCCACTTCCGCCCTCACATTGCTCGCAAACTGACTTCAGACAGTCATTCAACTGCTCAGCACTCAGTTCAGTGTCGCCAACTATCGGCTGGCTCCGGCCATAGTGTCCTACTACTCTAAGATTGCGAGGACTCTCATCTTCGGCTCGAGAGAGCAGAAAACGAGATCCTTATTCAACTCATCTCCTGTCAAGATGCTGTCGAGTTTCCTTAGTGGTAGCACGTCTGATGTTACTTCGACGAGCCCACCTAAACAGCATCGTGCTGGTCTGCTCAGCCCTCCGCCACTAATTGCCCGAGCAGGCAGTTCTAAAGAATCACTCGTGGACTCCATAAGAAGTCGAACCAGCCGGGATACTATTGGTCTTCCCGGCGATGATGAACGGCCTGACAACCCTCTTGTGCGACTCGAGCAAACTTTCACTGGTTACGTCGCGGTTCTGCAATCACGGAAAGGTCATTTCATCGGTCACCTACTGATAAACCGATCAACGGCTGATGAGCTGACTGTCAATGACTTGTACAACCGTTTGATTGAGAGCCCTTTCGACTTAGAGTCGTCTTCCGAAGTCAGTGCGGAAACCGTCTTCGTGGCCTTTGAGAAGTTTGTGCGCATTGCATGGCGAGAACAAATGGGACCTGTCATGTCCACCCAGCACTTAGACTTGCTCCTCGAGCGAGCAAGTAGGAAAGTTCCTGGTGAATTTGGCGACTTCGTCCGATATCTCTTTAACGAGATGGCGCCGCAAAACCGAAGGGCCTTCACCGCGCTGATCAAGCTTCTTGAGGATTTGCTCGAGGGTTGTAGCAACGACAGTGATCGCGGTGCTTTGACTGTCGCCTTCGCGGAGCTCCTGGTCGACGATGGCAGCGCCCAAAACTACATCAATCTTCTCGATCGCCTTGTCGAAGATTGTGACCGAATATTCGAGGACCCTCTGGCCGCGCTCACCAGCTCCTTTGAGCGCACACTGGCATACGAGTCCCTCAACTCGAACTCGAACTACCATAGCTACAAGTCTAGTGGCTCTCTGACGTCCAACACATCCTCTCTTCGACGGAAGTTTGGCTTCGATAATCTCCTCAGACAGAACAGCAAGACCGAAGGTGATCGTCCTTCGGTGTGGCGCACCTTGAGCAAACATGGAAGACACCCAGCGACAGGAGACAGCTCTAGTCTTGGCAGGTCTGCAATCAACCGGTCAAAGTCGATTGATGTTGGTGTGCCTACAATACCAAACAAGCTTAGACGGCCAGGTTCACGCGATAGGCCGCGTGTTGCTGGCGCGTTTGATGACATGAGCGTACGGCCACCAAACACGCATCGTCCGGGAAGCTCCCACCGTCTTGAATCTGGCTTGGAAACAATCGGTGAACCAGAGACTGAGCTCCTTGAGCCACCCAGATCTCCGAAGAAGAAGCGCAGGAGCTCACTTTCAGACCTCAAGAACCTCATGGAGATTACCACCACGGAAGCACCGCCACCCATGCCCCTGAACGTGACGAAGAAGACTTCCGAAAAGGTCAATGCCGCACCTCCTCGCATTCCAGTGCCTTCGTCCAAAATACCACTGAGCCCTACCAAGTCAAAACCAAGCCCACCGCCAACCAGCAAACTCCCAACAACGCCTCAATCTCAAAGCCTCCGTTCGCCACGCCAGAAGGAAAACCCTGCCCACGAACCATTCCAAAGCATGTTCTCCACTCCTCAACCTCCGTCGTCAGGTTCCTCATTACGCAGAAAACACGCAAAGACGCTGTCATCATCAAATATTCCGTCCCTCAGACCATCTCGTCTCCCCATGGCTGGCGTCTTCAGTCCAACAACCACCGACTTTTCTCGTTCGACCAACAGCGTGGGCAGGTCTTCAACCCAGAGATTGAAACTGCAGTCTCCGCAAAAGCTCAGGGAGCGGCTGGAATCGGAGAAGAAGGCGATAGAAGACGTTGACTCCGGCCTAAAGACGGAGCTATCTCGCATATCGGCAGACATGGCTCGAGTAAACAACACGATGCCGCGCTCCGCCACCAATGACCTGCGCAAGCTGTCAGCCTCTATGAAAGCGCTGGACGACCGGATACCGCAGGTGCTGCAGGAGCTGGATGAGCGGCAGAGGGCTATCAAGGAGGACTTGGAAGCGTCGCTCAAGGCCAGCGAGGCCAAGGTCAAGGCCATCGACCAGCTGTACAAGGAGGCTACGGCAGAAAATGAGCTGCTGTACGAGAAGTTTCACTCGGAGCTCGGCAAGATCGTCAAGGCCATCAAGGGCAAGGGCCGCGAGGACAGGGAGGAGCTCGTGGGCAAGCTCAAGGACTCGAGCGAGGAGACTGCTTACGTCAAGAAGGAGAACGCCAGGCTCAGGAGGGAGATTGTCAGCCTCCGTTCATTACTCAAGGGCGGTACAAGCAGGGATGACTGAATGATGAGGCACGGTGGTAGTGGGGAAGATGGCTTGCGGAAGACCCCCACGACTGGCGTTCTGGCGGTTTCCAAGGCTAGGTTAGGGCGAGATTCGAGACGGGATTCATAGCAGCTTCGGCCTCTGCCCCTGATGCCATGTGCTGTTTCAACGTCTCTTGAAGTATTGCGGTCTTGGGGTCACTATTGTACAAATATAATGTCTACCTCTATGTTGGGACGGAAAAGGGAGGAATGCGGTCGGTCCAAGTTGAAGATGATGTATGGAAAACCAACGAGTATGAAATGAGACACGCGTTTCATAAAAATATGGAAGAAAACCCAAGACAAGAAGCCCAACGCCCGCCATGCTGTCTAACAATTCGCTCGCTGAAGTGATGAAATTTCTGTGCACCTGTGCGCTCTGCTCGCCCGAGGACAATGGTTGAGTCACGAACGCAAATCATCTCGTTTGCAGAAGGTCTTCCCTTCCGTCCAACCAGCTTGAGCAATTCACACAGCGCAAAGCCTATACACGCGGGCGTCAGTAATCAAGTCGGGCAGGGAACGGGAAATTGGGGCATCAAATGCATGAGCAAACAAGCAAGCGGGAGTCAAAGCAGCCAGCAAAATGCCCAGCCTCAACACAACATGACTGAGCCCAACACAACAACACCAGCACACCAACTCACCTTCTCATTCACCCTCTTCCGGCAGTAGCGGCACTTGACCATGTGCTTGATGATGGGGTCCTTGCTCAGGTACTGGTACAGGCCGGCGAGGGCGTAGAGCGCGGTGCCGAGGCCGATGAAGTTGAGCGTCTTGTTGAGGAAGACGCCGTAGGCCATGACGACGGCGCCGTCGGCCTGCGCCTGCTCGATGGTCCTGTAGCCGTGCGGCTGGCTGTAGTAGCCGGGCCCCGCCTGCAGTACCGCGAACTTGAGGTCCAGGTTCGCGTTGAGCGGCAGCAGCACCGACAGCGGCGGCAGCAGGATGTCGCTGACGAAGCTGGTCACCACGTTTGTGAAGGCCGCGGCGACGCTGTTGGGGGGGAGAGTGCCCCAGGTCAGCCATGGATTGGGGCTCGAGGATTGGGGGGATTTCAACTTGAGCAAGTAGCCCACGGAGAAACTGTTTGGCACACCTACATCAATCCGAAGGCGATCTCCAGGATGTTCCCCTGAGTCGCAAAGTCCATGAAGCCGTGTACTATGCGGCGCGTCTTCTTGGTGCTGTACGAGAGGAGGGTCTCCTCCTCCTCCAGGCCATCATCACCGAGACGAGGCATCGCGAGAGCCTATTCTGGTTGGAGATGTTTATGTGAAACGGGATAATATTTGAAATGTGTTTGCGATACGTGAGTGCGGATGTCGCAGGGGCACGTTTTGTCTAAGACATGCAGTCTCGGGGAGAGGGCTCTAACGACGCGAAGGTGATGAGGAGAAATAGCAAGCAAGCAGGGCACCGGGCCGTGAATTTAATTAATACATGAGAGGTCATACCGACGCCCAGGAATAGCATTGATCAGCGCCGACCTGGCCGCGCTGGCCGCCGGATTCACAACCCAGGCCCGGAGGACAAGGGGCCATGCATGAATGATGCTGCGGAGGTCTGGCGAGCGGCCCCCGTCATCCGGTATCTTTCAAAGTACTACGCACGATTGGGTGGCTGTGGGTTCTCATGCCGTGCATCCGGATGGAAAGATACGTAGTATTTGGGGAGCACACACAGATCTGGGACAAATCCTACGCTGACCACACACTGCGGAAACCCTGCGACACGAACTCGCTGCGGGACCCACTGGTTTCAGTCACCAAAACGGCTGGGCCACTCCCTCGGGGCCGCAGCACAGCCCTAACCCATCAGCCCGACTGCTGCATATATATATCAATTAAGCTCCGGTGTCCGTTTTGCGACCAACGCATTATCTCCTGAGGATAAACAATTCTGAGAGATCTTCTTACAGGATAATCTCATGTGGGAGGATAGCCTCCTGTCGGGACAAGTTCCCGTTGGATAACCTCCCATACGGTCCATACGGGGAATCAGTCAAGCCATAGGGGGGCTCCGCAATGACGCGTTGCGATTTTTGGCGGTGATGTATCAATAGTGTATGTCAAGTCAAAAGAATACTCCCCATTCTGGTTCCCAAAACTTCATCCTTCCCTCTCGCACTCGTCAAGGATTCATCGAAGTCCGTGGGCCGCGGAATCGCGACATCTCCCTCTCGGGTGCGCATCGTCGAGTCATGCCCCACTTGAGGGGGCTTTTTCGACGGACAACGCATCGCATCCCGCACCCTCTGTCCCTCATATCGCAAGTTCATGCATTCATATCACGCTCTGCCGGCGCCGCCTGGGGACCGTTGTTGATGTTCTCCCTCCCTGGCCTATCTGGGTGGGGAACCTGAGATCGACGCCTGTCAGGTGAGGTGGCAGAGGTCGAACGTGTCTGGGGACGCATCCAACGTGCACTCGCAGCACACAACAACTACATGCCCCCACCAGGGATTCCGAGGACTCAAGGCCCATCTGTCTGATAGGAGTAATGGATTTAGTGATTACTGTTCTATTGCGTGTCTTCAAGTGTGTATTCTAGGTGGACGGGGGACCCGCTTCCAGAGCTGTTGTCTTCTCAATGCTGAACCAATCAGATAGGGTTCAAGTTGCGCAAGGGGATCCCATTCTTATCCAACTGTCCTCCGTCCCTGTTCCTCCAGGCTCGCACCGTCTCGTACACCCAAGCCAGCATCGCCGAAAGTGCCAGGGCAAACGCTGTCTAAGCCAAAGCCTGGAACTTTCCACCGGACTCGACCTTGATCATTTCAGAAATAGCTTTATCCTTCGCAACGAAGTTTCGGACCCTCGCTGAGAACACGGCCGCGAAAATGCTGCTGGTGAGCAGGAGAATTGTAGCAAGCAAAGCGAGAACCAGGTTCCCAATACTGACCCACTTTCCGAATGCTGGGAGGATGAAGAAGCTGGCGATAGTACAGAGTAGCGAGAGGCCGACGAAGACGCAACCTGCCAAATGAACTCTGGCAAATGCGCGTCTAATATTAGCCACCTTCTTGTTCTGTGCCTTCCAAGGCTTTTTCTCGTCCTCGTCTTCGTCCTTGTCTTGGTTCTGTGCTTTCCAAGACTCTTCCTCGGGTTGCGAGGCATTGACGACCTGCTTTTTCATAATGAGAGGGCTCACCATGTAGTCCTCGTCGTCGTCCTGGTAGTATTCTTTGAGCAAGAGGTTTTCAAGCATCCAGGGCCTCGAGCAATTTTGAGCTTTGTCCTTGAGCTTCCACGCGCAGTTGGTCAAGAGGTGCGCAGTGACGGCAAATTCGTCCGCGTTAGTGTCATTGGTATAGGCGTTGTGTCCTTTCTTTCTTGCGTCCTCGTCATTCTCTGTATCCTTGTGATGTTTGGATTGCTTTTTCTTCCCTTTATCCTTGTGGTGTTTGGGACGCTTTTTCCTCCCATCTTTGGGGGTGGAGGTATCGCTAGGGTGCTTGGGACGTTTGTTTCTGCCCCTTTCGGATGGGGAACGCGCAAACAAAACGGAAGTATCAAGTCGACCGATGTTGTTGTCGACAGGAACCCGCTCTGGCCTCTCGGGGGTGAGGAGATTCAGGGTGGCGATGGCCAGCCCTCCGATAATGGACGCAATGTCTGAGCCGTATGAAGAGAGCTCGTCCTTCATCTCCGGAGACATTTTCTCTATGATGGATCGATGCGTCGGCAAGGTTGGCGGCGGATCACGCGTACTCATAGAGCCAGTCGTCGGGAGTGGAGGGTCTGGTTTAACAAATGGGGCCTTGGGCTTAAGGGCAACACGGACTATGAAAGTCTCTGCCATGAAGGCGGGCTTGATCCCCGCCAACAGGGTCAAGAGGGCCAAGATCAAGGCTGGAACAAGAAAGAAAAATGGTGCCGCGACGGAGAATTTCATGTTGGCGGTGGCAGAAGGTTGGGCGGAAGCGATCGTCTGATGGTACAGTACTGTCTATATCTGTAACCGTAGCGATAACTTAAGAGGTATCTGATACTCTTGGAGATGGAAAACACGGCCCCCGGATGTGTGGACTGATGATCTGGATGGGCATGGGTGTGGTGGTTTGAGGAAAACATCCCGTCGAGGGCATGATGCCTTCGAAACCCTGATCAAGGAGATTGTGAGGGTGAGGACTGGTCGTGCTTGCTTGTTACTATGCCATGGAAGCAGTTGCTCTGGTGCATCCCGCCCACTGGCTCTACAAGCCGGACATATGGGGAGTTGCATTGGATAAACAGCCATCATCACTTGTCGTCCCATGTACCGACGTGCAAAGTAAGGTGCGACCCCGGATGGAAAGTTCCCGAGCTAACTCCATACAAGAGAGGACAGTGTTGGGCTGCGGTAAAGATCGTTCTTTCCTCTTTTTACTTGGCCAGTAGCTGGAAGTCCGCGTGGACACCAGGGCAAGAAGCCTTAATATTTGCCTGTCACATATTTTACAAGGACAGGACTTAGAGATATCTTTAACTATCCATGGTGAGCTCCCTACTTACAGGTTGTATATAGTATCTTCAGCCTTAGATCTTCTGTCTAAGTGTGATATATTTGAAGCCGTTCTGTAGAATCTACGTGCCAACCTCGAAGATGTATTCTCCTAAACACTTCTAAAAGAAGATCACAACCAATTTGCCCTGTCTTTCCGAGCTGCCCGAGGACTTAGCTCCCATTTTTTTTTCTTCAAAAAAGGGTCTTTTTAGTCAATATTTCAATGCTCGCGCCTCAGTCTTAAGGACTACCATTGTCCAACAATAAGTCCTGAGACCGAGGCCGTCATCAGATCCGCGCCTTGACGTGAGCACTTGAGAAACACCGCGCGTCACTTCGGTCTACGGCTCGCGCTGAGCTCGGGACGGGATTAGAAATCCATCTGCTTTCGTCTACGACCGAAGTCCCTGCTTACAAGATACTGCTTCCGCGCTTGCCGAGAATGTTGAATCACGGCCGTCTTCAAGGGCGCACACATTATCGACTGTGGACTACTCTGGCTCAGCATCGAAGCACAGGGAGGGCCCTCTTCCAGTGATACGGCCAACTGGACCCCTGAACTGGGGGGATATCAAAATCATGTGACCCCGCGAGCTCACCACGGATCAGTCAACAGCACACGATTCCAAATCCAGCGGCCAGCATCACCGCATCTCCACCCGCTCCCCCCCCTTCTTCCTTCAGGTGCCGTCTTCCCCACAGGATCCGACTCGACAGCATGACAGGAGCGAACCACCAGCAGTGACGCGGTCCCCGCGGTAACATCTCGCATAGATCGGGGAGGGGTGTGGATCTCGTGGAAAGCTCACAGGGCCCCCCCTCCCTCCCTCAAAGACCCTGCCCGCTCTCCTCTTTCTTTTGTTCCTTGGCCGAACCCGTTATACAGACGACCAGTCACATCCACGCGATCGCAGTGTCGTACAAGCGTGATTAGCAGCCTGGGTGGAGGGGGGGAGGCCCTCGAGGGGGCGTAGCAAGACGGGAGGGGGTCTCCAGCTCAGACAGGCAGGCAGGCAGGCGCAAGCATGCACGCGCGCGCGCACGTACAGCTCCCCCAGGACTCGCCCTACGGACCCGCGGGTCGGCAGGTCGGACGATCACACACGTCAGCGCAGGTACCCAGGCTTGTGATAGAGTGAGTGAGCAGGGACCTCGCGAGAGCGTGGTCCTATAAATCGTCTCTCGGGGAGGAGCTTCTGTCACCAGACCCCGGGAAAACTCTATCCTGCTGGTTGGGTTTCATAGACCTCGCGCGCTAAGTTCCTGTAGCCCCCCTCCTTTTCCTCTTCGCGAACCGCACCGGCGTGGCTGGCGTGGCTGAGGTCTCACGGGCGGGTGCAGCTTGACTGGCAACGGTCCATCTGTATCCCACCCCTTTCACCCCCTATGGGAGATTGGCATCACCACACACATGAACGACAAGATCGACGTCACTTCACTCGGTCTTGGTCCGATCCTCTTCATTCGGAGCCTGATTTGCGCTTCGGACTGGGGCCGCGGCATGTCGGCCCTGCAGCAAGTGCAGTAGAGATTGTCGCCTCGTCTTGCCTCGTCTTGCCTTGCCTCACCCCCCAGCCAAGGCCGCAACCAAAGGCCTTGAGATTCGTTCCTGGAGGATCGAATCGAGCGGGTCGGCTCGGAACCGAGATGGGGTTCTGAGAGCACCATACCCCCCCCCCCGAGGTTGCTTTGTTGTGGGTCCTGATGTACTGTACGTACAGTACAATAAATGATTCCGTGGGCAGAAAAGGCCTGGGGAGGGTGTGTGTCTTGCATTGGTAGTGCTGATATCAGCCGGGTTTCGTTGGACGCAGATCTGGGCTCCTTATGGGGCATCGCCTTGGGGGGAGAGAGGGAGGGGGTATGAAACGAGCCGCATGCCGGGGCTTAGTAATCGACCATATTAAAATATATGTACATGGTTCAATGTGTGTTTCACATGGGAGGAAGACAAGGTGAGCAAAGAAGGAGATGAGCCGTGTCGCCTCGCAGGGCCGCGGCCTGCAGACCGATGAGGGTGGCCGGATGGCAGCCATACCGGTATTAGCTAACGCTCACCGGTCTCGCATTGCCTTGACCGCTTCGAGCAAGTGCGCAAGTGTGATGGAGACGAGTTGCGGTCCTTTTTTTTTAGCTGCTCCCGTCACGACCCCATCAAGGGTGGATGTCTTTGAGAACATGGTCTACGGCAGACTACTGTAAGCGGACTACGCGTGCCGCGAACCAGCTAGGTGAGATTGGGATGGGGGTGGTGATGGATGAACCCTGGTCAGAACCTTGGAAAGTGCCGTTCCCTGGGCGCCTCGGGCCCGGGAGAAAATTTGAGACCGCCCCCTCCGCTTCCACACAATGTCGTCGAGTGCCCCATGTCCTGTATGCAACGACAATAGCCACGCGGGAAGTGCAAGGGTGGGGGGTAGGCACGGAGTCGCGGCCAAAGGGCTGAGGGGATGGGGCAACGCGAACGTCGGGGAATGTGAGAAATCAGATCACGTCAGCTGGACCTGGGACACAAAAATAAAAAAGAATGATTATATAAAAAGTGCCGACGCAGTGCGAGGCGAGGCCAGCTTGGTAGGGCTGATGGGGATGAGGTTGTGCGACGTTGGCATCGAGATTTCTTCAACGATGTCAGACTCCACCCCACCACAAAAGAACCCACCATCTCCATAATTGATTAGGCTGACGACGCCGGCGCTGACAGGCGAAGAGAAAGAATGGAACAGTCACTAGACCGCGACGAACGGGACGGGAACGAGGATCGTCTGGGGGTCGGGAGACAGAAAGAGCTGGAGCTCATGCAAGTGAGACCGCGCGCGGGTGGCTGGCTGGCGTGAGAAGGAGTTGGAAGACTCGGTCAGAGAAGGGTAGGGGTGAGGGTACGGGGGAACATGCAGGGCATGGGCAGCTCTCGCATGGCCGATGATTTTGCTGTGGCTGCTGTGACCTCATCCAAGTTTGTGGTGTCATGATGGAGGGAAAAAAGAGAGGAGGGAGTAAGAGATAGACACGCGCGCGCACACACACACATCCACATCCACACATCCACACACCCACAGAGAGACAGTGAGAGAGTGTGTATGTGAAAGTGAGACAGTCAGCTGTCTAAGCAAGCGCTTTGGGTACCATACCTCCCCAAGTACCGTCATGTACTGGGACGCGCGTGTGGGATGATGATGTTGATGGATGGGGGTGGATGTGTGTGGATGTGTTGGATGGATGTTCCCGAGATCCTTCGGCCACGACCGCAGGCGCATTTTGCATTGATTGATTTGCGTTGCTTAGCAGTGTCCCGCAGTAGACAGCAGCAGCAGCAGCAGCAGCAGCAGCAGGGCGCGACGCTACCGGCCCGCCCAGAGCAAGGCAGGTTGTGCCGCGTGCCTGTGAATGAGCAGTTGTTGGTGGGGCGGGCGAGGGCGAGGGCGAGACGGGTGCGGTGCAGTGCAGCGCAGTGCAGTGCAGAAGGCGTTATTGCTGCTGCTGCTGTCGCTGTCGCTGCTGAAGTTGGGGATGCAAGGTGGTGGTGGTGGTTCGATGGCGGCGGTGGTGATGATGATGGTGTGGTGGTGGGAGGGGCAGTCTAAGACTAGGCATGGCCCAGGCATGGCTCAGGCATATGAGGCATGGCCCAGCCCGCCAGCCAAGGGTTCGCTTGTCCAGGGCCAAGACCCTCGAGCCTCCCGTACAGTAGTAGACTAGTACTCGCCTGGCACCCTAGGTAGCCTGCGCCTGCTGTCCTGCGAGCCTGCTAGCTTGCGAGCCTGCTAGCTTGCGAGCCTGCTAGCTTGCCCTGTTAGCCTGCTCTGTTAGCCCTGGCCTCCGTTTCTCTCTCTCCCTTTCGTTTCGAGTCCCTTCTCGCACTTGACTTCCCATTCTCCACCAGCCAGAGGCCGCGGAACGCTCCCGTTTCCCCGTTACCCGGTTGGCCCCCGTTTCCCTCTCGACTCGTTCGTCTCTCGCTCCATTTAAACTTTCGGAAGCTCGAGCGCGATGGACACTTGGACTGGGAACTAGCCACAACCTTATTTGGACGTCAGTCCACGGTCTCGCGGGCCAGGTCGGATTTTCACCAGCCTCGTCCGCCGCTCCAGGGGGCCAGGTATAAGACAACGACATACATACATAAAATACAGGCACGCGCCTCATGCTGCTTGTCATTGTTTGATGCCGGTGATGATCTCCCCTTAGAGTGCACGAGACTCGTTGCGTGTGCCGTGCCTGCAGCTGCGGGATCCACATAAATGCATGTTTAGTCAACTCGGGGGGGCCTCGAAACGGGGATGCTTATCTCGGCTTGGCCATGACGACCGCTCCCAAACAAAGGACTGCGCCCCGAGCCCAAGCACAAAAGGACCTGAACCAAGCCGCGAACTGGCTAGCCAGCTGCCTAAACTCGCCCCTGTAGTTTGGAAAAGGAAGTTTTCCGTTGGGGCACAGAGAGGCAGTGGTGGGTGCGTGGGGTGGGGGGTGAAAGGGGGGGGGGGGTCGTAGAGCGAGGGACACGGGCGGTAGTGATCTCACTTCTTCTCCGGGCTCAGCCCTCGGAATCCCGTCTCATCAGCGGGAGGGGGTTGTGGTTGTGGTTGTGGTTGGATGGTGGGGTGCGCTCCTATTCCTAATTTGCCTTCACTTTTCAGCCCCCAACAATAGTCCCCACTTCACCGCCGTCTGTTCCCTCGACAGTATGCAAGGAACACGGGAGTTGGATAATTTTGAACGAGGAAACGCTCAACCTGGCTCCCCATGCAAAGAGCCAATAGTGAGTGGGACCCCGTATTCACCTCCCGTCCCAGCCAGCCTCGAGAGACAGTCGCCCGTCCTATACTCTGCCTTGCTGTACTCTGACAGGAGCTGTCAAAATACTAGCGGGGAGTCTTTTTTTATCGCCCCGCCCGAGTTTTGGTCTAGACGAGGCCCTCAGGAGCACAAGGCTTAGGGCCCGTTCACGCTGGCACAATCACAGCCGACTCCTCACCTGCTCGACCCGACACAACGGTCTACTGTTGAGCATTGCAGCAGTCTCGGGTCATACTCGCATTTTGCATCAGGTTTCAAGTAACCTTCGTGAGTTACATGTTGGGGGTAGAAAGTTTTGACTGAAGCGTGGCAAATCAACAAGTACAACAGAGATAGCACATTCCCTCCATGCAAGACCCGGTAGTACGGTTGCTGTTTGGGGGATTTGGGGAGAAGAGGGGTAGAGGGAGCGAACGAGTCCGGGTGCCATGATGCAAGAGACCGCCTTCCAGACAACTCAAGCCATGCCAGGCGAGGCGAGCGGCAAGAAATCGCCAGGATCAAACCGCTCGCTTCCATGGCTACCTCCATGCCATATGCGCGACTCGTCCATGTGCCTATTCCTTCTCGCATTCCTCGTCATCTTGGTCTTCCTGTCCGCTTAATAGCGAATGTTGTTGTTCTGTGCGTCGTGGAGACGAGCGGCGTTAGAGGGGAAGGGGGATAAATCAAACGGGTATTTCTCGCAAATGCCATGTCCTCTGTAAACCCATTTTCCAAGTACCCCTTTCCTTTCCCATGGTCCTGATGAAAAAATAGCCCCATTGATGCCCTGTCTTTCCGATGGCTCCTTGCTCCTTCATGTCCCAGGCCAAACCTTGCGCCATTAAAATCCATCGGACCAGACCTGCCCTGATCTCGACCTGTTGGATAACATCAAAATGACAGAAATCATATTCCAGGCAAGCTGTTTTACCACCATCTTCCGCTGCACTTGTTCCGCATTCCCCCGTTCCTCGCGAGTTTCGCGTCGTTCGCGTCTGGCGTCTTCGACATTGAAGTCGAGGGGAAAAGAGCCTTTCCCGCTTAGAACGCTACTAGCCAGCTCCAATCAGATTTGCAAACACTCGAACATGAAGGCCCGTTCTCAATGGAGACCGACTGTCGACGACGGTGGCGGCATCATCTGTGGGTAGTAGCCGTTCGAGGTCGACTTTCCCTCATACCTTCCACAGGCTCCGACTCTGTCAGAAAACAAAGGCCCCGGGTAAAGCTTCGACGTCAGGTCAAACCCGCTTCCCAGGCCTCTCAAGGGGTTTTCCGTGGCCCGAGTCGTAGAGCTATGATGGAACATCTCTACCGGCTGTCGAGGATCGTGCTGAGGCTCGATGATGGTTGTGGGATAGTACTGGTACTTCTCCGGCTCTTGGACCCCTTTAGACTCTTCAGAGCTCAATATGGGTTCCATAGGAATCGCATCGTGGTGGGTGCGATAATGTTCCGTTCGTGTGTCGTAACCGCCTCCGTAGCCGCCTCCGAGTATGTTGGCACTCGGTCCTCCATACCCGCCTCCTAACATGTTTGAGCCAGGCCCAGTGTAGCCGCCCATTCCGCCGGCTGATCCGCCCGGGCCGCTGCTTGTGCTCGCTCTTCGCTCAGATTGATAATGTCCCGGCGACCGCCCACGAACTATCATCTTGGCCGACTTCCTGTGCGCGACTTTGACCCATTGGTCATTTGCCGGGCCCTGGGCTCCAATATCTGCAAAGAGTTCGACCACTAAGTGGTAGTACTGTTGTGCCGCTCTGCGCTTCCCATTGTTCGCTGTAGCCTGCTTGAACTGGATTCTTTCGAAAGTATGCTCTGTTGGAAGCGAAGCATGGAGCGAGGCATGCGGCAGTGGCTGTCCATACAAGGATTGTTCGTAGGCCCTCGACGATGCCCCGAGCCCCATTTCCGCCTGTGCGTAGTGTCCAAGTGGGTGGTGCGCCGTTTGGGGAGGTTTGGCATTCAGCCTGGTCTTTTCCGGTGGAGAGATGGGCCCTTTGTCTCGCTTCGGAGTGTGTTGGACAAGCTCGATTGTATGGGCATCGTTCTCAGAGACGACGGCTGAAATACACATCGCCCAGCCAGCGACTTGGTAGGACTGGGTAGACCCAGACGGCGTGAAGTGTAGACTGGCCTGAGGATGTGTCGGGGGAGGCAGGTGAAACGAGCAAATACAGGAGAAGTAATTCCGCCGATAGCACGTCCACTCGTTGTCCGCCAGGAAGAATCCTTTATCGATCGTGCCGGTGATGTCCGGCTTGACTTGAGTGTTGGGAGCGTCTGAGTAATAGAGGACACCATGCATCGTCAACTGCATAAGTGGAGGGACGGTCTGCTGCTGCTTGGAATTGTACGGAGTGTCCATCCTGGTGATGCTGTTGATAGTACCTGAGTGATTGGTGAGACCAAAGTTAGGGCTTGGGGCTGGTGAGATAGGATGGCGTCGGTGCCCACCTGGGAAGGACGGAGATCTTGGTGTGTGCTCCGGTGCTCTCCTAAAAGAGGGCGTTGCTGGTGTATAGAGATCTCGCGTGGCTGGGTGCGGCAATGTTGTGGATCGAAGGGCATGTGCCATGCCCGGGGTAGAAGTGCTACTCCCACACGGACTGTGAGTCAAGATATCCAATGCTTTCAAGACAAGGAGTGGAGGGATGGTCAGCAAATCCAGTTGGTATATTTCCGTACCTGGAGCCAAGGCGAGACCTCGGGTCTATGTGCGGGAAGACGTGAGAGGTGGGAGCATAGAAGGAGCCCCCGCTGTCAGGAGGATAGGCTGGTGCCGAGTTGAAGAGGGACGTATGGCCCGGAGGATAGAGGTTTATGACTGGTGACGGCTGAGCTGAACTTTCCAGTGTCAAGGGGGAGGTACTGGAGTCGTGACTATAGCTACTGGCGTACACATATCAGCAAGGCTGCCCAACAGTCCAACGCCAAGTAATGACTGTTAGCGTTTTCTAGAAAAGCCTGGCACCGAGGATGCTGTAACTCGTTGCCCATGCGCACGCAACACAATGGTCCAGGTGAGACAGATTGTCGTACTGCCAGCTAAGAGCGTTGCACAGGTAACAGCAGACTACAGGATCGGGATGTCTGCTGCGAGCACCATATGCGGCAGCAAGCGGAGGGGTCTAGAGGGCCTAAGTAGCAATTTCCACGCTACGGAGGGCTGGAGACTATCCTTGCCTTCCGCGCGAGATGGTGAATATTGGCCACAGAGAGGGGGGTCAGGGGGGCGGGAGGATTGGCTGCCTGCACTCCCTGCTCATGGGGCACCTGCGGGCTGCTTTGTGGATTTTGAGAAATCGACAGGGGCAGCGATGCACCTCTCAACACCCTGAGGATTCTCGATCCTCCCACCCCTGTCGGTTGACATATGTTCAACGATGACGGGCGACTGGTGAGTAAAAGTACTTTGGTGGTGGCGGACACTGTCCAGTGCAAAGAAGTCAAGTAATAAAGCTCTGAGAGTTTGGTCGCCATTTTGATGCTTGGCAGGGCCAGGAAATCTCTGGGTAAATGAACTCACCGCATATCAGATTGGTTGGGTAGGTCGAGATACTCCAGCCCGGGACAGGAGGGCGACGCGAAATCCTGCTGGAATGAGAGAGAAATGTTAGGTTCGGCGGAAAAGCGACTGTTTGAAGAGTTCCATGAATGAAGCACGGCAGAAAGAGTAGCTAATCGGCGGCTCTACATCTTCGTTGACATTATGACCGAATCGTCGTCAGCAGGTCTGAGTGGACGGTAGTGAGGAAAGAAGCCGGGATTGTTGATGCGTGTGCCTATCGCCCGTCACAGGTCAGATTAGCTGTTCAACACCCACTCAAGGAATTTCGTGATGATGGTAGGCCAAGCCGGCAGAGAGTTCCAAGATGAAAAGAATAAGAGGGGAAGACGGGGGCAACAAAACGACGTCTGCAGTGTAAGAATGCGAGGCTTTGGCTTTTGAGGGTGAAGGCAGACCAAGCCCGACGCCCGAATTCGAGGTTAGGCTGTGGTGCGCGTGTGGGTGTGTGTGTGTATGCTTGCTGCACCCTGCAGTACAGTGACCTCAGGATACATTGAACGACATCCGGCCCCAGTGGTGCAGACGAGTATCAGATACATGATCTGACGAGGCGCTAATGCCTGTCATCATGTATAGGAGACCCTCCTCTGACTTAAGGCACATGTAATGTATAGCTGCACGCCCACCGATTCCGCTAGCCAATTTCTGATTGGGAAAAAGACCAAAAGCCAAGACACCAGGTCGGGTGCGGATGTCATTCTGCACAAGAAAAGTAGCATGTTGCCAGCGATCTCTGCCGTGACGACCTCGAAATTGCGAGGCAAAAGCCATCCGATTCGCACATTTATTTCAAGCAAGTGCTCCGGCTCGCAGGCCTGCCGAAGCCTGGTGCATGCGGGAAAAGATTGGAAGTGAAAGCCGAGTTTTGAGACAGACAGAAGAGAAATGATCTTGTGTTATGGGCTGACGTGCTTCATGGGAGATTGTACTCACCTTTTGAAACTTGTTTGGTCGCCTCAATCGTCTCGTTCTGCACCACACGCAACGATTCCGCGAAGCCTCGTTTTCCTACAACCGAGCAGTCATGCCTTCAACGGACGATCCGGGCTCTGTCATTGTAGTTGCATAGCTGGTGCAGTATAGTGAATTGCAGGTCTGGCAGAGCGAAGCTCGCGAAAGGGTGAAAGCGCGGCACTCAATGATCGACTATGCAGTGGTTCTGGGGTATGCATTGAAAATTCGGGACAGTGCAATGGAATTTTGAGCCAAAATTGAGCGTCGCATTGGAGGGGGGTGCCAGTGAGTAAATACCTTGGGGATTTGTGAAGTCATGCGAGGTGCCTCTCCACGATCCAGAGAGGAATCGTTGCGCAAGAGGCAGTCGATGGGGTTAAGCTGGAACGGTGCCTATCTTGCCCCCATCCGTGGGGCCCATCGTTAGCTAAGATTCCTGGCTGGGGACTGCTGCAACAGGGTGGCATGTTAGTGCCTTCAGGGGTGGCTTGACGTGGGTCGGAAGACACAGAGCCTCCATAATTTGGAAGCCTGGCCCCCTTCGCCAACCGGGGCCTAGCTGTACAGCGGGAAGCCTCCTCCTGCTGTCAGATGATATCTGGGCCGCATGAGCCCAATGCACACGAGCGGCACGGCAACGCAGGCGAAGTCTTGGAAAATGTGCTCTTCTGCTAAAGCAAAGTGCTGACCGACCTTGAGAGGTATTTCTGCCCTTGTCATTCCTAAGGACCGATTGGCACTCGCACTCGATGCTGTCGGATTTCAATATTGTCCTATTTGAATGCGACGCGTCAGCATCTTCACGAGTAGTTTCCAAAGATCTTCCCGAATGCCAACGAATCATGCGGTCATTCTGCCTGACAAAGCAGCAAGGGCTTGGAACAAGGCAGGAGGAACTGGCTGAATGCTGGCAGTGATGCATGTGGGTTCGGGCATGACGAGAGCCATTGGAGCACAGCGCGGAGCAGCGAGCGGGCGCTCAGTGATGCGACTCGTCTTTGATAATTCGAGAAGATATCAAGAAGCGTCTTGAGCATGGACAACCGCTGCCATCAGAAGCACGACCCTTTGGAAAGGTGGCGCATGTCTTCTGTCGCATCGAAAGGCACCAGCTGAGCGGTTCAGTATCGCCCCAAGGTCCTGCAACTCAAGTCTCTGTGCCGGGCGTCTGGAAGCGCTGGGCCCGCCCGCTGCCCGGGGTTCGCCCTCGACGAGGTTCGAATCCGAGACATGGAGAAAAAGAAACGATGGGCAGCATGCACGTCGATGAAAACGGTGAAGAAACAGCACTAACATGTACGTCGGAGTGGGTCCTAAACCAGCGTTAGCTTCCATTCTGCAGTTGCTTCAAAAACGTTGCAACTGAGCATGGTGTCTTCAGCAGATGCGCTTCTGGTCGAAAGAAGAAAAATGCTCCGAATGGAGCCCTGCACATGTCCGGCTGTGAGATGCCATGCTTTCTCCACCGTTGAATCGCACGCCGAGAGATCTGAGCGGGAAAGGGGGCAGGCATTGAGCCCTCAAACATCAATCGCTGATGCCCTGCCCTGCCGCCCAATTTCGATGTGGAAAATTACCGGGCAGCATGGGGAGCAGCGGCCGCCTCCATCAGCCGTCCAACCCGCAACAAGACCGCGACAGGCGCAGCTTCTCTGGATAGGGGATGAAACAACCAGAGGTAGGGAGAAATCTTACCTGATCCAGTTGCCCGAGGCTGATATGCGTACGTCGGAGTAGGAGCTGCCGTTCAAAGGCAACGGATGATCTGAGGCTCAGGCCCGAGTTTTTAGAGAGCCGGCGGAAGCGAATAGGCAGGAACTTGCTCGAAATGAGGAATAGGCGTATAGTGGGCGTTTGCTCTTGTGCAGTTACTCCTCTGCGTTCTGTCCGTTTTGCTCCGGCCCTTTCGTCCCTACCGTTCTAGGTGTTGGGTGGTCACAGTGTTGGTTGGCGGTTTCCTACCCTGGTCCTGAAAGCCCTCCAACTGGAAGACTCGGATACACCGCTCTGGGTGGCCCAAGAAGGAAGGCTCTGTGAAATGCTGCGATATTCCAGGTCTGTCACCTGGTCGAGGGGACGGAAGCTGGTTGAGGCAGCCGATGCCTTCCAAACCAGATTTGAGATCTGGGGTAGACTGCTACTGATGGCCACTACCTACTCAGACTTAAGTCACGAAATTTGTCGCGAAGTCGTGGGTCCTCCAAAAAGGGAAAGCCGTAGTTAATTCCACCGTTCGAATTGCACAAGATCCGATATAGCGCGTTTCGGTCCGTATCAGACGTCCGATTTGTTGGTATGTGTGCTTAGCTTGTAAAGGTGATGGATGGAAGGACGGGCGGATGGATGTGTGGATGTATGGGTCGATGGATCGATGGGTGGATGGATGGATGGTCGGCCAGCTTGGGTGGGCCGACAGGTCAAAATAGAGTGCGGCCGATGGTTGGTGAGGTGCGATGTGAGGCGACGCAAGGTGAAGCACTTATCTCAGTTGGCTTCTTGTTACCCTGGCACAGTGGCTTGACAGGCTCGTACAGGCCCGGAGGCTGGTGGTGGGAGGCTCAAAAGAAGGAGTACAAGTGATACAGGATCAGATGGGATGTGCCCAAGTGACTTCACACACACAGATGATCGAGGATGTGTTCCGAAAGAGAGAGTAGTTAAGGGTTGAAAGAGCCTGAGAGGACTCGAGATGTTTGGTGTCTGCTTGCGACGAGGGGGCGAGAACCGCGTGCCTTCTTAAACTCGAGGCAGATCGGTCGTGCAGGCTTCAGGCTTCAAGACAACGCCAGCAGCGCACGAGGGAACAATTTGTGGAGATGGGTGAGCTCGAGCCTCGCTGAGGTCGATTCTTATTTCTCTGCAAGTCCGAGTTTGGCAAGGCGAGTTTGAATAGCAGAGGATGAAGGACAGCCCGTGGGCCATGTGGTTGTACGGTCCAGCCCGACCAGACGAGCATAGAGAGGGTAGTGCCGGTCCAGATCGCCGCGTTGACCTTGATGTGTCTGCCAATGATGGTTGGTACTGGGAGGTCAGTACCTACGGTCAGCCAATGTATTGTTACTATAGCCATGTACAAGGTCAAAGCCTCTGCCAACGGACGTCTCCAAGCCTCAGCTCGTACCAAATCCGTACTTGACAATCAAGCAAGGAGCCGCGGATCCACTCTCCAGGCAGTCTTCAATCTCTGTGACTGATTCTGCAATCAAACAGCTCACCTCTGTTTCTCCCCCCAGTGTGCTCCTTATGGCCGTCTTATCACTGGCAGACTTGCCATGCCCGAGTGTGTTGCTGGACGACCGCCTTATGTCCTATGAGGCCAACGGACCAATCTTGTGGGGGCTGTCGCCTCGCAGGAAAGTCTTCAAGGGACAAACACGGTGACCGAGCGTTTTGAAGACAGCAAGAGCCGAAAACAGCCTAACATAAACCACCCTCCCTGTGTTCCTAGAGATTATTGGACATGTACGTGAATCGCCCGGGCTACGGGCTGGTCATCGAGTAACGACGGGTACCGATGGCACATCACAATTGCCAGTCTTACCCCTGCTGCAACTGAGACGATGTTTTCGAAACATTCTGCTTCCATGCATCAGAGATGCACCTACCCTACCGTTGAGACATGCTCTCTACCATACGCCACAGGCTCTGACGCTGATAGGGTAAAGATCTGCCCGGCCAGAGGTTGGTCTAGCGACGGGTAGCTGCAGCGAGACTGGCAGTCTTTGCACGAGCCCAGGTTGGTCTCCGCGAGTTAGATTGACCGTGCCTGGCCCTGGAAGGGTCCATCGTCGTAACGGTAGGGTGTGGTATGGTGTGGCCTGCTTCCCATTACTAGTCCGTCTCTGAGCATGACTGCACTTACCGACCGATCGGCCCTTGAGCGAGGCCAGTGACGCTTGACAGAGTATGGATTGCAACAACGATAGGATACGAGGACGGGACTTGATGCCGCTGACGGCGCCTCTCGCTTGCAGGCAGTTGATGAGATGGCAGCTAGCCCTCCATCGGCAGAGCTTGGGGCAAGTTGACGTGAAGTCTTTCCAAAAGAATCTTTGGCTTCCGGCCCCGAGGTCATCCCATATCCCGGCTCGGTGCTTTTCCTGGCTTGACAGGTTCGGCAACGGCCGATCATGAAACTTGATGTTGTGTCAATGTACTCCACGCCAGTGAGATCAGTGTCTCTGCGTAACCAACCGGGCACTTCTTTGGCTAGCACGTGAGCGGCTTGCTTAGAGTTCGCCCTAAAGCTGGGGCCAGCTAAGATGATAAAAGTCTAGCATGTCCCATGCAATGGAATGCGATGTTTCCCGAGCGAGGATGCATCCTCTAGCGTACCGTTTGCTCGCGCCCGTCCGCTAACTGCCGTTAATGCTGGCGTCAGCGCTACCCCATGAAACGGAACTCGGGAACCGTTCTGCTCCAGCACAATTGACGATGGGCCGAGTAGATGACAACTTCCTAGAGTCCAGCACGAGACCAGTGCAGGATGAGCCTAGACTAGGGCAGCTGCTTGAGGGGCCACGCAATGAGAAGGATTCTCTCTGGACGGGGCCGTCCCAGTGCAGGACCTAAAGGGATAGTCCATGTTGTCGGCTCGATGACCTGCATGAGGGTGCCCCGCGGACCAATCACATCAGCCATTACCCGAGGCGTCTGAATTTCACCTCACTAATAAGGCCAGACCGGAGCACATTGGCCAGGTCTGTGTTGATGGGCAATCTTCGTGACTGCCCTCAGGCGAGGCTCTGGCTGGGCCCGGGGGCCAACGTCAGCTGCGAGCTGAGCTTTCTCGCAGGTGATGCGTCGCGACTTCTGTAGATACAAGCCCAGAAGCAGCGTGTACGTACTGTACTGTGCCATGCCCAAGCAGAGAGTCGTCCTGCCCATGCCCAGCCTGCCGACGACCCAACGCAAGCTCAACGGCGGGCACTGCAACCATTCTCGTGTTTCCTAGCCACGCGCGATTCTTAATATAAAAGCGATACTGTTGGACATGCGGACTAGTGAGTGGAGATGGTCGAATCATCGAACGGGTCGTTTGCGCAGCTGTCCGTTTGCTTTTGATTCGGCCTGCATCTGTCCAGCCACCCAATCTGACGCGGTTCGAGCCCCGAGACCCCGTCATCATCACATTCACGGGGACTTGGCAGGAGCACCTCCCTTGCTTGTCTCAAACGAACGCTCTCTCGGCCGTTTCTTCTCTATCAATCACAAACTCGAGCAGAGCAGTAGTGGCGCTCCTGCAGGGTTGCCTCTACACCTTAAAGTCAGAGCCGAGCAGTACCGATCTGCACGTGAACCTCCGGATGTGGTGATATGTCCCGTGATGCTACGAATCAGGAGCTCAATGATGTACTGTCCATAGGTCAAGGCATCTCTTCGAAGCCTGTCCGCAAAAGAATCGAGTACACTGATAGATTCGGCCACGAAACAAGACACGAATCGGCCAGAAGAGTCCCGCGCACCCTCTGAGCATATCAAGCACTTCGCCTGTGCACGACAACTCGTCTCGGGGACAATCGCGACTGACAAGGCCAGGTCGGATCGGCCCGTTAGCTGATGTGCCATCAGGGCATATGAATGATCTTGGCCTGGCTGGAGAGGGCCAAATGACGGGGGCAGAGGTTGCCGGGCTCATGGCTCGCATGAGTCGATGCATATCTTGATCCACTTCCTCGCGGCGGTATCACCCACAGCCACGCTGGCAAGCTGCAAGCCTTGCCGCCAAGGGCAGTCCCAAGTCCATCAGCGAGCAGGGCCTCCATATGGCATGGTTGTCTTGGGCCCCAAGATGTTTCGAGCCCCATGATTTTCCACACCTTCCCCCGTGAGACTCCAGATCTTGTGCGATGTGACAGCTCACCAGCACCTTTCTACTTCAGGACCTTCTGCCGTGCTGATGACAGCTACTGAAGATTTCATCGATAGATGAGGCTACTGTTGTCCACGGCTGCTGTTGTTGTCCTGCAGAAAGCAAGTCAAGGGTGCATGAACGCATCCAACTTGTTCAACCTTGGTAGCAGCCGGAACTTAGAATCGTCGCACAGAATCGTCCAAACACGTTGTGCTTAGAAACGACAACAGTGGGGCTGGGGTGGCAAGAGAAAAAGAGAGAGAGAGAGAGACAAGAGAGACAGAGAGAAAAGCTAGAATTGGGCTTTGGTCATCACGAAAAACACTCAAGCCCAGAACGCGTGGGGAAGTGGAAATCGGGATGGTGATTGGGACTGGAATGCGGACAACGGTCCATATCGGAAGGAAAGCAGCAAAGCCAGTGCCTGCTTCAACACTGGACAGGGTCAAGGCAGGACGCCACTAACAGGAGAACAGGGGTGGTGCTGGCGAAACAGTGCAGGACACTTTTCCATCTTCAGAGTGGCCTGTTCAGCCTGTCTGAAGCGCTCTCGAAGGGAAAGGCTGTCGACGCCCGAGTGCTGACGAGAAAGTGCAGGTGCAGGTGCAGGAAGGTGGTGATTGCCAGCCAGGCAGGTTGAGGTACACAATGCAAGACTTTGGACGGCGGGAAAGTCCGAGTAGAAGTACATTAGGGTACCCGAGTACCTGAGCACTAGGATTGGTGGGTAGTCCGGAGTGGGCATACCCAGGATACCGTAGCGCCATATCAGTACTTCCCAAAAAGGTCAAGTTTCTAGGGTACTGTACCCGAACGTCCTAACTCGATTTCCATTGGGCCGACCACCTCATCAACCGTCCCCTTGGCCATCCAAACCGACGCTTCTAAATTCTAGTTTTCGCGTGGCAGGACGTTGCAGACAGCATCATTTTTTCCAACCGGTCAAAATCATCCACTTAGCAGTCGCGCTGGAAACCTCTCACCGACTTGTTTATCTATCTCCGAGCAATTGGCTGGACGCACCGGATAGACTGGCGTCGGGCATCATCGGATTGACAGCACAGTAGGCCCGTCATATGGCCTAGCTACGTTCCGAGTCTGAGGCTCAACCAAAAATCACAAGTGCGCCCCTTACTGCCTCTTTGTTTGCCAAACAGCAGGCTCGGTGAGCGAGTCGTGCCATGTTCCGAGAGCTTTGGAAGGAGCACTTGCTAGCAATCAGCACGACATCCTCGGGTTCTGATTCCGCCTAGCAAGGAAGACGAGCACACTGAAGCTCGCCATAGCTCGTTTATGGAGCTGCGAGACCAAGACAGTGGGGCTATCAGATGTCAGTCAGAGGTAAAAGCCTATCTGAATGTTGCTAAGGAAAAGTGTGCGAGCCAGCAGACCAAACAGTCCAATTTTCAGGAGGGCCCGTCCGACCGATGCTAATCAAAAGGCACAGTGCGTGTCTGCCCGTCTTCTACCATTATGTGTTCCTCAGCAAGACCTTGGACGCAAGATATCATTTGAACGGCCTGCACTCTCTGGACTGCGCTTCGCCCGCGTCTGAAATAGGAGAGCGCATGTCCGATTCGTTACAGCTCGCAGTCCTCGGTCTTTCTCCCCGTCCATGAGCAGAGGCGGCTCGTTTCACGAAGTCGTCATTTCGCAGTGTCCGGATTGTCGTACAATCAAGTACCGGGACAAAGTCATTGTACTAGCCTGGATTTTCACAAGCAGCCAAGGAACACAGACGCCAGGTCGCCGCCAGGCACCAAGGATCTATCAGCAAGCCACTGTCAACTCAGTCCCAAACCCCTCAGGCACGGCAGAGTCCTATATATTAGACACACTCAGGATTGCACAGGGTGAATCGACATACTTTGACAGCGCGGCTTGTTTCATATAGTCGCCCCCAACGCTCCTAGGCGAACTCAGCTGTTCGGAATGAAATTTCTGGTCGCCGAAGCCTTGGTGAAAGTGGCGCACTGATGCTTGAACAGGATTCCATGGGGGAAAATCTCTGGGAGAAAAGTCATCCACTTCCCGACGCCAACGACCTCGTTTGACATGACACTGGCTGGGCTCACCGACAGCCTACCATTAGAGATTCTGATATCCTCTGCTGCATTGACAACCATAATCTAAGTGCACTATCATCACAATCCCAGCCTTTCATCGTCGGATTGTGCAGTTTGCCATGTCGCGTTCCGACCCAACCAGTGCCTGCCCTTTCTGCTATACTACCGAAAACTCGAGGCTCCGCCGACACAGCTGCAGCGTCATTGCTGGAGAGAAAGACTCCAGGTCTCTCGAACACTGGATCGATTGTGATTCCGGCGTTTAGTCGGCACTTTCCAGAACTCTCGGCAGCTACGACATACTTGCAATGAGGCAATTGTCCTGAGAGCATTTCATACACGCAATTACAAAGCTTTCAAATTTTCACCGACCACGTCGGATCTCTGTATCCCATCACTGTTCTGGACCGGGGCTGGCGGCGGCTATCTAACAGGTCAAGGCCACCTATCTCATATGCTTACCATGAATCGCACAGGATCTGGTTGTGCTAGACTCTTAATTTCCAGTATCGGCAATTAGGACACTGCTATAAGCGCAGCCATCTATCGCTAGCTTACGAACACGGGAGGACCTTCAACTCGGTCGGGTAGGCACATAGCCAGAGAAGCTTTTTGGAAAGTTGTTCCCACAAAAGTCTTGTGCCAGCATGTTTGTCGTGCCAATTCGTTCGAAATCGCTCGACTATCTAATTTTCACTACCGGAAGCAAACCCCACCTCTCCCACCGTACAACCAAGCCACGGCGATAGTTACATACTATCGTCACACATCCAGCGACCGCAGACACTGTTTTAGCAACACACACACACACACACCAAAAGGGCTACAACCATGAAATTTCGTCAAATTTTGAACCTTCTCTGGTCAACAGATGAGTGTGGAGCCAAGAATGATTTGTGACGAAGCTATCAAATTCTAGATGCGGAAACAGACACTGGTTTTGCCCTTCACAGTCCAGTCTACACTCCTCTTCAAGAACTGAATTCGCTGCCGGGGGGGGGGGGGCGAGAGATGACAAAACGGCAGTCTCCATATTTGAGCGCCTGGTCGACCAAAATCAAAGCTATGGAAGATTTCTCAACCCTGCAGTGAGTCGCCGTAACCCATCCTCAATGTCTGCCACTGGTGTACTCACGAGTACACAGACTTCTTCTTATCGAATGAAAATGAAAACAGCAACACACGGCTATTCACGCAACTTCCGATCTTGGCGACTTGACGCATCCAGCCACGAAGGGTGGAAAATGAAAGATGCATGAGGGCTGATCCCCTGAGGCGAGGTCTGGAGTAGACAAATCTGGCGTTGTCATAGTGGGCCTAATACATCTGCCGGATAACCCTTCTTTCAAATCAGATCACCAAGTTAGATCGCCTTATGCCTTCATCACCCAAGTTCCTGGCTTCGCCTAGATCGGATCCGTCGTTTCCAAGCTAGTTCGCTAACTGTTTCCAAATCGGGTGTGATATTCTAACTCACTGTCACGATACGACCGCGAACCTTTGCCACAATGACCTTTACCAGTAGGGTCTCGCACTGCCGGAAGCTTCACTCATGTTGTGGCCTGGCGCAAATCGCGGAACAAGCCGTCTTCTGGTTCGGACAGGGCGTCTGCTAAGACTGTACGGACCACAACTCGACGCTCCTTTGGGATAGCAATGAGAAAGGAGTAATGAATCAATGTGATGGACGTCGTCTTTGCCGAGATTGTCATGGGTGTTCATTCACTTTTCCGGCAAGGGCAGGCAGCCACAAGTTGTTTCAGATCAGACGGTAGTCCCATGGTGACGCCGGGAAGTAGCATGGTATCTTGGGGTTCGATTGAGCGCGCCCGTCATCATCGCGGCGGCAGCTGGTGTTGGCCGCCGTTAGAGACCTTGCTTCTCCACTCGTTCGTTGTAACGTGTGACGGGCCCTAAAGTTTGGGGCCGGCGCCTTGCATCTGGCCCAAGTCGTTGTCATCCACACGGCCAAGATTGCTTAATGTGTAGCAGCAGATGGGCAGTCTCACTGCTGGTCGCACTGGCATGGGTCATGAAGACATACTGCCGGCCTGTCATATCATGAGCCAGGATACCTGGATAGCCAGCAAGCAGTATGAAGCTCAGATCCTGGGGATATGGGTTACGACTGCTAACGCCTTGCGAGACAGTGTCTCAGGGGTCGACCAGAACGGGATTGTGCTCTGCTGAAGCAGGCCTCCTTGTGCGAAGACGCGTGACTGTCAACGTGACTTGCCTCTTTGCAGGTGCCGAAAAGGTTTGCTACGGGCCCCTCCTCCCCGTCTCCGCAAGCACTTCCCATCCCACTGCCCACAATGGCCTTGTCTGGGGCCGGCAGATGAATGGCAAGGCCTCAACGACTAGGACCGACCGATGTTGATGGGCGCAGGACCGGGGTCAAGGAGGAAATTCCGACCAACATGACGGAGACAGCTGGAGTCGGTGTTACAAGCGGATTCGCCATCCACCAACCATGTCCATACAAAGCGGATCGATAGCACACAACAGAGTACCCCGGTCGTGTTACCCAAGTGACGGGAGAGTACATGAGAAGAGGCGGCGTGCTGGCAAGCACTTGATCGTCAACGTGACCAAAAGCGTGATCCGGTCAGGCATCAAGTCACGGGGCCTTAGCACTCCAAGGGCCAAACATGGTACGCAAGATCCAATCTCCCCCTGGTGTGCCATTGCAGCCGCAGGATGTCGAACCACTCCCTGCAAAGAGGGCGAGGGGCGAGAGATGGGCAAACAGACGGCAGGCAGGTTGAGAGAGCAAGACTCAGGGGTGACTCTGTGCATGGGACAAGGGGGGAGCTGAGCGACGGTGCCTTCGCCTTTGTGCGCCCGGGTGGCTCGCCCGGAGTTGGACGAAACTCTGCCTCACACACATGCGCGCGCACACACGCACTCTTTCATATTCTCACGCACCCGACCCCCTTCCTACACCTGGGCCCAAAGGCTGCAAGAGGCTGCCTCACCCTAGCTTCCACACCACATCAGGAGCTGCCATCGAAACGATCCACCAAAGGCTGTTGGCACTGTTGGTAAGGCCCCCCTCCGACGGGCCTAGAGCAAGCTTCCTGAGAGACGCACGTACGCAGTGGAAACGGCCGTTGCATTGCGGAAATCGCCGACATTAATTCTGCCAGCCCTTCATTATCGTTCGTGACAGAAGCTTGACGTCCTGAGCACAGACGGCAGATCTCGTGGAGCTCGGTCTTTTTGCAGGCTCTGGGCCTCGGGCTGCCAGGACGTCAACGGTCTGATCACCTATTGGCCAGAATTATACTGACTGTGATGTGATGAGCAAGCAGGCCTTCCCCCCGTTTTTCCGCCCCCTCCCCACCTTTTCCCTTTTCCCTCACTACTGTGTAGTTACCACGCAGTACCTGGATATGTTTGGTGAGGGGGATGTCAATCTCTTAGCGACATCGTAATGACTCCTAGCCCTTGTAGCTTCTTGGTTCCAGCACACAGGGCGCGGGCTATTCTCATCAACGTTTTGGAGGGCGGATGGCAGGGCATGTCGAAGTACCCATGTCGCTGGGGACTCACTTACAGCAGGCTGCAAGTACCGGGGCAGCGCATGGGCCAAGCATCTCTAGGCTGCAGCCATGGACTTGACCTCTCGCTTCCCTCGGCCGAATCAAACCAGTCATTGACCGATCCAGTCATCAGTCATCACCCACACACCCATCCTTGCAAATCCTCGCGAGCTTCAAGCTTGAGGCTTGACATTTGACGACAGCATCTTCGGTCCTTTTCCGCGCTATCCCATCCCATCCCATCCCATCCCATCCACTCCACTCCCATTGCATCCGGTGTTCCATAGTCCTAGCCCTGTCTACTTGGCTCTGTCAGTCGCGGGGGGCAAACTTGATGAGGTGACTGATCCCAGCTACACATCTAGTACACGCCTGCCTGGTTTGACTCAGACCTGCCAGTACCCGTCCGGGACTCGTCCGGGATCCTCTTTGTCTTTTCCATTTACTCGTCTCGTCTGCTCCTGTTGCAAGACCGGGCAAGGGCCGCACTGCCCCCCCCCCTTCCTGTGCGTGCTGTTACATTCACTGCATTCCCCGAACCTGTTCTCGGCCTCGCTTTCACCTGGCTTCTCAAAGGAAGCGAAAAGTGAGGAGGACCGTGACTGCTGCTCGGTATCTCATCTTATTGCTTGGCTGCCACAGAGAGGACAGACGCCTGACCTCGGGTGGTCATGCCCAAGAAAAGACACACCAACAGATTCTCGAAACCGCAGTCCACAGCTCCGGCCTCCCTTTCAAGCAGCTCGACGTTGGCAGTTCGGAACGATGGTGAGTACAGTGCATTGATGGATATGTCCGCTGTTCTACCCACTCCAACGCCGCTCCACCTTAGCATACTCCCCTCTATATATTATGCCTCATGCATGCTGACCTTGTGGCGCTCGTGGCTTGTAGATCACCATCGACCAAGTGTAAACCAACTCTTGGCGTCACTTAGACGCACGAGGCTGAATGGCAGTGACCAGCAGGCCTCAGCCAGTGTCGCAGACATCGCAGCCCCAAGCGTGCCGCCACAGATCCGCCAGATCCTCTTACCTGGCGTACCGGAAGCACCGGCACCACCTCCTAGGAGACGGCCTCGTTTTGCCCCTCGCTTCGATGCTCAGGGCCGTAGGCTGCCAGCAGGTCCGCCACCGCCGCGCAGCTGGCTGTCGTTGTCGCGGCATGCTCCGAGGCTCGAGTCCAACGGCTCTGATGTTGAGCAATACCAGTGCCGACTCCTCCCTGGCCTTTACCGGCCGGGAGAGCGAAGTCTGATGGACATTGCACTACGGAATATGGCCCTTGACTGGGAATACCAGAGATCTTACAATCTCTACCACATTTTTACACTACCCGATCGGATTCGAATGGCTCTCATTTCATACATCAACACGATGTTCGAGCCAGGCTTGTCCTTGTTAGACCTGAAGATTATTCTTCTACGCCAAGCCCCTGACGACGATGCCGGTAAAGAAGACACATCAGAGACACCACCGAGTCCAAGCTCCATGAATGAGGGCATTACACATCTAGACCTGTCTATATCGGTTGAAAGGTCCATAAAGCTTCGTGATCTCTCGTCACTTCTATTTCCCACGCATTCTGACAACATCGGCCCGCTCCTGGACTCGTGGGATGCGCCAGAATCAACAGCGATTCCTCGACCTCTTCTCGTAAATCTCACGCATCTCTCGCTTGCCACGAGCCCAGAGACCAGCTTTCTCAGCTCCTGGAAACAACTCCTTGCCTTCTCAACACACCTCCCGACCCTGACACATCTCAGCCTCGCCTATTGGCCTATCCCATCTTTAACACCGAACGCAACATTCGCCAAGGTGGTAAGTGCACAAGGCCAGACGTTCCAATATGGAGGTCGGAACCCTTACAGCCTTACGCTGGACGATGACTGGTCTGAGGCAATCTTGGTCCTGCGAAAACTTAGCAAAAGTCTATACGGTCTGGAATATCTGGACCTGACAGGTTGTGCACCGTGGGTGAAGGCGCTCACGGCTCACGCCCATGGCCCCAACGCTGAGCCAGACCTGATCGATTGGGTTCATGATTGGGGTAAGATCGAGACTCTCGTGCTAACCAGTGGCTACTCATCCCCGGCAATTGAAGATGTTGGCAAGGTTGAGAAATACAGAGAATTCATCAACACGGCGCGGACAACGGAGAGGACAATTAGAGCGAGAAGGGCTGGCAGAGGTCGCCCCATCAATGTAGAGACGGATCGAGACCTGTATACACACTAGCTATACAAATGATTAGACTCGTAAATGATAATACCGACACGACAACGGCTCCATCGACATCTCTTGTCTGCCACTTGGCACTGTATTGGAACGACGATGTTTCGCGTCTTCTGTCTTGGTCACCAAACGACCCAATAACACCCCTTACTCAGCCACGCTGTGTGAAAGTCATGCTTCCTGAGCACCTTGGTGATGTGGATGAGGGCATCCGAGTTTGATCGTCGCTTCATTCTGCATCCGGGCGAAGTACAGCGACCAATCTTGAACAGCAGGCGCCAATCGCTCTGCATGTAGACGTGTCCAAGCCGCGCCGCCATCGACGTAAACCTCTCTCCCTCCTCCCTTCTCGTGATAATTCACCGGTCTTATTTTTGGTCGCGGATCACGCATGCGCCCCGACGGAACCGCTGGGGGTTGAGTTCCCTGCATTCTCAAGTCAACAAAGCCAAGCAAGGCCAGCGCAGCATCACCTGCCTGTGCCTCGCCCGTGACGTCGCGGATGCCCTCGGGAATGCTCCAATGCCGCATGTGGGGTGTGATATGTGACTCGTTCAAAGGTTCGATGGGCCGACGACATATGATTGTCTGCTTCTGTGGTTGTTGGGGAGGGGAGCTATGCAGACGGCGTCATGTCCTCCGTCCCAAGTCACGCGACAGGAAGGCCTGCCTGCGTGCCTGCCGTCTGGATGAGCTGCGCAGCTCTCTCGGCCGCCGTTGAGGAAGGGAAAAAGAACTGCATGGCAATTCGACCCATACGATGCAGACAGCGAATGGCCGCTGGGGTATGATGCCTTGACCGCGACATGAGCCGGTCTGGGACACACGGCTCGTTCCGATGCTCGCTCGTCGTTCACGCCCCTCGAGAGACACAGACTTTTCCGCCCGAGGGCAACACTTCGCGCGCCCAGCATTGTTGACAGGGTGTCATCGTTGGGGTGGGTGCGGCAACAGCGACGGCATATTCCTTTGCTTCCGCAATCTACGATGGGTGGGATGGGGGACCTGGCATGGCCGTGCTATGCAAGCGGCGCCACATTGCTGTGCTTGACGCCTGAGATCTGCAAATTGGCGACCCAAGGGTGGCACTGTGATTAGCTGTGCGTTGATCGGGGGGACCGCACTCTCCTGCCACATGCGGCGGCGGCGGCGGCAGCAGCAGCAGCAGCACAGGCGGGCAGGCAGGCATTCCGCCTGAGTTCATATCATCGACCGTGGAGTTGATTTGCTCGGAAATTAAAGACGATGCATCCGATCGGACAACATGCAATGCGGAAATCAGGATTTTCTCAGATGGTACGCCGAGCCTTCAGCTGTCTGGTTCATCCATTTATTGAGCTTCTCTGCTGGCTGTTGAGATCTCAAGCCACCCGGACGCAGTAAGCACCCAGTGCAGCCCCCTCCCCCCTTACCACTTTCCATGAGCCTCTCACACACCCACGACGCTTCTAGTACCTCCAGATGGCATCTGACATCCTCACGACCTGGCCCATCTCCTTGACGTCGTGCACTCTCACGATGTCGGCGCCCCCCTCGACGGCCGCCGCGACCGTCGCCGCCGTGCCCCAGATGCGGTCCGCCGGCCGCGCCACGCCCGTGAACTTGCCGACGAAGCTCTTCCTGCTCGAGCCCACCAGCCACGGGAGCCCTTGCAGCCCGGGCCACGCCCGCAGCTCGTGCAGGTGCCGCAGGATCGACAGGTTCTGCTCGCCCAGCTTGGCGAAGCCCAGCCCCGGGTCCAGGACGATGCGCCACCTGCGCACGCCCGCCGCCTCGGCCGCCGCCACCCGCTCCAGCAGCTCCCGCGCCATGGCCGGGATGAGCCCGTCGCCCGTGAGCCCGGCGGGGCCGTCGCTCTCGCTGCCGGAGCTGCCGCTGTAGTCGTTCAGGCTGCTCATCGTGGCCGGCGTGCCGCGCATGTGCATCAGGCAGACCGTCTTGCCCAGCCTCGCCACGGTGGGAAGCATCTCAGGGTCCATGGCGCCGGCCGACACGTCGTTGATGATGTCGGCGCCAGCCTCGGAGGCCGCCTCGGCCACGGCGGCGCGGTACGTGTCGACGCTGATGAGGACGTCCTTCGCCTCGGGCATGGACCGGATCAGCTTGATGGCAGGCAGGACGCGGGCCAGCTCCTCCGCGGCGGAGACCTCGGGGCGGTTCGGCGCGGTGGACTGCCCGCCGACGTCGATCATGGTGGCCCCGGACTCGACAAAGGACCGGATGGTGTCTGCGAGGGTGGGCTGTGGTGAGGCTGGGTGCAGACCACCGTCTGAGAAGGAGTCAGGGGTCATGTTCAGGATGGCCATGACGTGGGTCTTGCGAGAGGGCTTGCAGGCCTGCAGAGGCGGCTGAGAGACAGACAACGGGGTGAGCGTTGTCAGCGGTGGCGATGACGGCGGGAGCTCGTTCAGGTAGTCCTGGGTGAATTTCCAAGGGTTCTTTGGATATATTGCCTTGGTAGGGATGAGTCTGTAAGTTGTGAGTCTTGGGAGACCAAGTGAGACTGTGGAGAAGAGGCTCACTCACTCTGCCAGAGGGCGGAGCACGAATTCTCTCTCTGGAATGCCCACGTGGGGAATTTTGAGTCTGTCGTGATGAACAACTTCGTCCTCGTAGAGGAGAATATCAAGATCGATATTCCTTGGCCCCTTGTCGATCACCTTCTTGCGGCCCATGGAATTCTCAATGTCCTGAAGCTGGTCCAACAAGTCAAGAGGCTCCAAGGTGGTTTCAACCTGTGTTCCGTGTAAGTCTATTGGCCACACGGATGAGGATAGGTTGAGATGGGATGACCAACCTCGCAAGCTCCGTTGACAAAGCGGTCCTGGTCGGTGACATACATGGGCTCGGTCTCCCACAGGCTGCTCGTCCGCTTGACCGTGATACCCCTGGCGTCCATCTCACGACACGCCCTTTCGATCTCGGCGATGCGATCGCCAAGATTGCTTCCCAAGGCGATATAGGCCTTGCGAGGCCGCTTGTCGACGGTCATGTCGCTGGCACGGTCTATCCGGATCTGGGTGGGCAAGGTGTACCGGGTGAATGCTTTTGGCTCCTGGGACTGGCGAGATGGTCTGAGCCTTGGGTTTGAGGACGAAAAGGATTTTCTCTGCGCGCTGACTACGGCGGAGGAGGGTGGGCGGGCCGGGACTGGTGCAGACCTTGATAATGACACTCTCGAGACATGACTACATAATCTGGAGGAGAAAGAGCGTGCAGAAAAGCCTGAAGAGAAGGCTCTCATATTCATCGAGCCAGACGAAGTCGATGAGAATGTGCTCTAGAATCGCCTTCGCCTCTCAGATGGCCCGTTTCCCGAGAGGATCGAGTCATGATTGGGTAGAGTGTGTTGACAATAGGCCTGGCCGGCTCCCGAAGCCCACTCGACTCACCCAGAGCCAGTCAGCCAGCATCAGCCAGCCAGCCAGGCCTAAGACCCCAGTGAGGCTCCAAGCAACCAGCCCAGGTCGAGTCAAGCGGACGGAAAGTATGGGGCAGAGGGCCGGGTATTAGCGGGGCGCACACGCTTGGGTCACGGCGGGAACATCTTCCTCCTCTAAGCCCACTGCGCCCACCCATTCCTACCATGTTAGACCCCTAGACCCCTTGATCCGTGTCTGTGTTCATCTACACGTGTTGGTCCAATTCCAGGATACATAAGGGGCGCCCTGATCAGTCATGCTTTTCTTGTCTTGGATGGCTGCCATGCAAAACGGAGTGAGCTAAGGAAGCCAAATGAAAAAGTACACAACAAAATAGAACAGATGTGAAGATGAAGACGAGGCCAATGGACGAACTGCCTCGGCACATCTGCACGGCGATGATGCTGCGACTTGATGCGCCGATGCACCGATGTGCCGGGTTCACATCGTCAGACGACCGAGCCTGTGCCTCGGCTCATTGACCCCAGATCGCTTCTCCACACCCAATCGCCAAACATGTGTGCTCGCACGATGCGCCCGCGCCGCCTACCCCTTCTCCTTCCCGGGACTTGCTTCCGTGTTCCTAAACTTCACTTCTTGAACATCATCTGCTCCTTTTTCTCCTTGCTTCTACTTCTTCCATTGTTGGATCAGTGCCTCGTCCAGATAGACTGTACATACGAACAATAGCAAATACTCTCAAGATGGCTTCACCACGTGCGTATCCTCTCACACTCCTCCCCTCCCCCTCTCCTCCCAGACCGCAAGTTCCCCCAGTACTGACAGCAGTCCTCACAACAGAGAAAATCCGCACCCCGATCACTGATCTTTTCAAGATCAACCACCCCGTCCTGCTCGCCGGCATGAACGTCGCCGCGGGGCCCAAGCTGGCCGCCGCAGTCACCAACGCCGGCGGCATGGGTGTCATCGGCGGCGTCAACTACACCCCGGACATGTTGCGCGACCAGATCAACGAGCTCAAGTCCTTCCTGACAGACAAGTCCGGACCCTTCGGTGTCGACCTGTTGCTGCCCCAGGTCGGCGGCAGCGCCCGCAAGACAAACTACGACTACACCAAGGGCAAGCTGGACGCCCTCATCGACATCGTCATCGAGAGCGGCGCCAAGCTCTTCGTCTCCGCCGTCGGCGTCCCGCCCAAGCACGTCGTCGAGCGCCTGCACAAGAATGGCATCCTGTACATGAACATGATCGGCCACCCCAAGCACGTCAAGAAGTGCCTTGATCTGGGCGTCGATATCATCTGCGCCCAGGGCGGCGAGGGCGGCGGCCACACCGGCGACGTCCCCACCACCATCCTGATCCCCGCCGTTGTCGACGCCGTCAAGGGCTACAAGAGCCCCCTGACCGGCCAGCCTGTCCAGGTCATCGCCGCCGGTGGCATCCACAACGGCAACCTGCTGGCCGCGTCGCTGATGATGGGCGCCAGCGCCGTCTGGGTCGGCACGCGCTTCGTGCTGTCCGAGGAGGCCGGCGCCCCGGAGTCGCACAAGGAGGCCGTGCGCACCGCCGGCTTCGACGACACCATCCGCACCCTCATCTTCACCGGCCGCCCGCTGCGCGTCCGCAAGAACCCCTACATCGTCAACTGGGAGACGCAGCGCCAGGACGAGATCAAGGAGCTGACCTCCAAGGGCGTCCTGCCCTACGAGAAGGACCTGGACAGCGTCATGAACGGCGAGATGAAGGAGCCGCCCAAGGGCCTGGACGTCGGCGGCGCCGCTGTCGAGGACGTCGACGTCGACGAGCTGATGGACCAGTTCCGGCCGTTCCTGATGGGCCAGTGCGCCGCCGTGTGCAACGAGAAGAAGAACGCCAAGGAGATTGTGGACGAGTTTGTCAACGATGCTGCTGCGTCGCTGCAGAGAGGGAGCTCGTTGGTCAAGGTGTCGTCGAAGCTGTAAATGACTAATGCTCTTTTTTCCTTTTGTGCGTCCTGATACTGCATCGCATTTCGTCTGGACGAGAGTTGCGTGAGCGATCTACGGGGAGAAGAGTCTGACATATTGGCTCACGTTGCAAGATGTCTTTGTTGTCGTGCTAGACGATACAGGGCGTTGGAGAATGAGAAAATGAATTTCAATGTTATGAACGCCACATGCGAACTCGCACTCGGTTGTTTCTTCGTAGACTTCATTCCCATGACAAGACTCGACACGTGTCGACGACGTTGGCACAGTAGACTCGTTCCTAGCAGGATCTGGCCATGATTCATAGTATTTTACAATTGAATGCCTCTTCGCATCTCACATGCACGCTCACAATGCGGTTATTGGTAATTCCATTGTCAACGACAACTCCCTTGCCTTCTCGCCATGCAAATCAACTCCATTTGATGCCGAAGAGCTTTGTCCCTCCTCTGCCTCCATCTTCTTGCGACTTGGCATCGGCGTTCTCAAGATATACTCTCTGATGGCCCTTGACATCGACATAAAAGTACTTATACTCATGCTCACTGTGCCCAGCATATCTGATCAGATGTATATGCGCCGAGCCCCTGTTGCGTGGGCCCTCCAGCTTTTCGAATGTCAGTGACAAGTTCAGACACACGAGCGCACGGCAAATGAGTAACTCACGTAAAAGTGTATCAGGAGATGGTGATTCCCTTGCGGGTCTGTCCGCTCCGAGGACGCAATTGGTCTCGACCTTGCCCACCTGTTGTGAGTCTCCTCGCCATGCGCCTTGATCTTCTTGCCATCTCCCAACAGCTCAAGGCATCGGTGGTCCGTCCTTATCCGGTCGACGGCACGGTTAAAATAAGTGGTCTTGCTCTCAGTCGAGAAGACCTCTGTGAAGAGGAAATAGCCGACGACACCGGTCAGGCCAACGCCGACCAAGATAAAGCCGAAGTTGAAGGATTGCTGCGCTGCCCTGGCAGTCTTCTCGGCTCCTGACAGCTGGGTCCATGGCACGTGCCCGTCATCGTTGAAGGGGGTCACTGAGCGCCGTTTCGAGGAGCCTCCCCGCGTCGCATAGTTCCTCCGCACGGCGAGCGGAGGAAGCACAGGGTGACAGCTGCTGAGGAGGGTGGCCGGCCGCAAGATTGACGCGGTTGCGATTGTCTTCATCCTGGCTGCTGAAACGCTTCCATTGCTCAGTGGCAGTGAAAGTAGGTCCGGACGAGGCGCAATGAGATTGAAGCTTTTCTCTGGTAAGAGAGAAAGGTGGGTTCATCAGATGTCCACTATAGCCCAAGAATCTGGAGCTTGAATGCTGGACCAGCCTTGGAAGCAGGGGTGTGGGGCCCGAAGCACTAGGCTCGACAAGGCTAGACTGCAAATCAGAAGCCACCACAGCAAAAGAGAGTGAGTGGTCGCTGCCGCACTGCGGGACCTATGCGCTTAGTCGGTGGTATTGGGCTTCACTGCAATTAATTCGTCGCGCTGTCCCTTTCAACCCCTTAATCCATCTCACAGCATATCGTCGCCCACCCACTTGCTCAGCTGCCGCCTCGTCGCCTCTGGGAAACACAATAACTAGGCAATCCGTCTGTACTTCCTGCATTGTAGGCCAATCCAATACTCCACCCTCCAGCGCCGAACGTCTTCCGTCGCCAAAATGAGCGGGCTTGCGTCCAAGCAGCAGTCGCTGAAGATCTTCGAGAAATTGAAGACAAAGCCAGCAAACAAGGTTCGTAGTGTCATATGCAATGCGCCCTGGTCTACACCAGAATGCTTGTCACCATCCCGGACGAGCTGAACCTTCTACCTTTCTCCCTCCGCTCTTGCTCACTTCTCTTGCCCCCCACAGATCTGCTTCGATTGTGGACAGAAGAACCCAACATGGACCTCCGTACCCTTCGGCATCTACCTCTGCCTTGACTGCTCGTCAAACCATCGGAACCTCGGTGTCCACATCTCCTTTGTTCGATCTACCAACCTCGACCGTAAGTCTCCACTGCGAATCGCATACATCCGGCGGCACCGCTGATATCGGGTTAGAGTGGCAATGGGACCAGCTCCGTGTCATGAAGGTTGGCGGAAACGAGTCCGCCACCAAGTTCTTCCAGCAGAACGGCGGGACTGCCGCCCTGAACAGCAAGGATCCAAAGACCAAGTATCAGTCCAACGCTGCAACCAAGTACAAGGAAGAACTCAAGAAGCGGGCAGCTAGGGACGCCCAAGAGTATGTCACCAGCGCCCCATTCGCCTTTGTCCTACAGCTTGACTGACCACCACTAGGTATCCTGGTGAGGTTGTCATTACCGACGGCGATACTGCTGACGGCACCTCCACACCGGCCGGGGAGCCAGATGACGATTTCTTCTCCTCTTGGGACAAGCCGTCCATCAAAAAACCCACCCCGCCTGTATCCCGAACCGGCACCCCGTCTGTCATCGGCCGCACTCCATCTCCTTTCCTCAAGGCTGGTGAAGCGAATGGCTCCGGAAAGGATATCGCGCGCACTGCCTCGCCCCTCTCTCGAACCGACTCCGCCGACTCTAAGCCTGCTGCTAGCCGTATAACACATTCAGCAGCGCTGAAGAAGGGTCCAACCGGCGCTCGGAAGACGAACGTTCTGGGCGCAAAGAAGGCGGGCTCCAAGCTTGGCGCGAAGAAGGTCACAACTGCTGATATTGACTTCGATGAGGCGGAGAAGAAGGCTAGGGAGGAAGCAGAGCGCATCGAGAAGCTGGGCTACAACCCCGACGAGGAGGAGGCCGAAGCCAAGAAAGCCGGTGCCACTAAGAGCGACTCCAGCAACATTGTCGCCCCCACTCCCGTCAGCCCGCCACGCGGAGGTTACGGTTCGGCATCTCACACGCGCGAGAAGTCCGCCTCGGAAATGGAGAGGCTAGGTATGGGCATGGGCCGTCTGGGCTTCGGTCAAATCGGGGGCAACAAACCTGCAGCGCAAAAGAAAGCGGTCGGTGGCTTTGGGTCTGTCGGGCCTATCAAGGCGTCTTCCTCTAATGGTAAGTTCTGTGTGCTCGGTCCGCGGGTCTTGTGCAATCCACTAACGTTATTGAAGACGATGGGGAGAACTACGCACGAAGCAAATTTGGGAACCAGAAGGGTATCTCATCTGACGAGTTCTTCGGCAAGGGTTCGTTCGACCCATCTGCTCAAGCCGAGGCCAAGACCCGTCTACAAGGCTTCGAGGGCGCCACGGCTATATCGTCCAATGCCTACTTTGGCCGACCAGAGGAAGAGGACAACGGTGAAGATTATGGCGACCTGGAGAGTGCTGCCAAGGACTTCGTTCGAAAATTCGGCATCACCGCCGGCGATGACCTGGAAAACCTGACCCAGGTTCTGGGAGAGGGCGCGACCAAGCTTCAGGGCGCTATTCGAAGCTACTTGGGCAACTGATTCGGGTGGGATATTTCGGGGACGGACTGCATGAGGTGAGCGTGGCAGTCCCGGAAGACAACATGCTATAAGGGACGACATACGGGGCTGGGCGATGATATCGTCAATTGGTTGAACGGCGTTTGGAAGGCACACACACGAAGCGGACTTGAGAGCCGCAAAGTAAGCACATGTGAGGCGACGGGGATAGATTGGTTATTAATAGAAGGGTCGCATCGATCAAAAGCAACCACTGTTAATTTTCAATCGCGAGAACGGGAAACTGTATGTGGCATCTACACATAATTGGGGCATGGCTCCAAATCGACAATATTTACATATGCCAGTCTTCTATGGACTTCACTGCCACTCAACTGCTACTCAACGGCTGAGAGGCTATATCTGAGACTCGCAACTACTCGTTCGCCATCACACCAGATATCCATTCCCCCTGAGAATACATAGACGGGCACGCCACAAGGAGGACAGAGCCTCGCCATACACGAGGATATGAATGTGAATGCCACCGGGCGAGTGTACATGCTCTTTCTCGTGGCACGAGGGTGAACATACGCCTGGAAGAATGGAACGGTTAGTCTGAGCCTGGCCATCCATCACGCCACTGAGGCCAGGCGGCCTACAAACACAACCGCCGCCTATCGTCCGCGGCAGCCCCGACCCATGGATAGTCTCCAGTCACTGACCAGAAACCACTGCTGTCGAGTCTGCCACCGCCACGCGGGTGGCTGCCCAGAATAGCGCGGTCGAGTCTATCCATCGTGTGAAGCCTTGTTCTTCAGACGACTCCCCGGGCCCTGACCAAGGCAGACCATCCCTCCCTTTCACATAGTCGGGCGTCTCGGTCCCAGCAGCGGCCAGAATTCAAGTCCGGGAGAGGAAGAATCGTCCGCCTATAAATCCCACGCCTCGGGAACGATATTTGCAAATTCTCCCAAGGTTCCTCCGAAGTTCACACATAGATCCGGGTGTCAGAGTTTCCTCGAGTGTGCAAAAGTAAAAAGCATATCTCATCATCCTACTACCAAATGACGAGAGAGTCTTTCCGCCCGCAGACGGGTGTTCCTCGACTGATAGTAACGGTATCCGTGTGTGAAAAAAAAAACCATGCTGGGCGAGCCACCCTTGACCGGTGTAAGGACTGTCAGAACCTTATTAGGACTGCCCATCATACATGTGACGGGACGTCGTAAAGGGAAATGGTAAAAGAAAAATGAGCCCTGCGACACTGATGAATACAACCACCGGTGGCCCCGGGTTGGCATCGTCACATCCGCCTAGTCCGAACCATCGAAGCTTCGGATGAGGAATCGCGTGCGCTGGTAGGGCCTCTGCGCAGTGTATCTCTGATGTACAACGAGGTCGACAGATTGTACTTGGCTCTGGCATTCTTGAGATGATGATGGATCTTGTCCGTAGGACATCGCCTGCACACGGTCTCATGTATCCCCTCATGGGCAGCCCCAGTAACGATGAGCTCTCAACCTTCATGGTCTAAGATCGCAATTTCGCTTATACCCCACGCGTAAAGTTTGACAGAGACAAATGGATCGGCACCAGGGAGCAAGTTGCGGGTGCTAGGCTGTGTTCTTGACGGCGGAGTTCTGGCCGATGGTTCACGCACTAAGCCGCCATACATGCCAACCCCATATCGCGAAGGCACTTCACGATTGACGCCGGCAGGATTAGACGAGGAGTAGTCTCTATATTTGCTCAACTTTGTTCCTAGTCTTCGTAAGCCCTCGCGTCATCTCGCAGCGATTCCCCATCATACTTCATATTAGATGCACGCACGAACTCTCAAACCCCATGGTCTATGGTCCCGGGAGCAGGTCTGACTTTCCAGTCAAGCCGAGTCTCCATTGCCCTTAAGGCGGATGCCGCATGTGAATACACAAACCCGGGGCCCGGAGACAGGAAGGCCCCTGTGGCCGAGCATAAACGCCAGCAGCTCCGGCGTCTCTATTCCAAACCGAAGCTCTCGCCCTGGCTAGCAAGAGAGAGAGGGGAGTTCAGGGCCAGGCCAGACCGTGACCGATCGACGGCCGAGGCAACACCTCCGTCGAAAGGCCTGCCCGACTTGGTCCATTCCCCCGGGCGCGCCGGGCAGGGGTTGCACACCGAGGAGGACAGGACCATGACGATCGATGACAAAGGTTCCAGCCCCCTTCCAAAGCCCTTCCCCAGTAAGCATCGTAGTTCTCGTAGATCACCCGCTCGAAGACCCGGTAGTACGCAGCGGCGGCGGTCTTGTTGATGAGATGTCTCGGATACATCGAGCACAACGTCCCTCGCACAGTGCCTGCGGTGATCAGGGAGAGGTGCATAGCAGAATCTGGGGCCAATGTACCCCCGCCAATGCGGGGACGTCAGACCATTCTCAGTCCCGAGATCACCCCAGAGGTTACTCGACGGGCGAGGCTCTGCAGCAGGCGGGGCTCCACAACTTGCGGCGCCGACCGACATTGCATGGGACATATATATATATTGAAGTTCACACACCGCAGAAGGAGGCTGTTGAATCACTCAAGTGGCTTAGAAAAAGAATCATTGCCTGTCTCACCGTGAGTCTGTCGCTGCGATGCGTTCACACAATCGCAGGCATAACGATCACATGCTTCCGAACGGCCGGATTCCATCAGAGGCCTTTGGCGAGTCCATCCAGCTTGGAGGAGAGCAGGGACAGGGGCTCCTCCCTCCATGAGCCGGTGGCATTCAATGCAGTCGATCGAGGGGCAGGCAGTGGTTGGACGGCAGAGCGGGAAAGCTTGCTTGCATTCCGATGCAAGCTATCGCCGTCGAGGTGTCAGTGACGCGAGGGCTGTCAGTCAGTCGCATGCATTGAAACGAGCTTGACGAAAGGAAATGTCTGCGTCGCTGATCATTGCCACAGTCAGGGTCCTTGGTCCAAGCCGGGTAGATCCGCTGCTAACATGCCACTAAGAGGGGAAAGTGGTGCCAGACTCCTCAGATATCAGATGCTTCTGATAGCACAGCTTCAACATCGCGGGCAGATGCAACCCACGAGATCCGGCTTACTCTGTTCTGTACTTTTCCCCAGCCTCTAGCATCTGCAACATATTGAATCGCAATGGCTGTTGGACACCAGAGTGTCAACGTATCAATCATCTCCTACGCCCTGCTCAGTCGCGCCTCGGCTTGTGGCCGAACCTAGACCACGACCCACGTTCCGCGATGATGTACACAATCGAATTTACTGTACCACAGTAGGTGCGGAAGGAAAAGTGGATCATGCATGCGCGATCGAGAGATGGTGGGCTCGACGGGACGGCAAGCTTGACTTTGTGGCTGTCTGCCAACGTCAGGTGCTGGGTACCTTTCATGGAACCCAATCGCTTTCGCTGATCGGACATATCGTTGCTTTCCAGTCATGGCTGAACATGATCATGACAGCGTATAGAATCGAATCAACTTCGTAAGCAGCCCGGAGCTAAGTTGCGACGACATATCTTTGAAGGACTCACTGGAGACTCCAAAGGGTGATACGCTGGAGCGCAGATCACCTTAGCTAAATGCCTCGCACAAAAAGAGCCGTGCCCACATATGCAGGTCCCGTTTCCAGAAGCTCAGGCCGTCTGTTCTGCTCAACAGTCGCATCCTGTCGCAGGCACTGGCATGTCGTGCGTCGGTCGTCAGTAGTCAGCCTGAGTAGCTCAAGGGAGTACTTAGTCAGGATGACCCGAAGACACCGCACTGTCAACGGCCGTCAAACTTGGAATGGCGTTCTTCGGGCTCATTGCGTCGTACATGCGCCGAGTATTTTGGCGGCGAGGCGAGCGGGATTGACCGAGATTGAAATCCGGTACGAGAGGATCCACAGAAGGGCCTATCGTGCCGATGTTCGGCCGACCGCGATATTTTTTACCCCAGCATTTTAAGATTGTATTGGCGGGGCGGGGCGGGCCTGGGGACGACGATAGGGCCTCAGAGGCATATTGGGAAAAGTGCAGGTGCGTGCGTGCTTGTTACGCATGTCTTTGCAAAACTGCCTTTCCAGTTTTTTAGTGGCGCTCCGCGGATGCGATCATCACGACCAGCTTGAAGCGACTCGTTACTCTTCATTATTAGGTGGACGGTCGTCTTCGAGCTCGGAGGCTTCGACATCGCTGTCACGTTCGGTCTCATGGTTTTGCCCAAGGATCAGGTCCTCACTGCCTTGCCACTGTGGTGGCATCCCTGGTAGGAGGCTGCTGTCCTTCTCCTGCCACCCGTAATCTTCATCTTCGCTGTCTGGGACTTCGAAGCCCGTCTCGTCTAGCTTTCGCTTGGGGCCAGAAGTTGTGGAAGATGCGGCATGTCCATCAAAGTGCGCCGGACTCAAGCCCGTCTAGAGCTCTTAGCATGCAGTTACCGGACATAGCACGGGGCAACGCGACCTACTGAGTCGATACTGAAGGCGAAGACCTGGTCTAGACCATCTGAAGCGATCTTGCCATTTACTTTCTGCACTGCGGCAAGGCGAGCCCCGTATGGGTGGCCGTCGTTCCACATCCAGTCTCTTAGCAGCGCCAATCTCGTGGCGATGCCTTGTTCCCAGACGCTAGCGTTGACGGCAGGTATCAGAGTTGCTCCCTTTTCCGCCTGCATCCTTGTGGCACATTGCGTGAGGACGACTACTGCAGCATCACGAGTCGCAGCTAGCTTCTGTAAGGCACTGACTACATACTGAAGCACCTGCAGTCGCTTGGAGGACATAGACGGGCCTATGAAAATTAGCATAGCTCTGAAGACAGCGAATAGGGAGTCTCGCCTTTGCCGCTGGCCTTCTGAGCTGCCTTCTGAGCTGGTAGTCTTGGGAATGCATGATTAAGCAGGGCAGACAGTGAGTCAATGACAATGAGAGCAGTATCTGGCGGGAGAGAGGACCGGGTGGGCCGGCACACCAGGGCGATGAGATGCGCAAGGCTAGGACAGGAATATTGGACAAATTTGTCGAGGTGGTCTGATGCGGCATCCTCACCGCCAGCTTCTCTGGCTCGGCAGACCTCCGTCAAGCGCTCGCGGGATACGGGATAGAAGCAGTCTGCAGCCTGGGCATTAGCTTGATGTCTTAAGATGAAGAGATGCCACCGTAGTACTGACCTACCCAGAGGACACCTTTGCCATCACGTAGCACGTCTGCAGCGGCCTGGATCCCGAACGCAGTCTTCCCCACACCAGGAGGGCCCCAGATCTCGGTGAGGTGGCCCTTCTGTATACCACCGGCATCCACTTCACCGTCCGGCGAGCTGGAAGCGCCGGCTGCTAAGGCCTTGTCCAAGTCAGGAAGATTGGTCGATACAAATCTCGAAACATTGGCATCCAGGTCCTCGAGCGCCTGTGCTGCGGAGACAGTCGGCAGTCGGTCTGAGCGTGGTGTCAGCGATGGATCTGTCACAATCATGGATGCCAGAACAGCTGATGTTGCTTAGAGTTACGTACGCGTTGAGGGCAAATCGAAGCTGCAGACATCATGCCCATGCCGCTCGTGGTATTCCATGGCGCCCAGCCTTGATGCCCGGGGACCAAACAGGGAAACAGAGCTTCGAGCCTCAAGGGTTTTAATCAGACGGAGGCGGAAACACTTGCCTCATTGACCGCAATGGCTGGCACTGCGTGCTGTTGAACGTGATATGCTTGCCGGGAGGGCGCGTGTTCCCTGGAAGGAACATTTAGACGCGCCTCCCCACATTCTCGCCACTGCACATGCTGGAGAGTGTGGGGTACCCAGGTACGTTGAACACCTGGTCTACGTGCTTACCTGAGCTCGTCACCAGAAAATGATGCTACTACCAACAACGCTGATAATATGAGTTCTGAGCTCGGATTTATGAGCCAAAGTACTCCTGCAGCTTTTCGCTGGCGTTCAAAAGATCACTGGAGTCATCTACAATGCAGTCCTAAGGCGGGTGGGTAGGACAGAGCGAATCACCGTGCTCCGCTGAAAAGGGATGCGTTCGTTCGCCGTTGCATCTGAATTTCACATCTCAGGTTCTACCGTGCCATTTTATCTCAAAAGTGACCTCTCACTTCCCCTTGTCTCTCCGAGCAATACTGCGACCACGCCCGTGCCGACGCATGTTTGGGGGGTTAAGGGCGGAGCGCAATGGCCACGCACTGTGTTACTCATTACGCTGGCCTCGTAGCATCCAAATTTCCCAACGATGGGAGTTTCTCGTGTCTCCATGGCTTCCCCCACAGCCGCATCGTTTGCCGAGGGGAGAGGGTACGGGGTTTCAGAGAACGGAGTAAACGGACAGCTGCAGCGAGATTGCGCAGCTGAGGCGGTGCGTGGGGCGTGGGGTTTCTGAGGCCCTTGCTCACTAAGGACTCGCTGTCACTGATGAGGTCGCTGCTCTCAGGGCCACACCATCAAGAGCTCTAAGGTGCTCGGAAAAATTGCCAACCGCACTATTGCCTTGTCAGCTGACAGCTGTTGGCTGACAGTTGAGGAGCGAGCCTGCAAGCCACTGTCATCTTGTGTCCGGTTCATAAGCCACTCTGCGCTTCGTAAGACGAGGTGATGCGTTGATACGACAGACAACCGACGTTCTGGTGGACCTTTAATTCCGCTATCAGCGACCCTGGCTGGAGATGTAACATTCCCACCCCGCAAGTTGGAGCCCCCTGATGATCGACCCTGGACAGAATCTGGGGTCGCAAAGCCTCCTCAGGAGATTCGAGACCTGTGTTTGTGTGTGCGCCCGTACGGTCTGAAGTCTGATCCCGGGCCTTTCCCTAGAACAGTGTATGCTTCCGCCTAGATAAGGGGAAAACCGCCCCAATAGGGAAGGAAAGTGGAAGAATACAGCGGAATCGCACCCGTAGGAGAGCACAACATGCTATCATTTCAGGGATAGAGATCCCAATAACAGACTCAGCATCGTGCCGACGTGGGGTTAATATTCGGGATACGGTTTGTGATTGCGCCCCGGCGCTCCCTCTTGGCTACGGTCGGTACCATCGTGGACGCCATGGCAACTAACGGATATGCCGAGGAAAGGACAATTATGCGCTACCCGCCAGAGTCTATCATTTAAACACCAAAGTGCGACTTGCCCAGAGGCTGAGCGGTGATAAGGATAACAGCCGCTTGGCGTGTTGTCGTCTGGACGTCGGATTTGGGGAGCATTTTCTACCGAACACCCAGGGCCTGTCGGAAGGAATCCGAAGCCACGGTGTCAAGGAGGGGGGTGCGGCTTGCGGGTGCTCGCTGCTGCCCCTTGGGGATGCCCTGGGCGCCAGGGCAGGGGCAGTGCTGTTGTCCGTTGTTGAGAAGCGAGTAACAAATCACGAACGACGCCCTCGGCACGCTGCTGATGGAGCTGACAAGTCAGCCCAAGGAATCCTGGAGGTTTTCTGGCATGGCAGATATGCGACCTTCCTGAAGGACACCATCGTTTGCCTCTGGGTGATTTGCGCGGCTGTTGGCTCCTCCCTGCAACAAAAATGACACGATCAGCCCTGGACGCTTTCCTTCAGCGCACCGGGACATCCGACCGAAACCCCTAGCTAGGTCAAAACCTGCGGCTCGTTTCGCCCAAGTTCCGAATCAGAGAATAGGCACGGGTGGAACCGGTTGCAGAGAGGCCAAGGCCCAGAGATGCCAGAGATGCCATATCGAATCTTCCTTGAGACGCAGTTGACTCGATTTGGAAGTCGACATTGAGTAACGCCTCCAGATCCGGATGGTATGGCCAGGAACACGTCTGGAGGGAGCTGCAAGGGACAGCATCCGGACGGCTAGAGGATGAGGTGTGTGGTGTGTGTACGGAGATACATGCGCCGAAATAGCCACTCATTCGCTGGGGCGCGAGTTGACAGATCCTGACGTTCATTCTCGAATTCGGCCCATTCGGACCAATGGAAGCCTGCGACCATTTGCACCTTTGGAAGGGCCGGAGCTATCCCGACTTGATTGGGTCCTCTTGGCCGAGAGAAAAAAAAAAGTTCGTGCTGACATGTGATTGAGATTTCCCCCAAGTCGGGGTGTAAGTCCAGGTATGGATGTCTGGAGCCCGCGCGAGGCCGGTATTGAATTGTCTGCGTAGGCGAGATTGCATAAGAGGCAATCATCGTGGTAATGGCGGAGGAGGGCGTATCGTCCTGCCCAGATTCGGCCCCCAAAGGCTCGGGCAGATTCGCATCGCGAGCTTTGTGGGGCGGAAAACTGGGGAAGAGTGACAAAAAGGACCCCCATGTGCTTTGATGCTATGCTCTATAGCTACGGTATGTCAGTACTCCGTACTGAGCCCCAGTCCCAGGGCCCAAGGCAGTGGAGCCCCCGCTAATAAATCACTTGCCCGGGGAAATCTGCGGTGCTTCTCTGCCCGGGTTCTGCCAGGCTGGCTGGCCGGGCGGGACCAGCAGGGCTTTGGTCGAGACCTTCTCAACAACAGCAGCCTTCTCTTCACTGCACAGAGGCCCACGGAGGATCATCGCAGGGGCTCCCATCGTCGGACGACGCCCGTCAGCCCGCCGGCATGGAAGGCCGGTCGATGGGAGAGCTGCCAGATCATGTATGCAGCAGGTCCAGCGTCTCTTCCATGAAATTCCCCGAGAAATACGGAGTCGTCGAGCAGATTTTTGTCGTCCCTGCCAAGTTGGGGCAAGAGGCGAGAGGACAGTTGACGTAGCTTGGACCCTTTTGCTGGGGGTTAGGCAGGCAGGCAGGGAGACGCGAGACTTGCGAAGACCTGCGAAGACCTGCGAGACCTGGAGGCGTGCGGCAGCACTGCAGAGACCTCACAGCGCTCGGATGCGGTCCAGACCATCTGTCTCGACTGACTCGTTGTCCAGACGTGTCATCAAACAATGCAATCATCATTGCGATGGGATCATAATTGCGATGCCAAGGCGGCACTTGGCGGGCAAGGCTGAGAGGGTTAGGGAGCCAGGGAGCTTGGTTACTATTCGTAGACAGAGGAGGGTTGAAATGTGCCTGGGTCGGCCTTCCTGTTCAGGCAGTCCGTCCCTCGCTGACTGGGCTTGACTGGGCTCGACTGGGCTTGACTGGGCTCGCTGGATCGCGGGTGTAGTTTCAAGGGCCAGCGCCTGCAGCTTGGCAGCCCTAGATCAGCTCCCCGCAGCCGACAGGTGCAAGCTCGTGGGGAAGACTTAAGGGGGAGCGGTTTTTTTTCTTTCTTTTGGGCTTCGAGCTTCTGCTTCGTCGTCACATGTCAGCCAGCACTGCGTGGGAGCCAGCATTCCTCACCCGCATGCAACGAGCTACTCTTTGGTCTGCTTGAGCCTCGAACACTATGCAGATACTGGCCACTGGCGTGGAGTGTGTCGACGTCATGTCTTGCGGAGCAGACTCGCGTTCTTGTGATAAGCTTTGGGGTTGCACGCCCTGCATGTCCATCGGCCAACGGCCAACGGCCTGGGGAGATGCTGACATGTGCTATGGCATGGAACCAGCTAGCTGACGAGAAAGAAGCACGGCTCCAACCGGTCGCTCCTGATAGTTTGTCTTCGCTTGGCCTGGCCAGACTCTGAACTGAAATAATGAGGCCGAGGCCGAGCCTCTCTTTGTCTCAGTGATTAGCACTCATCGACCCGATCTCTTGTTTGATGGGTTGACAGCCGAGGCAATTTCGAAAATCATGACCAGAGGTACGGTAGCGTACATATCGCAAGCCGAGTTAAAGGGAACTTCAGCGGTGAGCAAAGGACATACATATCGCCACTTTCCCTAGTCAAAAAAGGTTGCAAAGCGATGCTGTTAAGAGAAGCATCGTGAAAATCCAGGTATGCCGTAGCCCGCAGGCAATGCGACCTAACCTCTGCGTTCTGGAAGCATCTGGCGAATTATTCGGACAGTTTACCCCGGAATCTAGTCATGCTTAGCACCCCAGTGTCTTACGCCGTTGCGCCTAAATTGCCAGCAAGTGGAAAAGATCAACCATCAAATGAGTCGAAGGTCTGCTATGCAGGGTGAGTTTTGCTGCCGGTTTGCCTCCCTGGGGCCGGCTGACTGGCAGAGTGCTGTTAGACGAACATGCCAGCTTGAGACATGGAGGTAAGTGGGGCTATGCGTCTAGCCATGCGTTTGGAAATGCAAACAAGCAGAATTTTGCTATGATCGATGTTGTCATCACTAGAATTCCAACAAGCTTCAGGCTTTTACAGGCGGTGCCGAAATTTGAGCGAGGTTGGGCCATGGCCTTTCAGCTTCTAAGCCATGGCAAGCCTACTCGGACACTTTCCTTATCTCTTCTAGGCACACGCCCCCACACGAGGATTTCCCGGGTCCAAGTAGCTCTCCCCACGTTTTCCCCAGGGTGCCCTCCTATCGGGCGCAACGACGGCGGCCTAGGCTGGGGATGGCGGTTCCTGCGCAGGCCTGATAACACGGTAGCCCGCGGCTGGGGTAACTTGTCACCGAAGGCCGAGAGCAAAGAAGGCCTCGTCTTGGTCTAACCAAGAGAAAGGGCCTTGCTGGGAAATGAAGAGTCAGAGAAGCGCAGAGAGGCGCAAAGCACGCCATGGTGCCAGCACGAGAGAGCCAAGAGAGTGCGTCACCAGTCCGGGGAAAATCGATTAACCCCCCCTTTACCCCGTTCCCCGGTATCTGGACCCCCCACGGGCCACTCTCCGCAAACCCTTCAGCTACCCGAATGGTTTGATCTGATCATTTGTGGTACGAAATTCCGACTGCACCTCCAGCCGCGGGTAGAAGGCATCGTTGGCATGTGTGGTTGCTGTCGTTGTGCCGAGCCGACGGCAAGGGTCATCATGAAGTCTACATTCATAGTATCGTGGTGGACACTGCGGGATGGTGGACGAGGGACTCCGGCACTACTTGTTGTGCTCCTAGGAATTTCCCACGGTCTCGCAATTCCGGCCAACTTTTTCGCCATGGACTGCTGAGATGAGATGCGCCACAGGTTTTCCATGCCATATCCGGCGAGTCTCAGCCGCCAGAGGAGAATAAGCTTCACGTCGATATTGTTGACGAGGGCGCCTATGCCCAATGAACCAGTCCTTCGGTACCACCATCACACCGGCCCTTGATCAACAGCCGAAGAGAAGGATTGTTATCTGTCTCCATTGGGCATTCTTCGTCAAGCTCACGCCAATCGTCTTGCTCGCTCAAGTGGCTTTGAGTTGTTCCATGCCTGAATATTAGAGAGATGCTTCCCACGGTATACGCTTATCCGGCTTCGTGTTGGCCCGGGAGATGAGTGAAACCAGGCCACAGCAGGTACAGTACAGTGTGGTTTGAGGGACTCCAGAGGCTCCCCAGGAGCAGTGCCCATCATCCACAGGATGGCCCTCAGCCTGCGCAGAGCACATGAAGTGACCAAGCTCCGTACCGTATTACGCCGAAGGGACTGGCAAGATAAGCGCCCCGCTAGCGGAGAGCCATTGACTGAGTGTGTCTCCATGGGCGTGGGCATTGCGCTGGGCATGGAGCAAGGGCATGGAGCCGGGCGGGGACCCCAGATTGTCTGTCTGTCACGACTCTGGGGTGATTCTGAGCCGATCGTATCGAATCGGTGCGCCATGTAACTAATTATTGTACTGTACAAGACGACAGTACCGTAGTCTCAAATCAGTACTGTACCGTTGTACTAGGTATATGGGAGAATGTGGGAGAGAGTGCTGCTTGGCTGCCTCTGCTTGCCGGTCCGTTGCATGAAGGCTACCGTGCGTGCGGGTTACAGTACGGCAGGGTCAAGCAAATGCGCCGAGGCGGAGTATAATGTGCTACGATTATGTGAGAGAGAGCGTGCAGGATGGCCGGTTTCTTGTCGCATCTGTCTCTGCCTGCAGAGCGGTGTCAACAGCCAGCCCGTCGATGGTGTTGACCGCCGATGATATTTCGCACGGCAGCGTTGTGTGGGCTGACTGAGCGACACTCTGACAATAGATATGCTGGCTAGATAGAGTGTTGTCCTCCCGCGCTGTGACGGACGAGGATCTATTGGATTGTGTTCCAACCTTGGAAGCTTCCCTTCCTCCATCACTATTCTTGTCTATCTGCAGTACCCACCTGAGATAGAGCAAGAAGAGGGATGAGGGAGTGAGTGACTGGGCAAACAGACAGACACCTAGACAGACGACGGGTGGAGGGTGGGCAGATAGGTCGAGCGGGCATGGGGTGGAGTGGGAGTGGGATGTATCCAAGTACCCAGGTACCTGGCACGGCGAGGGCTGGATTTCCTTGGGTTCCCTGTCTGGCGATTGTTAGGCGTACCCCCGCGATGGCTCGCAGCAGCCAGTGCTAAGATGTCGCCCTGCCTCTGCATCCCTCCCCCGGTCGCAACCTCAGCGCTCTCCACACAAGGTCTCTCTCCCTGACCCGCCCAGGAGGTGTGTCAGGGGTACCCCCCAAAGACCGGGGTGTGGGCAGCCCACTGGGGCCACTGGGCAGAGCAGAGCAGCGCTCGGCGGGAGAGGGACAGAGGTACAAGGGTACCTAGGTACATGGGTACATCCATCGGGTCCTGCGTGCACTGCGCTGCGCTGCGCTGCGCTGCGCTGCGCTGGACACTGACTGCACTGTACCCGTTCATTACGTGCTGTGACTTTGGGCGACCCGCCAGGCCTGACGCTGGGAAAAAAGGCGCCATCCATGGATCGTTTTTAAAAAGATCTCGGCTCCCCTCCTCCTACCCCCCAAGGCCCTCCGCTGCCTCTTTTTTTCCTCCCTAAAACCCCCTTTTCCCCAGACAGCCATAGATCCGATCTTCCCCAACCCGTCCAAAACCAACAACCAATCTACTCACTACTCCCACAATATCAAAACACCATAAGTATACCTGCACCAACCGGGTCCAAAGCTTTCCCATCCTTTTTGGCTGGGAGACTAAGTCACTTGAACAACGTCGTCCTCGACCTCCCGCACTACAACAACATTCTCACCACCACCGTCGTCGACGACCAGTACTCACACAAACCCTCCACCGACTGCTGCCACAAGCGCAGCAGATTCGACGAAGCAGGACGTCCAGTCACCAAGGACTACTCATTTGGTTGGCGTGTTGGGCCTGGTTAATCCAGAGAAGGGCGATCACATGCAACGGTCACAGTCAGCAGTAGATTTTGCAAATCTGCTGAACCCCGATTCCTCGGCGCCTGCCGCTCCGGAACACCAAGAATCCAACAGCGGCACCAATAGTGGCAGCACCAGCCAGTCACAGTCCCCCACCCAGCAGCACAACGAGCCAAGCGACATGGCTTCCGTCTCTGTTCTTCGGCCGAACGGGCCCCTGCCCACCGGCCAGCCTGCCGAGGTCAGCAACGAGCTCCCCCGGCCCTACAAGTGTCCGCTCTGCGATAAGGCCTTCCACCGTCTGGAGCATCAGACAAGACACATCAGGACTCACACGGGCGAGAAGCCGCACGCCTGCAACTTCCCGGGCTGCAGCAAGAAGTTCTCCCGCTCAGATGAATTGACTCGACACTCGAGGATACACAGCAACCCGAACTCGAGACGGGGTAACAAGGGCCAGCAACCACACCAGATGATGAGTGGCCTGCAGCCCGGTGACATGATGCCGCCCCCGGCTCCAAAGAACATCCGTTCAGCGCCTCCCTCTTCTCTGTCGTCGCCCAATGTGTCGCCTCCTCACTCGTACTCCCAGTTTGTCCTGCCGCACAACACTGTGCCTCCTTTTGGAAGAGGCCCCTCTGGTAGCCCCCATGGCAGCGGGCCGATGGACATCACCATGCTCGCAAAAGCTGCCCACCAGGTCGAGCGTGACAACCTGATGGCCCCTTCAGCAAGCCACCACTCTTCGAGATTCCACCCCTACTACTCTCACAGCTCTCACGGCTCCCGTGGCAACCTGCCCTCACTATCAGCCTACCACATGTCAAGATCCAACTCGCAGGAGGAGCATCACGACGACCACTATTCGCACGCGTACAGGCACGCTAAGAGGTCCAGGCCCAACTCTCCCAACTCTACTGCTCCCTCGTCGCCAACCTTCTCTCACGACTCTCTGTCTCCCACGCCTGATCACACGCCTCTCGCCACACCAGCTCATTCTCCACGCCTGCGACCTTCCTACCAAGCCACTTATGAGCTGCCGCCCTTCAGGCAACTCTCATTAGGGCACCACACACCTGCACTTGCTCCTCTGGAGCCTCAGCCCGAGCAGCAGTTCCCTAACCCCCCGCCCGCAAGCGGAGCAACGAGTAGTGTGAGGACCGGCATGTCCTTGTCGGACATTATGAGCAGGCCTGACGGAAACCAGCGGAAGCTTCCCGTGCCTCAGGTCCCCAAGGTGGCAGTGCACGATCTGTTGGTTCCTGATGGTTTCAACACCAGTGGGCGGAGCTCATCATCCAACAGCATCGCCGGTGGAGATCTCATGGATCGCTCCTAGGTCGAGTCGAAGTGGATGATTACCAGCACCAGGCGATGTACGAATGATGAACAGGACTACTATAGAGGGATAAACTTGCGAGGCGTTCGGGACGACTATCCATTACAACATTGACCATAATCGATCGCAATAGAGAATCAGTTTCCCCGGTGGATAGACAGCTTCGCTTCTCTTTTGAATTTGGGCTGGATCGAAACACGGATGTGCCAGCGGATGGTGGAATTGGGCCACATTGTGCTAAGCGGCCCGATGATATGTGTTTTGACCTTTTTTCCTTTTTAGACCACTTGTCTGTTTGTTGCTTCACTCAGAATATCAGATAGATACATGATACAGGAAGGCCGGGGGAGTTTCGTGCGGGAACGGACGGAGTAAGGCCTCGGCTCCTGAGGGAACCTGGTCAAGGATGGCAAAAGCCAGAAACAGAAACAATCTCAGATCTCTTCAAAATCAAATAACTACCTTCCTATCTCCGTGAAAATCCCCGCGATAACGCTTTCTCACCCTCAGAGGATTTTTCATCGCGTGCCCGCCCCCCTCCTCTGAGGCCGACCTCGAGCAGGAAAGCTGTCGTGACATGACTCAGGCCAATCAGCCGAAGCACCCATTGTGACGTATCGGTGGCCACACCCTTCCCTCAACCCAAGGAGGGGCCCACGTGCTTTACCATAGGGTGGGATGGGGACCCGAACGTATTTTGGTATTTCGCCCTTCCCCAGCGGACCCTCCTCCGATTTCGCGTACGCGGTGGAATGAGTGAAAAAAGAGTGAGACACGCAGCATCAGATAGAGCACGTGTAGGGGGGAAGGGGGAGGGGCTGCCTATCATGAGGACCACTCTGGGGCCTGCATAAACATCGGAAGTGATTTGTAAGAAAAGCTCAGCCTCCAAGGGTCTGTCTACCCAGATACACGTAACGCAGCTGGGGGACGAGCAGGCTGGCTGGCTGGCAGGACCGGACTTCGACTAGGGTGTGTATCGCCGCATCAGGCCGTATTTTGACCCTCTCGCATCCCATCAGCTTACCATGGCACACGGCACAGTACCGTGGTTGGGGCGTGGGGACGGGAGTGAAGGAAAAAAAAGCTGGGGCTCCGCAGCAAATAAAAATGGGTGAGATGAGCTGATCAGGAACAGGAAAGTTACACCGTGTCGCTCTGTGGGGAAGGGGGCGCTGCCTGTGTTGGGAATGTGAGATGGGACTGTCCTGTGCGATTCATCATCACGCCACGTACTTACGATAGCTATTGGGGGTGGGCGATTTGGGGGGGGGGATGGTCCAGAGCAGCACAAGGACCTCACCAAAACCCCCCCGGAGCCGGGGCGAGGCTCTTGTCAGATTGTCGATCCCGAACGTGTTGCGCTGTTTAGAGTTTTTCTTCCCTGATCGCCGGTACCTATGCAGGGCGGCCAGGGGTTCCCTTTTTTGCGGGGAGAAAAGCTACTGTACCGCATTTGCCGGGGGTGGGAAGAGCCGGGCTTGTTTTGTTCGTGTCACTCTCAGCTACGGCTCACGGAACCCAACGGATGCTTCTGACACTGCCACGGTTTCTTTGGTATACTTTGACCGCCCCCCGCCCCCCCAAAGAGGCAAAACAAAAGATGTACCTTGTCAATAAAACAAGAGCGAGGACACCGGCCAATCTGACGACGCAGACGAGACTCGCTGTGTCCTCGCCAAGACAGCTGCTGTCCAAACATATCCAGGAGGCAGCCATTCTGGGCCCCCCAGGTGCCGCGCAACACCTACGCAGTCGTGGGGGGAGTGTTTTGGGGCTGTGAGAGGCGAGCCCACTTCACTTCTGTCACAGCTTCTCGCGTGTTTGGGCAGCATAAACAGCTGTTGTAAGGCTTCGAGCGTCAGGCCTTCCTGCGTCATTAGACAGAACTAGCTGAGAGCCGGCGCCGTCGAGTAAGAGGCCGGTGCGCGGACAACGAGCGATCCAAAGGGAAGAAGGGCTTATTTTCCTGTCTTATTCTTTCTTCCCCACACCGCAACTTGGGGCTTCAGGTCGCCAGCTGTCACAAATACGCCCGGCGCATCGTATATCCTCTGCCCGCTACTGTGACCGCACAGGGCTGGCGTGGCACTGTCGGCAACGAGTGGTCGTGGGATGATGCGATACGCCCCGTCCGCGGCTGGGGAACATCGCGAGTACTGGGATCATCCAGGCCGCGGGTGGCCGGTTGTCGTGGGGTTGACAGCGCCATGGCATCGATGGGCCGAGAGTCTGATCTGATTCACCGGCGCCGCGTTTCAACACATTCGAAGATTTTTCTGCGCTTTGTTTTCCCCGGGGTGCATGATAATATTAATAACAACAATGTGACCAGTCTCATTCCTTACTTGCCATACGGTGTACGGGCGTAAGGCATGCGAGGAAAAGCAGGCCTTTTTGGGGCTTGGCCAGGCCGGCAGATTGGCAGGCTAAGTACCTCGTGATCCGAGCCTACCCTCGGTGTTGTTGATATCAGTGTTGTAATGTGCATCCAGCTGTGACGTGACGGCTCGAGAGATCGCTCTCGAGGCTCCCGATCGAGCTGAGACGAAGCATCGAGCAGCCCTCCGCACTTCAAACGCAGCCCTGGAAGGTTGAAACCGCGTGAAAGGTTGGGTCGCAGCAGGCCAGGTTGGCACTGACTCTTGCCCTCGTGCCCCAACACACAGCGCTGCGAACAAGAGCGGGAGATGCTCCCGCTATCGTGAGAGGGAGGGAGGGATGGAGCTTCTGCTACGCTTGGAGAGCTCTAGGTTTCTGCCAGGGCGGAGGCAGGAGATGCGAGAATCATGGAGGTAGGACGGATGCAGCTCTCATGTTTCTGGGTGTCACACCTGCGTGGGGGTGAGGTCGGCGGGCTGGACATCGTGACTGTCTCTTTCCGGCCCTTGGAGACTAGCAGTACCAGGTGACTCGTCGTTGATGGGCCTCGATCGACAGCGCGGCGGTCGATGAAGCCAACGATGTCTCCCAGCACGCACTGTACATGGTAGCTTGACGACGACGGGCTGCAAGAGTAAAGTACAAGCGACAGGTCACGGCTGAATCAGGCATGATGTCAGGTTGCCAGCATCCAGCATCTAGCAGCAACCACTGGCGCAGGCTTTTCCCGAGGACCAGGGCACGCCTTGGGGGCTTGGTGTCGAGTGCTGACACCCACCCTCTCTGCACGTCGGAGCCGGAGTGCCTTGATGAAGCTGTGCTGTGGAGATTGGCCCTGGGGCTCGCCCACGGATGGGCGTCTGCAGCCCACCCACCACGAAAGACCCCCAAGGCGCCAACCCCCAGCCCCCAGCCCACCCCCTCTCCCCACGGCCCCACGGGGTAGGGCAATGGTGTACCGGCGGCCTGTTCTGGCGTCAACCTAATCTTCCCCAGCCCGTGTCTTGGCCCCCCTTCCGGAATGCTCGACGAGCACCATGGCATCGACGCATCCTCTTCGAGAACACATCCTTACCCCACAGTCCAAGAAGAGGATTCCTTCTTTGCCTCTCTCTCCTGGAGTGTGCAGATTAGGCTGAGCAAGGATTGCAGATGCATCGATCCTCCTTCCCAAACGGAGATTTTCTTGTGATGCGATCCTGCAAACCCGGCTGGATTCAGAGCCCGGTGAAGGAGGGGGCCTCGCAACACGGTGGTCCGGTGGCACGACGGAGCAGGCCATCCTCACCAAAAACTGGGACTGGGGCGTGCAGCACCTGGGCCAGGGAACCAGATACGCCTGTCTCCTTGGGACAGTCGATCACTGAGTCCGGCTTTGAGGCCCGAGCAACTTCTGCCCAGGCCATCGTGATGGCTATTCCTCGGGCGGGTCTATGGCGTCAGCCCTAGTCATCTCATCGCGTTGGAGTCAAGATTTCTGATGCACTTCCAAGGCTCCCCGGATCAACTGCCTCCATCATGATCGCCATCAAGGATTTGGAATGGCGGGCCCAGTGGGCAGATAGGAGCTCGCACGCCCGAGAGGCAGTCATCGTCAGAAATCTGACGTCGACCAAACAGCGCCTTCGCCCGGCTAACTGGGACTCCTTCTCCCCCTGCATTCAGCCCCAGTATTGGCAAAGGATGAGCACCAAATTTCAACCAAAGGGCCAATCTCCGCATTTCGCCAGATAGCAGTGTCATCATGCCGCCGCTCCCTCGGCGGTATTGGTGCGGGACCAGGCCGCGGAACGAGCACACCTTCATTTTGCGCGGCAAGGTGAATCAGCCGCCGCGGTCACCAACACCACCACGGTCACTTGTCACAGCTGGCGCGGGGGCTGCCCTGTCCAATCGTGAGGGATGGATTGGCTCACAGGACGGATGGTCTCGATATGAATTGCGTGGGGGGTAGCACCGCCTTATCAACGGCTCAATTTGTTTGACGTTGATTATTGAGAGCTGTCATTCTCACGGGCACCTGGGCAGCGTCACTCTCCACGGCCCGCTAGTTCGAACAAGTCCCAAGCCCTTGAAGGGGGAGTGGATTTAGAAGATGATTGTCAGCGCAAGCCAGGATGCTTAAAGTCTCCTTGGTCTGGATCATTATCCTGGTACCTCTTGGGAGATGGCTCGCTGGGCCAGACCAGAGTCCAAGAGGCCCATCGTCCCTTTGGATTTGGATCGTCGCGAGAGCTCGGCCCTGATGTAGCGAATTCCCCCGTGCTCTGACCCGCCGGAGCCGTGGAAAGATATCTTCGGCAGCAACCGATACGCCTACGAATGCGCTGCTTTGATTGATGGAGAATTGCGATCTCACCGGAGAGGGTCCTTCGGGCGCGCTACTCACCTGCGTACCAGCGGCCCCGATAAGGCTACCGCTGTTACATACCGCATTTGGGTTATTAGCAGATCAAGATGTGGAGTCTCCACAAGGACCCCGGAAAACGTTTTCGTGCGTGCTGGAGACTCTGAAGCACCGGTATTATCAACCCATTTTGCATGCTTGAGGCATGTGGCGAGCTAATGTCCCCTGCCACCGAACTAAGCGCGATGAGGCTCTCAGCGGACCCTTGCTGCGAAGACACATTCGTCCCGTTCATCCGAAGCCTCGACTTTACCCGGCACACTAGACACTAGAGCTGCGGCTCCCGAACCACTACCGCATCTCATGAAGTATGATCGTCCTCAACAACTCCATGTGGTGATCGCACTCTACTTGAGTAGACGGTGTCTCCAGGGAGTGATGTCTTTGGCCAATCGGTTCCTCAGAGGTGCCCATGATGCTTTGCCGCCCTTGATGTAACCCGTGTCGGCTTGTTCCCCTCCCCAAATCTCGGAACGTTAGCCAGCCATCTGCACCTCCATGGCTAAACAGCAGGCCAAGATGCACGATGGCGCCGGTTTAGAGGAGGGTCGGCTATCTACAGTAGGAGGACCAGGCGTACCCCGCAAGGACAACCGTCTCTTGCACGCAAGCGAATGTCGCCCGTTCGATCCCGAGATGTGACAGTCCGCGATCAGCCCATAGTGATGAGGGAGAGGCCGTGGCGTGGGTCTAAAATCCGGGGACGATGCGCCCCAGGGCCGCGAATGTGACCCGCCCGGCAGCATATCAACGCCATGATGGCTCAAGAGGGCTTCGCTCCGAGGCGAGATGGACTCACATTCTTGGCTATCCGGGCCATGGTGCGAAAGCCGACTACGAGGAGTTGCATCGGAGCCTCTTGGCAGCGGAGGCCATACACTGAGACCAATATATTCATGAATGACGGGCATGAACTCATGGTCCGATCGCTGACGCGGATCAACCGACCTCTGGGGCCACCTGCGAGCACATTCGTGAGTTAACTACCATTCTGCTGGGTTGTACAACCCAACCAAGACCCTTCATGTGTCGTTACCGTTCTCCTCATTCACATGTTTTGAGAAGGCCATGAGAGGCATCACTAGTGTTTGTCCAGCATGTTGGCCAGATGCAACCAAGTCGATGACAGTGATTGGCGTGGTCTCCATACATCGGTCTGACACCAGAAGGCGCTTGCAGAACAAGGCATTCTGCCAGATTACCCAGTGGTTGTACATCTTGAGGGAAGGAATGTTTCGGCAGAGGCGTGGGAACTAAACTGAACATGAGGCTGGGTGGTGGGCCGTCGATGCGAGGGCCCTTGCGTGTTCCTCATTGTTTTTTTTCTAGTATGTGCATGTTCTCGCTTACCTTTCCGGGCGATATGAACGTTCTTGTTGGCTCTTCAAGTGAAAACACGCCTCAGTGGAAGGCCCTAAGTGCACTGATGCCCGCCAACTTCCCACCGACGTTGCACGACGCCTGCGAGTCCTTTGTGTAAAACGGAGATCTCCATATCTGTGCAGGCATCCTGTTGGAGTCCCGGGCCGTTGAAGTTTTGCCTGTGGAAGTGCGACATGATCTTCGTGGAAGACATGAGCGGACGGAGAGTGGGGAGTGTTGGGGCACAGTTGAGAAAGGGTGTTGAAGGCCACACAGCGTGCTGCATTCTCATGCAAAGCTTTGGCACAATCGAGGCGAGAACGTCTATCTTTTCGGGGGTTTCCCGACGCGCTGTTACCAGGCGCAATTGATCACAGGTATCAGGTACAAGCGTGGCCACCTGCACTCGAGATTGCACTCACCGATACCCGCCAGCGTCGGCTACGCATTTCCGTCTCAAGGGGTCCAGATCTACCTAGATAGGAGGATACCTCACTACCTGACATGCAACATCCTTAGAGCTCTCTATGCCTCAGCCCAAAGATAGGTGTGGCCGCAGATTGCACAAGAGGGGATTCGAGACTCACATTAGCCGCGTTATTTCCAAAGGCCGTTGGGCTGATGACTCTGGTGGGAACTGTCATGCTGGTGCAGTATCTGGTCAATGGATGGCTGTACGAAAGAGGCAAGACCGATAGGAATGACTGGCCGACCATCTCAGCCTGTACAAGTAGGGAGACACTTATGGGATACCAACGGCTGGCGGTGGGTGCGTCTTGCACATGAAGAGAGGCTACGGCAGCCCTGCTGGATTCCCTGGAACACCTTCGTGCCATGCTACCACCATGTGATAGGTCAGGGTCCGATTCCTTAGCACGTCTGTGCAAGGCTTTGCATGCTGTTGGTCCTCTGGTTCCTTATGGTACGGTCTTGCTGGTACGGGCTTACTGATTTCGAGCACATCAGATGTTTGAAATGTGTACAAGTACGCACCGTTACCACCTAGAGCATACGACAACCTACTTTACGATCTCCAGACAGGCAAATATGATGCACGTCAGATTGGATCAAGAACGCAGCGCTGGATCCAGATATCCATGGTCAACGCTCCTGCTTGAAGAAAACAAAAAGAATATTCCACCAGGCGTATTCAGTCAGTAAAATTCTCCTGGCATGATAGTCTATATGATCTGTGCCCGTGACTGCTGCCGCTGTCGCATCTTGTGGCTCAAAGCTCCCACACCTTTCAATATACCCACTTCTATCTTGCTCTAGCTGTAGTAGTCTAGAGATACAGCTGTAAAAACTGTTGTTTCACACGACAGCAATTGTGTTGCCTTCTATTTGCTGTGAAATATGTCACGCAGTGAATTTGGGAGGGAGGGTGGCTTCTGATATAGCTCCTTTGCAAACTCAGGTTCGACTGAGTCACAGCCAGCACTTCAAAAAGGCTAGTGCGAGACCCTCTCACACGGACTGTGGATTAAAATTGTGAGAGGTTCTTTGACTATCCGTTCTTGGGATGTGATGGGGAGTAAAGCCCATCTCTTTTGTGAAGTAAGGAGAGGGGGTTGCTCCACGTGAAGAGCCATACAGATCCAGCAGTCGTCGAGCAGTGCGAACATCCCAGCTTCAGATATTGAATCAAAACTGGATTGAATTGTGGAAGCAATACGCAAATGACCGCATAGATTATATTATCCACCAACCTCTTGTGAATTCTCATGCCGTTGATATTTTTCCATTAACTTGCTTCCTGTGAGGCTGGCCGCTTGGGCTGTTACTTGCGGTCATGCCGTCTGCAGCCCAAAGTGACGGCAATGAGGCTATGATGAGAAAAGCGATTCTCTCTTAATCGATGGGATACTCGTTATGAATTTTACTTTATGTTTCTCAATGTGACTGTCATGACGGGCTCATGCCATACTCTTTAGACCTACCGCTGTGGCTTGAAATAAAGCATTAGCAACCAGCGGATGACTCTCAGATGTTCATGACATGGAGTGATGAAGTCGGGCGTGAAATCGGGGGCAGTTCAATGCCCATTGAATGCATAGCAGGAAAATGACTGGCAGAATTATGAAATTGAAAGTGAAGGTCCAAAAGATTATGAATGATGAAGGGAAGGAAAGGTAATGATGCACTTGGTACGGTATGTCGTTGCCCACCCAATTGTCTAGCTTGAATTGGAGTGGGGCTGGAGCGGCCCATGCACACCAGAAATACACCACACTCACTGTTACCTGCACTTTAGTCATCTCACCTCTCATTTCACCCTACCCAGCAATCTTCAACTGAAATGAGCCGGCACAGTCTCAGGCATATAAATGCCCTCCCTGGTCTCATTGTCGACCACAACACACCTCACACCTGCAATACTCTCAGGACCTACCTTCTGGGTCAAAGTTTGACATCAAAATCATAAAGTCTCATCCTCAGCCATAGAGTATCTCATCGTGGTTGCCCCCTTCTCATCACAACCTGCCCGGAATACACACCCAGTGAGTGCCCTCTTCCTTCCCTTATTCACTTGCAGACGCCTCTCAAACCTGAATTTGCAGTGCTTCACCCACTTATGCAATCTCTGTCACTGTACACACGATTTTACTTCATCGAATTGATCACTCTCCAGCTTTCCACATCCCCGTTGATGAGTTTTGTTGACTCGCGATGTGTGGCGGGATAGATTGCTAATATCAACGCAAGCAGGACAGTAGCCATCGCTTCTGGGTAGGCTCAATGGATCTCCCACCCGCGGAGGGCCAACTCGGTCCTGGTGCTGCAGCTGTTCCAGCTGCCCCAGAAGCTCCAGTTGTGCCACCTGCTACTGAGGCCAATGCGACCGCTCCAGCGCCAAAGCCAGCAGAGGCCACGAATGGTCCTAGCCCCGCCAGCTTCTCATGGTTGGATCCTCACCCTCAGTTCGCCATAATACTGGTTGGACCAGATGAGGTTCCCTTCGGTCTGCAGACGGACTTCCTCTGTGCAAAGTCATCCTACTACAGCAAGAAATTCAGTGCGAAGGACGACATTGAGAACCTCGAGAGACTGCCCAACTGCAAGGTCGAGGTGTTCGCTCTTGTCCAACATTTTTTGTACACTGGCACGGTCATCCCTGATGAAAACACTGTCCCTTCGTACGAGGTCCTGATTGGAGTCTGGAAGTTGGGAAATGAGCTTGAGATCGAAGACCTCTGCGACCATACCCTCGAGGCTATGATCGAGGTACGGAAAGCCTCAGCGAGTATTCCTGCCGCGCCTCTTTTGGTACAGGTGTGGGAGGATACCCCCGAGGGCAGTTCGATTAGGAAATTGCTTCTCGGATGGGCAGCAGAATACATGCGCACCTCCGACTCGAAGGCCGAGTTCGCCAAATCCCTGCCCCATAATGTCCTTAGTGAGTTGGTGGTCGCTATGGTTCCATCAGACACCTCACCGCTTGTCCAACTCGGCGATGATTCGAAACATCCAAATCCGACTCAGCCCCAACGGAAGCAAGTTCATTATGTCGACCAAGACGAGGAGGACGTGTCAGAGTCCATGTACCCAGTCAAGAAGCCACGCCGGTCTGATTCCTTGCCACAAGCGCCACCAGTTTCGAAGGCAGCTGTTCGAAAGCCAAGGACTTCGCTGCCTGCTCCGAAGCCTGCTCCTCGTCGCCGGTCAAGCGTTGCTGGAAGCGGTGACCAAGATTTCACCGCCGAACAAAAGCTGTACTTCTGTCAAGACCTGTTGACTAGAATGTTGTCGGGCCCGGGTAAGTTACAAACCATGGCTACCACTTGCTTTTTTGTTTTTGCAAGAATATTGTACAGAAAATCTACTGCGGTTGTGTCAATAAATACTTGAATATGTATGACCGTTGGGCTCTTCAGGCTAATTGCATGCAGGATTTTGGACGCGTCTAGTGGGCCCCTTCAAGGAGCCAGTTGATGCTGTTGTTGACAACGTACCAGACTACTTCGAGAAGGTCACCAAACCAATGGACCTCAGCACCATGAAAAAGAAGATGGACCAAGGTCAATACACGAGTCACGAAGAGTTCTTAGCTGACATGAACCAAATTTTCACCAATTGCAAGACCTACTGGAAGCCCACAGATAATGTCTACGCGGCGTGTGAGAAACTCGAGAAGACTTTTGTGGAGAAATTCTCTCAGATGCATAAGTGGCTTGCTAAGATGGAGGGCGACGAAAACTAGGAGTCTTCTGACACAGAAAGGACCAGAGCCTCATCTACCGTCCCTGGCCAAATCTTTACAGTGCGGGACGTGGAAAACCCAGAAGTACGAGCCAGAAAGCGACCCGGATCACCACCGATAGGCTCGGAGGCCATCACTTTGGAGACCCGTAGCCGGCCGTCACCTGCGCCAAACGTCATCAATCATTCACAAGTTGATCTCACTCCGAAGCCGGCACCCACACATTCGAAGATATCCCAAAGGACTCAGAATTCGAATAGCTCTGAAGAAGGCCACCTCAAAGCTAATAACGACGGCGATCAAGACTTTGTTCCATCATCATCTGAGTCTACTACCTCTCAAAATTCGGCGTCACGGATACCCAGGTGTCTCTCTTCACAGCCTCGAAAAGGCGCAACAGAGTCAGACGCTGATTACTCCTCGTCGACGTCGACTGTCTTCGAAACAGCCCAGAACTCGGCCAATGATACGCCGCTGCTGACGCCCTTGGAAGGTCACTCTCATACGCTACCACTGACGAGAGGCCGGGCACGAGCAGGCGGAGTGGTGGTGCAGCCCGCGCTCGCGACGAGTTGGGAAGATACCGACAAGCCGTTCTTCCTTTGATATGCAATGCTTGTTTGGCCAGAAGGGTTCAAAGTCACTCGATCGGGTTTGAGTGAGGCTGTTTTATTCTTGAAAAAAATGCATAGGCTCGCTCTCTCTTTGGCGTTTGGCGAAGCACCGATGAAGCTTGTCTTACTTCTTCCTTGTTGTTTAGATTGAATGGTACCCTGTATGATATCGGATTGCGGATCGGGTCTGAGCATAAGAGTTCACTGACTACAAGTGCGGAAGACTGCCTGTGGTTAGGGGCTTTGAATAATATTACATTGCTGAAATACTCCGGCTTCTGATGCTCCTGGGTGAGATGTCATGGGCGAACACAAGAGACGGCGGCCAAGCAGTCGATCGGATGCAAAGGAGTGGCATTTGAAGAGTACAGAACTATGGCGAACCTCATCATCTCACCGGACGACTTCTGCGATGGGATGGGGTGGATTGAGGTCAGCGAGCTGACGCATACTCGACGATGCGTGGAGCAGAAATTTTGCAAGTTTGCAACTGACTCTGCTCTCCTCGTCACTACCAGCTCCGACTAAGTACATGTGATCCGTCGACCTAGCACCCAAACCGACCGTACAAGCCTCGCCTGGACCTTCCACGACGAGGAGAGCTACAAAAGCCTCAAGGAGTGTGCCTAATGGCTCAATAAGGGCAACTGCTCGCTATTCCAGCGGGTCCACTGGTCTCGTGACCGCGCGACCTTGTCTCGACAAAGCTTGGGCTCGGTGTTACTCTGGGTGGCTTCGGGGGCTACTGCAGCCTTGAGAAGTAAGCCAGGCCATTTCGAGCGTGGAGGCTCGCTCAGGTGGATGACGGGGAGGCTCAAGAGGTCCGGAATGTGGGCTTTTCTCGGCGAAAATGACATTGCCTGGGAACGCATCTTACTGGCTACCCCATGCCGCTCGGCCTAGCGCCGCCCACTACGATTCTGAAAGCTTGGGGAAAGCTTGGGACAAAGCTTGGATGTGTGGAGGTCTGGACCACTGGAAGCTGTTTGATAGTGACCAAGGCCTTGCCACCCACTAGCCCTGGAAACATGGGCGGATGCTTCCTAGCTCTGGAGAGAACTCGCTCTCTACTGGCCTCTTGTTGAATTCTGTTGCGGGCAACTGGTTTGCCTCTCGAAGCAGATTCAGGTGAGCGTCCCGTCAATTGCAGCTCGTCGGGGTGCTAATGAGCTACCTTTGGCCAGCCCGTTCGACGCCGTACCCAGGTAGGTGTTCCTACCGACGACGCGCTATTGCGAACGTCGACCGCATGGCCCTGTGGCGTAAGATCGGTCTATGTCACGATATTGTGAAATCAATAGGAGAACGGCTTCGTCATATTCATCGCTGAATTGCACGGCCTTACCCCAAGGCTAACCATGTTCCTCTCCGCATCTCCCCAGCATTTCAACCTGGGGCGAGGCCATCGGCAATGCCATAAGCTCTCCCCACACTACGCTAAACTGCCGTTAGTTCGTGTGACCCGGGCAGGGCGACCAACCTGCATTGCACGCTAGATAGGAGCTGAAGGGCCTCGAGCTCGACATGGGGGTCGAGTAGTGCTGTATCTTCGCCTCTTCTTCCCGGCCACACCATATCACGCTGGGTGAGGTGTGACGGGAACGCTGCGTGATGTTGACCAGTTTATTCTCAAGGCGGAATGGTTCGAGCACCTCCAAACAGCCGGGTATGTCGCTAGTGATAGTCGGGGGCCCTTTGAGCACAGACTTTATACCGCTGGCCTGGCAGCTTGCCTCGCTGCCAAGAGATATAGTACTGACGCTTAGAGGTGAGAGCAGTGGAATCTGCTGTCGCGGCATCGCCGAGATAGGACACGATCCCGTCGCAGAGCTCGACAAGCGCGTTGCAGAGGCCCAGACCCACGAAGATGGGTCCTTGTGTGGGGGATATATAAGAGGACGGGGAGCCTCCTTTGATCATGACTCTGGGTTGAGCATTCGTCTACAGTGCAACATCTCACGGATCACCTCTGAGCAAACAGACCTTGAGCTCTTCCGAAGAAGCCATCACGGCCTGACTTGGTTGTTCGCCCTTCAAGCCCTGCATTTCTCTCCAGCCCAAGCCTTGCAGAGCCATCAAGATGTTCGGAAAACGCCTAGAGCCCACTCCGGAGGAGATTTTTGAGCAACGCCGACCTTCCAACGCGGAGGTCGAGACACACCGAAAGTCGGTCTCAAATCGAGGTCTGACCGGTGCCTCAGCCTTGACTGTCAGGCAGTCTATCTTCCCAATCACACTTGTCACGATCCTTTTCTTTCTGTGGGGATTTGCATATGGCCTGTAGGTCTCCCCTCGATACAGCCTTCACTTTTGCTTCGCGACTTACAATTCAATAGGTTAGACGTGCTAAATGCCAAGTTTCAAACGGCTCTGGATATTACAGCTGCCAAAGCTGGCGTAAGCCTCGTCTTTCACCCAGCCGATTCCAATTATTGTGCTGACTGTCGCTTTGAAGGGTCTCCAAGGCGCTTACTTCGGTGCTTATTTTATTGGGCCTTTGACTTATTCCGGATGGATCGTTAGAAAGTTCGGCTACAGATGGACCTTCATCACCGGTCTCTGCATTTACGGTGTTGGCGCCCTGATGTTCTGGCCGTCTGCTGTATACCGGTCATTTGGCGGCTTCTGCGGCTCCCTCTTTATCGTCGGCTCTGGACTCTCGACCCTTGAGACTTCAGCAAACCCTTTCATTGCGACCTGTGGACCCCCTCGTCTCTCGGAGTTCCGTCTCGAGCTCTCGCAGTCGTTCCAGGCTATTGGGTCTGTCAGTACGTATTGGCCGTCCCCTCCTATATTTCATGACCAACCTCACCAAGGGTCTCCCAAGTCTCATCACTTCCGGACTTGTCCATGGGTGCTAACGCATTACAGTGGCTCCCCTGCTGGCCTCGCGCGTCTTCTTCTCAGAAACAAACCCAGACGACATCTCCAAGGTGCAGTGGACCTACCTCGGTATCGCCGCCTTCGTCTTCCTGCTCGCCGTCGTATTCTTCTTCTCGCCCATACCTGAAGTTACGGATGCGGACATGGAGCTTCAAGCCGAACAGTCTGCTGGACTTACAGGATATGAGGACAAGCCGATGACCAAGCAATATAAGCTCTTCTTCGGTGTAGCCGCTCAATTCTGTTATGTTGGCGCACAGGTCGGGGTAGCGGCCAACTTCATAAACTACGCCCGGGAGTCGGCTAATATAACTGCTGCGCAAGCCAGTGACCGATATGCCATCGGGCAGGGCCTCTTTGCTATCGGACGATTTGCTGCCGCCGGGCTGATGATGATCGTCAAGCCACGCCTGGTCCTGATGGTCTTTATGTCCGCGATCATGCTGTTCATTGCCCTGGCGATCGGTATATACGGCGAAGCAGGTGTGGCAATGCTCAGCCTGGTGCTGTTCTTCGAATCTTGCGTCTTCCCAACCATCTTCACGCTGTCGATCCGCGGCCTCGGGCGACATACCAAGCGAGGCAGCTCCTGGATCGTCGCGGCTGTCTCGGGAGGTGCCCTGTTCCCATCTCTGACTGGCTTGCTGGCTGATCACAAGGGATATCACATCGGCATGGCTGTGCCTTTAATCGGCTTCTTCGTCTCGTTTGTTTACCCTATCTTCCTAAACACTTATTACAAGCAAGAGCTCGACGGGTTCCGTGAGTCAAAGATTGGGTATGTGGACGAGCACGGGACGATTGGGGACGCGGCTCGTGACGCGCGCAAAGCCAATCTCGGTATCCAAGATGCTGGGGAGACCAAGGTGGCCTTCAGAACGGAGCATCTGGAGGCATAACAAGACAATACATTGGTCTTGCCAGAATCCTTAGGGCGCCATTCAAGAGGTTACTTGGTGGAGTTTGGGATGGGTAGATTCAAGAGCGTTTGAGGCCCAATGCCTGGGGTGCGATGACGAAGTCGACATGCTGCATTAACATTAGCGCTATATACATGAATAAGATTTTTATTATTTTGCTTCGCTTACATGGAGAATACGCACGTCCTTCACGTTCCCTGGTCTTGAGAGCTGTTCTGATTCCTGGATCTCTGGACGTCTGGACGTAAATAGAGTCACCATAGATAGTCACAAACTACTGTCCGACAACGGGTGGCTGGACCAACGGACCAACAGTTCCATCGCTAAAGGTCTGTTCGTCAACATGGATATGATCTCGACTCAAGCGTGATCGGGGAGGTGGCGTGGAAGTAGTGCTTGTGCACCGCTGGGACTATTGATACTCTTGAAATTGAGTGAGTGCTGCCGAGTGCGTAGCATGGGTCGGACAGTCGATATCATGATGCGATGGTCGATATTCTGTCTGTCAGTCTGTCCATCCTTGTAATGGACGCTGGGCGTCTACCAGAGTAGAGCAGACAGACGTTGATCATTAATTTAAGAAATGGTCCGTGACACCAGAATTCCCCAGATTTGCAGAGGCACGCAATGTCGTAATCGAGACTGCAACTCGGAATCTCTTGACAGGGCAAGCCAGGGCCAGCCAGGGCCAGCCAGGGGCCTCTGACAGTCCAATTCGGGCAAGAGGTGGTCTGTGCCGATGAAACCCCATGAAGCAGCAGAGCCAGCCAATGGAGGGGGTCTCACCTCGAAACAGGCCTAGCTTGAATGCCGACCCCTGACAGCCAGTCCGACCCAGGAGAGTGGATGCGTGCCAGGTGATCAAGTGATGCAGGGACCGGACGACGCCCGGCTGAATCTGCGCTTTGCCTGTTCCTGAATCTGAATCTGAATCTGACGCTGACGCCTACCCTTCCCTTCCCTTCCCTCCGTCCCTCTCACCCTTTTTCTTCATTAGCCGCCGTGCAGCGTCAGCCAGAGCCGATGCATTGACAATGACATCGCGACTATATTCTTACTGCTCTCATTTCCCAGCATGGCCAGCCATCTATCTTGTCTAAGCAAGATGTGTGTCTCTAGTTTCTGGATTGCTTGGCGGAGTGAGATTTGCGCGCCTGTAAGCGCTCTCTCCACGGTCCAAACTAGGCCGATGGGGCAAAGGCAGCCCGTTTGTGGGTGTTCGTCTCATTTCATTTCACTTCGTCCGGCTCGCGCCTGGGGGCTTGGCCCGAGCCAGCACGAATCCTTTCGATGTCGGCGCAAATAGGCAAGGCGCTCGGTGCTTGGGTGGAGGGCAAGCAGCACGTACGGAGTCGAGTGTGGTGCTTCCAGCCCAACACCCGACGACTCTGCTTTGCCGAGCATCCTTCTCGCTTTGTTTCCGTGCCCTGAGGCCATTCAGATGGGTGGTGGGCCCCCACTTCCGTCACCGCCGCTCCGATTCAGACAATGAGACGGCCGGCTCCTTTTTGACAGGCCTTGTCTGCTTTGTCGTAACCCGTCGGCTCCAACCGAGGCGTCACTAAATGCAGAGCCGTAGGGCCAGGGCAGGATGCTACTGGACAGGACTGCTTTGTTGGCCAGGCGGGCATGGCCTCGCACTTCTTGGGAAGACCCAGGCAAGCGCCGTGTGTTCGTGGCCAGATTGAGGGCTGTTAATTTTGTCGAGGTGCTGCTCTTGCCTCTTTTGTCCAATCCCGAGTCCAAGAAGGACGACGGTGGTGACGATCCAGACAAGGTCTGCCTGGCCAAGTGGCCAGTAAAATTAAGGAGATCGCTCTCCTACACTCTGAGGTCGCAGGTTGCCTGTCCAGCCGTGCTAGACCCTTAGTTCCTATATATCGCCCACACCCTGTCGGCCCCCAGTCCCACCCGTCTCACATCCTGACCCGGTCTCCGCTCTTTTTGCTCCCCTATCGAGTCAATCGATACTCTCTCACGATACCTGCTACTGCCTCTGCCGCTGAGTTCCTTCCTGGGGCTCGTCCACTCATTCCAACTGTCGCGCCCACATTTTACTCTCACTTCACCGACTCACAAGTCTAGAGATCTCCGGATCCATCAAGCCAAGCAACAGTCGAAGTACAATCGTTCTCTACAAAACGAAACAAAACAAAATCAAACATCCGAACTCAAGATGAAGAAACTGGTCATTGCAGCCGTCGTCGCAATTGCCTCCCAGGCCTTCGCCGAGCCGCTGCCTTACAAGCCTGCCAAGGCCTTCCTCTCCGCGCGCGAGATCTTTGGACTGGATCGCCGCGACACTGATGTTTACCATCCGAAGCAGTCGATCTGTGGAGTAGCCGCTACATGCTCCGAAGCCGTATGACGACTCTTATTTCTCTCTATTCGTTCAATGGAAGCTAACATGAAGACAGTGTGGCACCTCATTCGCACAATGCGCATCTACCGATAACCAGATGCACTGTTACGACTCTGGCGCGAACGAGGCATGCTGTCCAGATGGCACCGGCAACTCATGCCAGGCAGGTTACTACTGCGCTGCCGACTCGGCCGGTCAAACCGTCTGCTGTCCCGAGGGTTCGGACCTGGCGACATGCGCTTCCACGTATTCAGTCGCAGGTGGCCTTCATTTCGAGACCAAGACTCCGACCTCCACTGTCTCTAGCACCAGCTCTGCTAGCGCTAGCTCGTCAACATCGTCTTCTTCCTTGACCAGCGCCCCAGCATCGGCTACCGGCGGTGTCTTCTTCGAGACCGGAAACTCTACATCAGCTTCTGCGGCGTCTGGTACTGGTGCTGGAGGCAGCGGCTCCGCGACCAAAACTACTGGCGCAGCCGGCTCCAGTGCCGCATCCGCAACTGGTTCGACCACCAACGGCGCAGACACTGCCAGCCCTGCTGGTGTGCTGGCATTGTTCGGTGCTGCCGCCCTCGCTGCGTTCCTGTAGTGTTCGTCAGCATTGCTCACCGGGTGGCGCCCGAGGCTTCCTTGCGTCGCAAGCCACCTCGAGTCACGAGACACGACAAGATCACCACGCTGGGCCGCCTGCGTGAGGAATGCACTGAACAAATCCTAAAACACAACTCTGTGCGGTGCTGGTGTCAAGCGGGCATTAGTTTCACGATTTGAAGATATTTCACGCAGCGCCGAAGCATGTTCGTAAATGACGGCCTTTTACGATGGACTTTTGGAAGGAGGGGGGGATTGGAGCGGTTCATTATAACGATTATGAGTTTGAGGAAGAGAAGGTTGATACCACATTACGTCTACTATGTTGGACGGTTCTAATTCACCCGTACATTAATAACATGTAATATCCTTGATAGTCTGCGATACCCTCGGCTCGCCTTGGGCTCCTCATGTCTTCTAGCCCTCGAGACGACAAGAATACAGCCAGCATTGCACAGTCTGACCTCGTCTCTGCGTGCTGATGGACTTGTTCCATCGGGCTATACCACGACCAAGTTCTCAACCGTAAGAAGCTTCAGATCATGTAGCCGCGGGATCCAAGGTCAGGGATTTATTTATATCTCGGCTTGTGGAACTTCACCGGTCGAGAGTCGACTTTCTTCTGCTGATATGCAGGACTGCACCGGGACGGGAATTCGCACGCGGCAACGATGATAGGCATACTCACTAGCCGTATGGAATGTCTTGCATAACTACCCTTGGGATTCTAATAAGTGGTACCATGCCCTTCTTCTTGTGGCTTTTGTGGCTTTCGGGTTGCCAGTTCATCCGCAGATGAACCGGAGATTTTGAGAAACAAGATGTAGCCAAACCACAAGTCTTACTTCTGCCCAGGATCCAGCTTCCAATTTATCGAGGGCCTTTTCGCCCGCCTCCCAACCTTGGCGCCGTGGCTGACCTGAGAGCATATTTAAAGAAATAGCTTACGTCCCGCAGCAGTAGCCTCTGAGACAATAAGGACACACGCTTGGAATAGATCAAGCAAGCAATTTGCGCTCTAAGGTCTGTCTTCTTTTTTTAAATCGCGAATCATACGAGCCAAAATGCTTCTAAAATCAGTCCTCAGCGGCGTCTTGTCGAGAGTCCCCTTGTCGTCAATCGCAAGCGTGCAAGACCAGCCGCCGGCCAAGACGCTGCTGAACATTACGGCTCTGTCTTCCCGCGACGGATACTCGACAATCGAATGTTGGCAGCTGGATACGGAGGCGGTGTACGCGAGGTCTGCCCTGAACTGGATCGTGGGCGGGAACACCACTCAGGCGGAGCTGTCCATCATCGAGCCGCGGACGACGGTCGGTGAAGCATGGGCCCCCGCGTTGCAGTACGTTCAGCACTCCTCCCTCCCGTGATGCATCAATGAACCCTGTAATTGCGAGGAGGGTGGTGACTACGGATCCAAGGAAATTGCTGATGCGAGTGCTGCGGGGCTGCAGGTTGACGGTTGTCCTAAATGGCCTCATCCGCATCACCGCCCCTTATATCCCTCCAGGTGCCAACAGTACGATCGAGACCCATGTTGCGTATGCGATGCCGGGGACGATGTCGTCGTCTTTCCTGATCGCGGCAGATCTGCCGTCGATCAGCACGGCCGCCGGGCATTACACGGAGTTCCCAAGCAATGACCCGACCGTGTTAGTTCAAGTGCCGTTCTTGGACAATGAATTCCCGGCATATTCTGTACTACATGACGGTGCTTGTGTATGAACAAGATGAGTGGTGTCAGGGGTTGATATTTTGTGTCTGAGGCCTCTACCACATCCTACTTCTGATCATTGAACTTGCGAGAAGAAAGGTGGCGCGGTCATAAGAAATGGGTTTCTATGGATGATGCACCACTATGTCCAGAGCACTCGCATCCTCCTGGTTCAATTCGCAAATGAAATAACAATCACTCAACAGGCCTGCATCAGAAAGTCCTCGCATCGAGCTGAAATACACCACTACTTATATAATCACAAATGAAGAGAGTTGACTGCACAGGCTGAAAAGGTTGGATGATAAGTGATATCTCAACCATCTATGGTGAATGACTGTGTAGGCCTGTACTCAGTGTTAACAAGTAATCAAAGTGAGCTGTCAGTTGAACTGCAGTATGGAAAGTTGGACAGTGGTAGCCCCCACCCCCCCCCCAGAGCTGCTGGGATCCCCCACAAGATCTCGGATCGTCCCGCTGTCAACGTGGAGCCTTGGGGTCTGCAACGCCTGTGCTCAGAGCTAAAATTCAACCCTGACCGCCCAGCGGCAAAACTTAATTTCAGAAGATCGGCAAGGGCTCGAGTGACGAAATTTCCGAGATTCACTCCAACCCCAGGCAACCAGGCAAGCTACCTCGCTCCTCAGGTCGACTTGCAGTCCGCTTGCCTACCCACATGCTTTCGCGCCTCTCGTTGACTGTCTTCTCCAGGCTACGCGCGGGGCGTGCGACTCAATTGGCAAAACCGACAAAGCTCTTCCTTCCACAATCACGAGCCATGGCTTCCCAACCTGGAAGCATCCGCGACGCGCCCGCCGCCGGTCAGATCATTGACCATAATGGCAAGCGATACATCACGATCCAGGAAGGTGGTGCCTACATTCTCGTACCCGAAACAGCCAAGGACGCAGCCGACCAGAAGGACCCAAGGGACAAGGACGGCCCGGCTCAGTCGGTCTTCTACAACCCGATCCAACAGTTCAATCGCGACCTGACGATCCTTGCGATCAAGGCGCATGGAGAAGAGATGGTGGAGAAGAAGAAAGCTAGTATGGAAGCAAAGAGACAGCTGTATGCTGGAAAGAAGAGGAAGCGAAACGAGACAAAGAATGCAGGCGGCTCCAGTAAAGCTGCCAAAGTCGACGGTGCCCCCTCAACAGACAACTCGACCGCCCCCGCCGCCTCCGATGCCGACCTCGATGCACAAGGAGAGATTCAGGTCACACCAAACAAAGCTCAGAGTGCTACCAAGGAGGTACAACCTGCCACAGAGCAAGCGACGAACGGCAACGGCTCCGACCCACAACAGGGCCAGGATACCCCCATGGAAGATGCTCCTGTTGAGGGCCAAAGCGAACAAGCGAACGAAGCTGCCAACGGACAGAATGCCCAGAGAGATAGGCAAGACCGCAAGCCATACTTCACTATTCTGGATGCCCTGTCTGCCACCGGCCTGCGCGCCTTGCGATATGCCCAGGAGATGCCCTTTGTCACCAAAATCACTGCCAACGATCTCGACGCCTCTGCTGTGGAGTCCATCAAGCTCAATGTACTTCACAACGGCCTGGACGACAAGATCGATGTCAACCATGGCGACGCTATCGTCCACATGTACTCCAAGATAGCCGCACACCAGGCACTCACCGAGAAGGACAAGGCCAAGGGCAAGAGTGAGAAATACGATGTCGTTGACCTGGACCCCTACGGCACCGCCGCGATGTTTCTCGACGCAGCTGTGCAGGCGGTCCGTGACGATGGCGGCCTCCTGTGTGTCACCTGTACCGATGCTGGTGTCTGGGCATCCAACGGCTACCCCGAGAAGGCGTTCGCTCTGTACGGCGGCGTGCCAGTCAAGGGACACTTCTCGCACGAGGTCGGACTGCGTCTCATTCTGCACGCCATTTCTACCTCTGCCGCGCGTTACGGACTATCCATCGAGCCCCTTCTGTCGCTCTCCATCGATTTCTACGCCCGAGTGTTCGTCAGGGTATCTCGGTCGCCCGCAGCCGTCAAGTTCACGGCTGGAAAGACCATGATCGTGTACAACTGCGACGTCGGCTGCGGAGCGTGGTCGACCCAGTTCCTGCTCAGGAACAAGGCGCACCAGAACAAGAACGGCTCCGGCTTCTTCTATAAGCACACGATGGCGCAAGGGCCTACGGCAGACCAGCACTGCGCGCACTGCGGCACCAAGATGCACCTGGCCGGGCCAATGTTTGGTGGCCGCCTGCACTCCCCCGACTTCGTCAAGCGCATCCTGGACAAGCTGCCCGAGGCAAGCAAAGAAACGTACGGCACCACGGAGCGCATCAAGGGCATGCTGACCACCGCCCTTGAGGAGCACCTGGACGACGCCGAGACCGAGGGGAAGCCCAAGTCCAAGGACGACGCGCTGGCCGAGATCGAGCCGTACCCGTTCTTCTTCCTGCCCACGGCCCTCGCCCGGACAATACACTGCGCCACCCCACCCGAGGACGCCATCCGCGGTGCGCTCCGCGGCCTGGGCTACCGCGTCACTCGCAGCCACTGCAAGCCTGGCAGCATCAAGACCGATGCGCCGTGGAGTGTGCTCTGGGACGTGATGAGGGAGTGGGTTAGGCAGAAGGCGCCTGTCAAGGAAGCGAATATTAAGTCCGGCTCGCCTGGGTACCGGCTCCTCGGACTGGGTGCGAAGGAGTCAGCAGATGCCAAGGTGGATGGTCCAGCTCCTGACAGCGCGGGCAAGGAGGACGCCACGGGCGAGAAGAAGGCTAGCGTAGAGGAGGAGCAAAAGATCGTCTTTGACGAGAAGCTTGGCCGGGAGAAGAGCAAGGAGAGGCTCGTCCGATACCAGGCCAACCCGAGAGAGAACTGGGGTCCTATGAACCGGGCTAAGGGACAGTGAAAAGGCCCCGCACATCATCTCGAGGACATCGAAATCTGGTGAGGAGAGCGCCGACCAGTTGCGGCTAGGAACTCCAAGATGGCGGCAGCAATCCATAGGTGGCCTCCATTTTCGACAAGGCTATCACAGGCATTGCATCCAACTCCATCGTTGCCACGAAAAGTGGTCGTCTGTCACTTGACGACAAGCACCGGAAGATCCAAAGTCATCTCCCTTCGTCGTGTCCAACACCGGATGGCTACATTTCCGACTACGCGATATGGACATGAAAAAAGAATAGACAGCTCACGCAAGTAGCAAATATGAAAGCAAGGCAAGGGACAGGCAATGAGATGGATAGTTGGAGAGACTTTTGAGTTTTAGCTATGTCGATCTGTCTATGGATCCATTCGAGATCGCCCGCCGATGCATCAAATAATCCATCACCCAACTACGTCCAATTCCTGCTCTATCTTCCCACATCTGTCTTCGCATGTCCTCGCCCAGGCTAAACGGCACATAGTCCTCTGAGGTCACACCTCATCCACGCCACCAACACACTTAAGAACGTATAGTACCACGTAGTCTCATAGCAAGCCGCACGGCGCCTGAGCTCCAACAGCCCTGTGACGCGTCCCTACAAAATGCGGCCTTGTCTTCTTTCATCCCAACCCTCAGTTGAGAGAGCGCCTCTCTCTGCAGCATCGGCCCTTAGTAAGCCGAAGCCTGGGCAAAAATACTACCAATGTTTCTATTGAATCCGTCTCTGCCAAAAAATCGCCTGTGTATTACGATACCCGTTTCAGTTGAAGGACCCTACCCTTCATAGTGGAAGCGAGCTCCCTCCAGCTGCCCCAACCCGTCTCGCGGGGCTACATACCGCCGCCGGTACGTGTTAGTGAAGTCCTGCAGCAGCACCCTTACCTGCCTCAGCCCTCCAGCATCATTTTCGGATAGCCTCTCCTTGATTTTCACGATGAGCCTGTTCGCCTCGATTGGGCTGACTGTGCCCTCAGGCAGCATTTTGATCGTCCGCTCCACCCATGCCGTAGTTTGGGAAGGCAGCATGTCGAAGAGCTCGAGGAGCACGCCACTCCCGTCAGCAAAACAATCCCGGGGAAATGTGATCATCATGCCTGCCAGGATCGCCTTGACCAATGGTTCGCCGTGCGCCACGAGAAGCTGTTTGACAGTAGCTTGAATCTGTTCAGAAGTAGGCCCGAGTTGCATGGTTGACGCCGGGTTGCTTCCACCATAAGTAAGCAGATCCCGCAGGAAATGTAATGTCGCTGACAAAGGATCGCGCTGCTCCAATGCCAAAGATGAGATGGCGGCTTGAAAGATGGGGGCGAGGAGTGGTGAGAAGATCAGCTTGTGAGGGTAATAAAGCAGTGCATCGGTCAACAGACGGAAAAAGTCCTCAATGATATCGGGCAACTCCGCTGGAGGAATGTCGCTCATGACCCTTAGTACGCTCGTCGCCTGAGATTCGAAGAATTGATAAATGTTCTGGGTAATGGCGTCATCAACATGCTCGCGATCCTCAGAAAATTCCCTGAGGATGGCGCCCGTTGCCCACAGGAAAGCGCCTTGCTTAGTCTTTGTGAAACCATCCGCAAGCTTATTGGCTAGCTGAGGCAGCAGAGGTGTAATGCCGGTGCGGTACGAGATGACCATGTTGCGCCAACACCTGCAGATTCTCTCGCAAATGGGCGAAAATCCGGAGAAGTTGTCCAGAACGGTAGACAGAATTGGGAAAACCTCTTGCCAGTATTTGACAGCGGGGTCCTCCTGTCCGAAGTCCACCAGGGGAACCACATTTTGGACGAACAGCGTCAGGAGTTGCACGTGGTCTAAGACGAGGTTAGAATCAGGTCCAAAGCAAGGTTTCGTGAGCCAGCCAACTTACCAGCTATTGCCAATCTTCCCGCTTCATCCGAGGCATGGTTGGCTTTCACCATCAGTCGGTTCACCAGTGGGTCGCAGTATAACTTCAGAAGCCTGTAGACCTCTTCCGGCTTTTGAACGCCAACAACACTGGCGACTCCTTCCGTCATTTCTTCTTGGCTCACTGCAGGGAGCTTGTCGAGTATTTGGTCGTAGAACGACTGCATCTGAACGACCTGGTCACTCAGCAGGCTCTTGCAGTCCTGACAGAAAAACTTGATGGCCTGAGCGGCAGCTCGGACAACCTCCTTGGAATCCGCCTGGAACGAGGTGACGATGTAATTGAATTGAGGTTGCAGGAATTCAGGATGTTCTGCTGTCCACTCAGTGTAACGCCCGAAGACCATAATGGTGGCAAAACGCAGCTTCTCGTGGCTTGGCATCTGCACCAGCAAGGGCATCAACTGTGGCAAGACAGTGTTTTCATCCTTCTCAACCATCCGTCCGAGAGCCCGCATAGCGAAGACTGGAGCCTCAAGTTCTTGCCAGTGTGGCACTGATGTCGCAGTAGCTTCGCTCGCATACTTCTGCATCCAAACCTTGATGGCGTCCAGAACTTTAGTCAAGCAGTCAGCGACACCTAACACCTGGCAGGAGTCCTTGAGTGTGTCGCCCATATGGTGACGGAATTCCCGGAACTTCTCTTCCTGTTCACGGTCACCGTCGAAAAGGTCAAGCTCGTTCCCGTTCTCAGATGTGGGGTACTCGAGATGCTTCAGAAGAATGTCCACCAACTTGGCGTAGACATCGTACAGATGCATCCTGGCCTCGACATACCGTTCCATGACAATCATCTGCTTAAGCTCATACCAGAAGTTGAAGGTGTGCTCGATAACGTCCCTGTCCTTGTCTCTCGCGGCGCATTCTAAGATGATGTCGACAAGAGGCCGGAAATGGGTTGGTTCACGAGCAATTATGACAACCCATGAATCCCCGGTCTCCGCAAAGACACGGGTCAGAGCTTTGAAAGCTTCTGTGTCCTCTTCCTCGGCAGCTTTCTGCATCCGCGGCCGCAGTTCGATGATCCGTGGCAGGAGGACTTGGATCATCTCGATGTTATCGTCCACGTCCCTTGTCTCTCGGCAGATTGCAGCAAGACACTCCGCGGCGGCTTCCAGACAGTTATCATCGTCCAAACCGTTGATTACAATGTTGAGAAGCGGTGACTTTCCAATGGCGTCGATGGGTATTTCGCGCAGCCACGAAGTTATGCATTCCATCAGCTGCGGGTTGTGAGCAGCGTCGCCTGCGCAGGATTAGCAATGGCGTTAACTATAGCGATCTTCTTTGTAGACAAACCTGATGACTGGGCGTAATTGACAAAGATGTTGACGACTTGCTCCGCATTGTCGGCCAGGAGCTCAGTGGTTCTCTCAGTGAGCTCATCTTCCTAGCAATCCAGGTTTATTAGAGATTGTACCGTCCTTCAGATTACCACAGTAGTGTCGGAATGGGTGATCGGGTCGTCGTCTGGCGATCCACATACAGAGAGGTTAATTTTACGGCCTTCGGTCACCTCTTCGGGGAGAACTCGGAGAAAGTCGAGGATAGCTCCAGCGCTCTGGACATCGCTTCCAAGGGCGGACACAACAGTGGGCAGAACGTCCTTCCAAGACCTCATCTGTATCGCCAGAATTGCCAAGCAGACACAGAGCTGCACCCGAACTGGTTTGGGTCCCACCGCAAACTTCTTGAGGAGCAAGAGAACTTGATCGCGAAGGGCAGGCAGGTCGCCCTCCGGGACTTGTGTTATAAGATCATATGTAATCTGCCGAGGGTATGTCAGTCGAGAACGTGGTGTCCGGCATCGCCCAGTCGAGTAGTACCTTTCCCTTTAGTGTTGTTGCTGCGAACAACATGGCCTCGGCTTCGGCGTTGGACTGTAGGATCGTGAGGGTCGTCGTCCAGGCATCTTTCTACAAGGCGTGTTAGCAAGACACAGAAGGGTCGCGCGGCATCTTGGAAAGTGAATATGATGGCGCTAGGCTGTCCCTACCGATTTCTGGAACTTGGTCAGGTAGTCCATCGCAACCTTCTTCTTATCGGGCTCTCCCCCGCGCATGGTCGTCATGGCCGCCAGAATCGTGTCTGGGGCGAACGAGTCGGAGGATCCATTGGCAGCCATCCTGTTTGGTCTGCGGCGGCACCAGAAAGAGGCAGTCGACTCGGTTGGGTATGAAAATGCGGAGGTTGCGTTTAGGAGCAGCTATGCTGCTTGAAATGAGAGGGGCGCCAGCAGTCGCGTTGATGGGGTGTCGCAACTCAGAAAATGAGGGTGGCAGGTGAGGAACAAACGATGTCAAAAAGATTGGACCACTTGCAGACTTGTGGCAGAGCAACAGGCGCGGTCGGTTCACTGGCTTGCAGTTGCGTGTGGTTGCTGTGCTTGGTAGCAATGTCCAAGGAAGGCGGCGTTGCCCCTCCGAAATTCAACGTCAGATCAGGATGAGAGAGGGTCCTTGTCGCCTTGTCCACTCACTGCTTGCAGCTGCATGTGCGCTTTTCTGGCAAAGCAGAGGAAGAGCAGGGGCCAGGGTCCTTCAGGCTTCCACGGCCTCTGGCTGCCAGTTGGGTTATGGGCTAACAATAATTTTAGCGCCACTTCCCACTGGGCAGGCATCTCGGACGCCCAGCTCTGAACTTCGCGACAGGCGGCGCGCAAGACCATCACGGCCACCAATTCCACGCGACAGACTCCAACCTCCGACACTTAAACCGTCGATCTCGAACGACCTCTCTCAAATCTTCAAGCTTCGTTCCTGTTGACCTTGAGATCTACAACAATGACGGGACGCGGAGGCGGAAGAGCTGGTGGTGGTGGACGCCGAGTGCTGCTCCCACCCATCAACTTCATCTTCAAGCTTCTCCAGCAGCACTCAATTGTCCAGATCTGGCTGTACGAGCAGGTATGTCCACCTGGCTAGTCTGCGGGCTCTTACTACTGAAAACAGTACTCAAATCGGAGAAACATACTGATTGATGCGTTGTCTCTATAGCTCGCCATCCGCATAGAAGGCAAGATCCGAGGGTTTGACGAGTTCATGAACCTGGTGATCGATGACGCGGTCGAGGTCAAGCAAATCACGAAGACGAACGACAAGGAGGAGAGGAAAAACCTTGGTGCGTTGTTGTCCTTATTACCCGACGCTGTTGACCTGGTTCGAGCTAATCCTGTCCGCAGGCCAAATCCTGTTGAAAGGCGACAACGTCTCTTTGATCCAGAGCTTGTCAGGTTAAGAAAACCAGAACACAACGACAGAATACCCGTGCCGAGAACAACGCAGTCGAGGGAAGCTATCACGGATAGCCTTGGAGTTTGGGAGCCGATACCAGAAAGCAGGGCATACCATCCATAGGAGTTCAGGAGGACCGAAAACAGGGAAATCAATCTATTTGGTTCGGTACGGCGGTCTTGATGTCTCCATTCCCCAAGATCAGCCCGTGCAGAGGCTGATCATACGGCCCGACAGGAATCTCGTCTGTAGCAGAGGACAGGAACTGCTCCTTGAGGCCCAGGCCGTAGAGCAATACAGAAGAATGCTGTCGATCTAATGCTTCCAATTTTTCGGCGTACCGTTGGAGGAAGAAGTCATAGAAACCCCTGCCATGTCCAAGCCGCCTGATTTCTCTTGAGCCCGGGGCAACGTCAAACGCCACCCCGGGCATAAGGATGAGATCCAGAGTTGCTTGGTCTGAGTGATGTGCGTCAGGGCCACCCAGGATTCTCTGTCTTGAGTGAACTGTGGCAGGATCTATACTGGGAATGCCCCATTTGTCGCGTTGAAGAGACTGGTAGTCCTGCAGATTGTCGAGGCGGACCATGTCCATCACCCGTGCAGGCGTGGCACCGCCAGCTGAAGATAAAGGGGACTTGTGCAGATAGGGAACAAAGACCTGCTTGCCCAGGGCTAGAGCGTGCTGGACGATGGCATCGGTCTGGACTTCTGCGGAGGGCATCGACAAGAAGACACTAATGCGATGTGCATCAACGTAAGGTTTGAAGGTCAGCAAATTGGTGTGTATGGTGTGGCCTAAACGCTACTCAGCACTTGCACTTTCCATGTCACCAATGCCACACTCTGGTCGCGTAGAACTAGACGTACTCTGCTCCCTGATGGCTTCCTGTGGGAGGGCAGACAGCCTCTGCTTCATGGCAGATCGCAACTGCTGCTTAGCAGCGAACAGGGTGGCGTTCATCTCTACGGCTTTGGCTTCTCCACTCATTTGTGCAAAGTTGCGGGATTGTGAGGGTCGACTAATCAGGTGTGGGCGGACATGTGAACGCGAAAGCTGGGGGTCCTCGCGTCCGGTGTCGCAGGTTGCGTAGATCAGGTTTGTACTTTGATGTGGAGGGTGGGATGGTGGGATGGTGCCGGGAAACAAGTCGTTGCTTGGTAGTTCGCTTCGCTCCCCTGACCGGCCGTTGTGGGTATTGATAGTCGACTGACTGCATCAAGCCACGGGTTGATCCCGCGATCTTGGAAGAGAGATAGAGTGACTCAGAATCACAACGGGAAGAAAATTTCCTCCCCTCTCAGACCAGTATCCGCAGCCTTTTCCTCGTGTGATCTCCCTGTTATGGGGCCTCGCTGCATGGGTGGTGGTGGTTATGGCCGCCCGCACTTTGCAAGTACGTGTATACACCAATATTTGCATGTTATATATATCTACCGAAGCGTGATTTTAAGTTGAGATTAATGAGATGAGACGACGGCAACAAGCACTGCGGCAATCGGACTTCGGAAGACGGGCGGCCCCTCTGCTCGGCACGGCGATGGGGTTATCTTATCGATCACATCAGCACCGTCAAAAAGGTTGCATGCCAGAGACGGGCAGACGGGCACAAGGCAGGGTCCCCGTTGCAAGCACATCCGCCACATCCGCCATCAAATTGGGGGCTCACTGGGGCTGCAAGGTTCCGAGATTGGCTTGTGCTGTTGATGTCGTGTCAACTTGTTTGCCATCGACTTCCTGACACAGATTTGTTCGGCCGGAGTCAGGACCTCAGCGAAACTGCAGGCCCAACTTTGTACAGCCTCGCCAGAGTGACACAGTGCCTGATTACAAGGCGACGCCTCGTCTATCGCCCCGATCTCCAGCTCCAGCTCCAGCTCAGCTCCCGCACCCGCCGTGCCTGGGTGGCTGGCCCGGCTATCAGGCTACTTACTGCCCCGCCCCTGGGTTGTCTCTCCTTCGCTGTCACAAAATTACTCGTTTTTCCTCTTTGTCGGTCACTTTTTGGGCACCTCGTGCAGTCAGACCCCCGCCTAGTAGCACCACTAGTCTTGATGCGAGGGCGCGTCGACACCACCAGACCAGTCTTGCCTGCCAGTCTCGGCGTCAGTGTCATCAGACAGCTGCAATCCTGCGCCTCGCTTCTGTCGCAGCACCCTGTCAGCTGCTGCCCATCCCACGCCTTGTCTTTTGTCCAGGCCATCCCATTACGTTACGTTTCATCGCCTCGGTCGGCTACTGAGCTGTGGTAGCGGCTGTTGGCCTTGCATTTTGGCAAGATTTCAAGGTTCTCCTGTCGAGACTCTCTGCCCTCTGCCCACGCCCACGCTCACACCCACGCTTACGCCCACGCCTGGTACCCATCAGCTCCACCGATATTGTCTGCAGACTGCAGGTACCCCCTCGGCCGCATGCTATTCTGCGAGCCACATGCACTTGCCGCCGCCATCGCATCGCTCTCCTATCGGCGGATCTGATTAGATCTTCCCTTCTTGGTCGCCTTGCCTCCTTCGCTTATGACGCATCCAGGAGGGATTACCACGGAGGGTGCCCCTGGGTTTGACCTCGAATCAGACTCAGACCCCCGTGCGAGCGCTGCCGCCGGTCAGATCCAGCCTCAGCTGCACTCCATCCCATTACGCCGGCTGCCAGGGTCATCAAGTCACCGTTCCACTCCCACTAGCACAGGTCAAGCAAGACAACGCCCCACGCCTGCTCTGTCACAGCAGCGGGACAATCCGCTGCCTGCCGTTCCCGACCCACCCTCCCACTCTTCTTCCAACATCAAAACCGACGCCTCCTCCGTCCCTACCTTCCCAGATACCTCTCTCGACCTCACACATGGCACAGACACTGAATCTGCTCATTCTGGAGGAGACACTGCCGACGAGAGCCCGAATGTCGCCGCACGAGCGCCCGATCAGCTCCCCATGCAACTTCTAAACAAGGCGCCGCCCTTCCTGCGCTCCTCGCCAGGCTTCCGGTCGCCGTCTTATGGTGCTGTCCCGCTAGGGTCAGCAAGTAATACCCCGGCCGTATCGGAGGCCAGCAATGATGCAGGCGAGGGCTCCAGTGACGGAGACACCCGTGGTGGTGGTACACGTACTACAAAATCAGCAAAGTCCGTGTCCTCGCTGAGGAAATCGGTGTCGGGCCGGCTATCCCGGTCGTCGGAAGAGCTGGCCAGTTCCACAGTCACCGGTGGGATAGAGGGTCGCTATGGAGTGACCGAGTCAACTTTGGCGAGCGACGTGCTCGCCGATTCAAAGACTGCCGACACTGACGATGAGGAGGACGACAGTGTTGGTGTCTCAATACCTTCCGACGTCGACGAGGATCCTCCCGACAACTCCCCCTACCCACAAGTCCGCGCATCCGTCGCTCCGTACGACAACACGACTTTGTCGATATTAACGCCTCGCATGTGGACTCTGAGCGTTTTGTTTTCGATACTTGGATCTTCCACCAACTTGTTCTTTTCTTTAAGATACCCCAGTGTTTCCATCACTCCTGTCATAGCGTTGCTACTTGTTCATCCTCTTGGTTTGCTTTGGGATTTGACCCTGAAGCGTCGCGATGACCCTCCCGAGGAGTTCGTTGACGGTAACTTGGCCAACAACCTTGGATCTTCGACGACACCGTTAGCCGAAGATGACCCTGTTTTGCGGTCAACGCCACGGACAAGGCTCGGCCGACTACGATTGTGGTTGGCGCAAGGCCGGTGGAACGAAAAGGAGCACGCCTGCGTCTATGTTAGCAGCAATGTTTCCTTTGGCTTTGCTTTTGCTACCGATGTGATCGTCGAGCAAACACAGTTCTACAAACAAGACGCCAGCATCATCTATCAACTCCTCCTGACCTTGTCGACACAAATTCTGGGCTACGCGTTCGCCGGCCTGACAAGGCGTTTCTTGGTCCGACCCAGCGGCATGATCTGGCCGAGCACTCTCATGTCGGCTGCCATGTTTACGACCCTCCATAAAGAGGAGAACAAGCCGGCAGACGGATGGCGTATTAGTCGGTGGAACTTCTTTTACGTCGTCTGGTCCGTGTCTTTCCTCTTCTACTTCTTCCCAGGCCTGCTGATGCCATGCTTGAGCTACTTCAACGTCATCACATGGTTCGCGCCGAAGAATGTCGTGGTAGCCAATCTCTTTGGCGTCACCTCTGGCCTCGGCCTGTTCCCCGTCACGTTTGACTGGGCCCAGATAGCTTACATCGGCAGCCCTCTACTCACGCCTTTTTGGGCTGCCATGAACGTTGTTGGTGGACTGGTGCTTGTCATGTGGATCATTGCGCCTCTTGCGTACTACGGCAACTGGTTGTACTCTTCATACATGCCTATTCTATCGGCGGCCGTATTCGACAACACCGGCAAGGTCTATGATGTTAGCAAGATTTTGACAAAGGACTTCGTCTTTGATAGGGAGGCGTACCGGAACTACAGCCGAGTCTTCCTCCCCATCACATATGTCCTCAGTTACGGTGTTCAGTTTGCTGGTCTGGCGGCTTTACTTAGCCATACGGCTTGCTGGCATGGTCACGACATCTGGACGCAGTGGACCAGGTCGTTGCAGGAGGCGAAAGAGGAGTCAAAGGCTGCGTACCAGCCCCTTGACAATGAACCAGAAGAGTCCACAAGCAGAAGGCCACACGAGAATGGTGTGAGACAACGCCGCAGCTTATCGATGTCAAATTCCGGTCTCGAGGGCTTGATGAATCGGGAAGACGTGCACAATCGGCTGATGAAGCGGTACAAGGATGCCCCCATCACGTGGTATCTGATCACATTCGCAACGATGCTGGTGGTGGGTATCTTTGTCGTCGAGTATTATCCAATCCACCTGCCGTGGTATGGGTTGCTGCTTGCGCTAGGGATCTGCACAATCCTCTTCATCCCTATCGGCATCATCATGGCGGTCACGAACCAACACAGCAGCATCTATCTGATCTGCCAGCTCGTCTGCGGTGCCGTTTTCCCGGGACGCCCAGTCGCAAACATGGTTTTCGTCACATATGGCTACATCTCGTCCTCACAAGGCATCAAGTTCGCGGCTGATCTCAAGCTTGGTCACTACATGAAGATTCCGCCCAGGACGTTATTTTGGGTCCAGATGGTGGCGACGATCATTTCATCTCTGACTCAGATTGGGGTGTTGAACTGGATGTTTGTCAACGTTCCCGGCATATGCACGCCTGAAGCAATCAACGGTTTCACGTGTCCACTTGCCCGGGTCCATTTCAATGGTTCCATCCTTTGGGGTGTTGTTGGACCTGCTGAGTTCTTTGGGCCGAATGCAACTTACCGACCACTGGTTTGGTGTTTCTTGCTGGGTGCTGTCGCACCGATCCCGCTGTATTTCTACAGCCGCAACAAGAAGAAGAGCATAGTGCGCAAGATCAATCTCCCCGTGTTGTTCGGCTCCTTGAGCTGGATACCGCCTGCGACTGGGCTCAACTTCTCAGTCTGGGCCGTCGTGTGCTACTTCTTCAACTATTTGATCAAGAACAGGGCGCAAGCATGGTGGGCCAAGTACACGATGACTTTGAGTGCGGCTTTGGATTCTGGACTTGCGTTTGGCATAGTTGTTGTCTTTTTTGGGCTTATTTACCCGGGCTGGACAAAGAATTTCAGTTGGTGGGGCACGGAGGTGTACAAGCAAGGCTGCGACTGGCAGGCCTGCTCTTACAACACCGTTCCGGAGGGCGGTCGTTTCGGGCCCGATACTTGGTGAGCCAAAGGGAGCGTGTATCGCACACGACCGCCGGTATTTGATACAGCGCAGTTGCAACGGCATTTGCATGGATGGAAGACACACATAGGCATGAGTGACGAAATGATTAAACGAACAGGGGCATCAGGGTTCTGACTGGAATATTGGAGTCTTTGGGAACGGCGCTTTTTTTTTTTTTTTTTTTTTTTTTTTGAATATTCACTGCTTGCATTTTGGAAGCATCACTATTGGAGGAGATTAGATAGACGCACATGCGAGTGTCACGGATAGAACATCCACGAGATCAAAAATTCACTCAAGTGTCTCGAAGACATCTGGAGCTTGTTTCTCGTAAAGTATCAATGTGCCTGGTGTAAACAACCCTCCCCCCCCCCTTCCCAAACAAAACAAGTCTAAACATTGTGGCAACGGTTCCTGAATATGCCTTCTTCAGAGGCATTGCCCCAGAATTATTATCGAGTTCGTGGTACGGAAAGGCTGCACACCGCTACGAACTATTTCCGAGCCTCTTATATTGTGACGTTGTGGCAATAACCAACTTATTAGGCAAGTAAATGTTTCATCGTCGGAAACAGTGCCCTCTGTAAACAATGAAAAAGTGGATGACGTGAGCAAAAACCCCAGGGAGAGAATTGTTTGCTCGATGCCAGTGCTTCAAGGCCCATCACACTGGTGCAAGACTTTGCTAATCGCAGCAACGGTGATTGCGTCATAACCTCCCGGTGACTTTTTCGACACGCACAACAAAAGCTCACAGCAAAGCTCCCTGGCGAGCCACGATACGTGGGTTCTCTACCCAGTCGGAGAGGCATGTCTGCAGAAGAGGTGCAGGAGCGCCTGCAAAATGAGCTGGAGCTCCTGGAGGCCATGTACCCAGGGTGCGTCGCCTACGACGACAAAGGCCGGGAACTGAAATACTCCGCCTCGGCCGACGGCCAACGCCTTCCCAAAGGAGTGCTCGTCCTCAGGTTGCCAGATCAGTACCCATTCAAAGGTCTGCCGGATCTCATCACAGCAAAGGATTCCAAGGGTCTGGACGCCAGGAATCAAGTCTCGGCTGTCTTCTCATTGTTGGGGGTTGTCGAGGGGGAGGAGACACTGGATGCTTTCATACTTGCATTCCAAAATTTCATCAACGAGTCGGCGGAAGAGTCGCCGCCAGGCCACGAGGGCGCAGGGAACACCGAAATTCAAGAGACGAAGCAATCCCGGAAGACAGTGGTCATATGGCTTCACCACCTCCTGAACACAAACAAGCGCAAACTTGCGCTCAACCCGAGCTTTGATGGCGAAAACATGTCGGGTCTGACGAAGCCGGGCTACCCAGGTGTAATGGTATTCTCCGGGCCCAAGGACACGGTCAACAGCCACGTGGCTGAGCTGCGATCGCAGAGGTGGCAGGCGTTCCAGGTCCGATATGACAGCGAGGAGGCAGGCATTGATGATGACAGCCTAGCATGGGGGTTCCAGCCCTGCGCGGGGACCCGTGAGGTCGAAAGTCTGAGTGAGATGGCACAGGCGATACTGCAGGTCGAGCACAGGGAGACGTTCTTGCGTGTCATGGGGCTGAAATAAACAGCGGCATACCTTTTGTGCCTATGTTTGCCCTGACGGACACTCGCAAGGCAAGCACAGAACAGGCGTCACATCCAGACTTGTTCTTTTACTTGTCGAGGTACAGATTCGCACCTCTCTGGTGCAGGGAAGCGGTCCCGTCTTGTTCACGTTCTGTTGTGCCTAAGCAACTACTACTCTGGTTTGATTTTCTGTAACAAGACCATTCTACCAGATCCACTGCGGTGCCCATTTGGAGTTTTGAACGACCTCATGTTTGTCCTGCCCGACGTAGGCTTGCGTCGGGCGTATTTCACTCCAAGCCCGAGGCTCATTTACACTGCCTTCTGCGCGCAACGTCACGAATCACGGGCATGGAGGCCAACCCTCAGCTGGACAGGCCATTTTACCAAAGGCAGCAAGCGTATGAACAGGACGGAATACTCAAGGACTTTTCCTGGGCCTGTGGCCCGGAGTGGGTGGAAATAAGAGCGATATGTACTAGGTGGCACATTCTCTCACTGGAATAGAAGGTAGCCTGGGGTTAGGAGCAGGTCAGTCGTCACAACGGCGTCTCGCAGTCAAGAAACGACATTGAAGACTGCTCACTTTTGGATGGCCCCGCGAGCACATAAACATACGGAATGTCGATAATGCACAGATCAGTCTTCTTTTATTCAGTGAGCCCAAGATATATCGGCACCCAGCCCGCTAATCTCATCGCCTGTCGGGGTGTAGACGGTGAAGAAGCAGCGCAATACCACCTGAATAAAAGACAAGGGCATGGCAATAACACTGCCGCATTCAAAATATTATGTATCAAGACTTGGGTATTCTGAAAAGGGAATAGATGTCTGTCGAATCAGCTTGCCGTGATATCTAAGCATGTCAGCGGTAGAATGAGCGTATACGCGTGTCAGCTGCAGATCGAGCGTATAAGCGTATTGTAATACCATTTCTACAGGCACCCCTGTATCAAGCGTATGGGCGTAATTTCTAGATAGTATCAAACATACCAGTTCTTTGTCGTAAGTCGAGCATTTCCCAACCTAGTGAGTAACAAGTAGCGTTCTTCGCCACAGAAAGCGATAGCATTTTTCATAAATAAGTGTCACTTCGCAGTGGATATGTAAATTACATCAGAAGCATTCTTTTCATGGTTGTCCCTCTCCAAGCAAATCAATCTTCAAATCGTACAACATGCATACATTCTCTTTTATCCGGCCCCTGCTGAGCGGCCTCTTCCTAAGCTGTCGCGCATCTGCAAGTGATCCGCATAAGTACATTCCTCCCACCGCAAGCGATAGTGAGCTGTCCAAACCAAGTATGATCTCATGGAATACAGGCTGAAAATATCACAGGTCGCTCCCCATGCCCGGGTCTCAACGCGCTGGCCAACCAAGGTTACATCCCCCGTGACGGCCGCAACATCGACCCGGCTCAGCTCAAAGAAGCCATGATCGAGGTGATGAACCTGCAGATCGAGCCCTTCGACACCGAGATCCAAGTTACCCTCGACCATTCTACTACGGGCAACAGCTCTACCTTCAACCTGGAGGACTCGAACGTCCATAACAACATCGAGATTGATGGCTCGCTGTCCCGCAAAGACTTATACTTCGGCGACAATATTCACTTCGATCAGGCCATTTGGGACCAGAGTTCGTCCAAATTTGAGGGTGACATCATCACAATTCGCACAGCTGCTGAGTCTCGAGCTTATCGAACCATGATGGCTGAGAAGGTGGTAAGTGAATTTGAGAATTTACTTTCCAGTGTCAGGGCTGGTGCCGGGAGCGATGAAGGCCGATGATAGCGCAAATATCTGGTTCTGCTAGTTGGAGCAGCTTCGCCCTTGTCCTGAATACAGCATCAGAACTCGCTGGAAATATTCGCTGACCGACCATTGCGTCCAGAACCCGAATTTCACAGCCAACCCGTTCATAGCAGGGCTCGCGCCTGCCATTTACATGTTGGTCTTCGGAGGTGTTAATGCTACGGAAACCCAAAGAGACTGGATAGAGTCATTCTTCCGTAAGTTCTTGTCGTGATGATTTTTGCATATTAACCCTAGTGGCTGACGCTCGCACGTGTACAAGGGGACCGCCTGCCGACACATCTGGGCTGGACTAAGTCGCCAGTAGAACTCACAAAGGACAATCTCTTCGCAATGTCTTCAACTATTGCGGCAGTACCAGTTGCTACAGCCATGCCTTGACGAGATCCCCACTCGTGATATCATGGTTCAGTTCCCTGAAAGGCTTTTTATATATGTAGAAAGATTAAAGAAGTATTTTCGAACAAGAAGAATTATGCAGGACAGGCCGATATTCTGACGATATGATTTAAGAATTAAGCTAGCGTTCGAGAATAAACATCTTCTAGTGATTGAAAATCTTGCACGGATCCTTACTTTTTTTTATAAAAAAAAAACACAACTATGCCAAAGAAAGACACATGTAATCAATATCTCGCACAACCTTTGAAACTTCTTGTTAACATTGATGGACACTTGTCGAAAATCTGCCTGGATCCACTTGAGGCACCCAAATTTCATTTTGCTTGTGGACATCCAGCTCTCCATGACTTCAGATGACTCCTTGCACTTGGCCCTGCTTCTGATGCAAACGGAGCGTCTATAAGCCCTCAGGTTTACTCTCACTTCACACCAAAAAGGCTGTTTAAGTAGAGGTCTTCAGTATACTACATGCATTAAAACAATTCTGTCTCACATTTAACGTCTCAGTATCATCATGCCTGGCTCGGAATCGGGTCAATCGGCTTACAATATAAAGCGAGTCGGAGTCGCTTTGAGGTGACTTCTGTAAGATTTCACTGATCAAATGAATGTGATCTTGCATTTAGCCACACTCTAGGTGTCGCAAATTTAGCGTACATACAAGCTGCCGGAAGCTATTATAGGGGAGTACGCACCTATTAGAGCACCTATAAATTACGCTTTAAGGGCTCGCCTTCTACTAAAGCAAACTTAGCTAGAATAATAACGCTTTTATCTATACTCTACCATTTGCTATATAATCTATAATACTTTATAGTTATAAGCCTAGTTTGCTAATTTATTTTTCCCTTTAGCTAAAAGCACTAAAAATTTATAAAGTAAAAAATTTATTTAGTAAGCTTTTAATTACCTTCTTTATATATATTATCCAATATATTATACTATTCTTAATAAACCTCCTTTTCTTTTATTATAAATCTAATTTAACTATACTAATAGCAAATACTAATATACTCTTTAATAGCCTTTTAAAACAGCTTATAAATAACCTATACTTATAGCCTAATTAGTATATACTTCTAAAATTATACTATAAATTAAAAAAGTATTAAAAGTATATAAACCTAAATATATTTAATAATAAGCTATAACTAAATTTATAAAATATAGTATTTTTTTTTAAAAAATAATACATTAAATATTTTAAAAAGCAAAATATTAAGTACTAAATAAAGCTTAATATATAATAAGCAAGCTAAATTATTAATAAGCTAAAAAACAATATTTTTAAATTTACTTTAATACTTTTACTAATATATATACTAAAAAAACCTATTAAATTTAAAAAACTTATTACTAATAAAGCTATAAAGCATTATAATTTCTACCTTAAAAATATAGCTATTAAAAAAACAAATAATAGTAAAATAAATAAAGCAATTAGCAAAATTTAGCTATAAATTCAAAAAAATATAAATAAATTAATCCTTAAACCTAACTTTATATAACTCTTTAAATTTAGCATTTAAAAATAAATCTTTTTAGTATAACAAATACTTTATAATATTTAAGCTAATATAGCGCTAAACTATTATATATTACAAAATATTATAATTAAAAATTACTAAGCGTATTTTATAAAAGCAAAAAGCTATATAATATAACTTAAAAACTAATATTAAATTTAATATAAGCTTTTTTTTAATAAATAAGCTTTTAAAATTCTAAATATTAAAAATATAATTATTATTAAAAACTTTTTATATATAATTAAGTATTACTTTACTCTAATATAATTTAAAGCTAAAATTTAAAAAATTATATAAAATAAAGTTCTTAAGCTTTTAAATTTAATACTTAAAAAATATAAAAAAGTATTTATAAGCCTTTTAATATATAATTAAATTTTTATAGCTATAGAATTCCTAAATATTTTTACTATATTTAAATAATAAAAACTATAAATTATAACACTATAAATATAAAAATTAAAAAAGCAAATATAGTAAACCTATAAACTATAATAATACCTTTATCTAAAAATGTAAAAAGCATTATATAATTAAGCGCTAAAGCAATACAACCTTTTAAAATATTATTATATTAAAAAAAAGTTAAGCTAGCTAATATTTTAACTATTAAATAAGTATATAAAACGTATAATTATATAAAGGTTAAGTATAAATTATAATATTTAGCTTATTATTAAACTAAAAAATAAAGGGTAATTAGTATTAAACTAAACTAAACTAGCTTAGCTACTATTTACTAAAGCGTAAGCTAGCTAATTATTGTAAAAAAACTTTAATATGTAATATCTAAAATCTATTAAAGGGTAAATACTTTAGTAAATATACTTTAACTAAGCTAAGCGCTAACTATTTAAAAATTTACAAAATCTTTATATTTTTTTATTTTTATTTTTCCTATACTTTTTATTTTTTATTTTTTATATTATTTTAATAATAAAGTTTTTTAATATATAAAAAGCCTAATATACTTTTTTACCCTATATAAAAACTTTAAAATTTATCTTTAAAACTTAATTTTATAATATTTTTCTTATAACGCACTTTGCTTAAAATAATCTCTTTTAAAGCATTAACCTCCCTATAATTAATAGTTTATAATAATAACTTAAAATATATACTTAAATAACAGCTATAAGCGTAATAGCTAAGTATAGTATATTAATAATAAGTATATAAGTTTAATATAATATATAGCTAATTTAGTATAATACTTAGTAAATATATTAAAATATTTTTTATAAAATAGCTTAAGCTATAAGCGCTTAACGCTTCTTTCTTTTATAACTTCTTATATATAAATTTATTAATTATTAATTTAATACTTTTAAAAACACTTTATAATTAAATATATACTTAAAAAAATAAGAATTTAAAAGTATTTTTAATATTATATTTAAAGCGCTATATATTTGTAAACTTAATAGTTTTTAATAACTATAATATAGTATATTTAGTTAATAATACTCAATTATTAAAACTAAGCTTTTTTATTAAATTTATTAAAGCTAAATATATAAATATAGAAATAACTTTATTTTTAATAATCAAAAAAAAAAGTAAATATTTAAAAATATACTTAATAAAAAAATAAAATTATAAATTAAAAATTTTAAACTTGAAAATATAATAGTTATAAAGGATTTTTATATAAATATTACTTTTAAAGCTTGTTTATAGGAATTAAAAGTATAATATTATAAGCTTAACTATATATTATACTTTAAAACGCTTAAAAAAAGTATAGTTTTATAAGCACTTATTAAAAAATATAATTTAATATTCCTTAAATATAAACTACTTTTTATTTATTTGCTTTTAATACTTTTTATAATTAAGCCTTATAAATTTTAATAGCTATAAAGTATAGCTAAAGTAATACTATTTTTAGTATTTAAAAAATAAAAAGAAAAACAGTATATGTTTTGCCCTTTAATAAACTATATACTTCCTAAAATAGATTTAAAGTATATTTAGTACTTTAAATTTAAATACTTAAGGAAAAATACTTTAAAAAAACTTATTAGCACTATAAAAAAAGTGTAAATTAACAATATAGTATAAATTAACTATAAATATTATTTAAAAGCGCATGTAATAAAGGTTATATTTAAAGCTTGCTTAAATTACTTTTTATTAAAGCCTTTTTAGAGGATTTTTTAAAATTTATTTAATTTTGAAAAAGCTTTAAATTTTATAAAGTAAGCGCTTATTATTAAAAATAAATAAAATAAAAAACTATTTATTTACTTTTTAATGTAAAAAATAAAAAACTAAATTTTGCTATTATTATAAAACTTTAAAGCTTAAGTTTATTAGCACTTTAAACTTATAATTTATATAATATATTTAAACAATAATATATTATTATTTAGCTAGTAAAGTAAAATTAACTATATAATATAGGTTAAAAGCTTAAAAATTAAGCTTAAAATACTGCTAGTAAATACTTATAAACTTAATAAAAGCTTAGAAAAAGCTAGTTATAAACTTATTAAGCAATTTATTGCTATAAGTTATAAAGCAAACCTATTATTATACTTATAGCTAAAGGCTATAAAAGCAGCTTGCTAAATATATACTATTTCACTATATTAAGTAAAAAACTAAAAATCCCTAATAAAAGTGCTTAAAAAATAGTTTATTTAATATTTCTATTAGTATAAACTAGCAATTATAAGGAAATTTACTATAAATTTTTACCCTAACTAAAAAAGCATTTATACTTATAACTGCTAAGCCTATATATTTAATAAAAATAAAGTATAAAGAATAAACAAGTATTTGTTTAAAATGCAAAAGTGTACTTATATAGGGTACCTTATAAGTTATTGCGTATTTAACTTATATAAAATTTAAATTCCAATGCTTAATAAAGTATAAACTATACGCAATATACGCTTTAATAAATAGCTTTTTTATAAAAACCTAGAAAATAAAGCACTTAATGTATTAATAAAAGTAAAGCTTAATAAACTTATATTTATAATTAAAGTAACTAATAAAATTAAAAAACTTATATACGTTATAAATTTAAATTTATAAATTATAAAAAAAGCTTTAAATAACTCTAATTAACCTTAAAAAAGCAATTTTAAAAGTATACTGCTTAATATAACTAACTTACTTAGTATGTAGAAGAGTTAAAACTTAAGGGTAAGTATGCTTAATACTAAAAAATGCAAATTTTACTAAAACAATGTTTTTTAAAAAAAAAGTATAAATAATTAAATATAAAAACTTTTAACCCTAAAAAAAACGCTTAAGCTAGTAAGTATACTAAGTTTAAAGTTTAATTAACTTAAAAACAGGTAATTAAAATTATAACTTATTAATCTAATAACTAAATATTTTTTAATATTTAAATTATAACTAAATTAAAGTTTAAAAAAAAACTAAACTTTAGTAAATAAAGTTTTACTATTAAAGGAAAATAACGTTTTAGTAAGTAAAAATTTACTATTAGAAATAATTATAAAATATATAAAAGGGTTAATAAAAAACTATAAACCTTTAATACATATAAGCTATTAGCTTGTAGTATAAAAAAATAATAAATCTAATTATTTCCTAGTATTTATAACTTATTTTTTAAATATTTTAAAATTATTTAAAGGTTAAGAAAAACTAAAAAATATTTATTTCCTAAGTATATTATAGCTAAAGCAAGCTAATATAAATTAATAAGCAGAAAGTATAAAAAAATATTATTTAAACTACTATTATACTTTATACTTAATTATTAAAACTATAGTTTATATAATAAATACATTAATAGAAAAAAATCCTTATTATTAAAGTAATTTTATAAAACTATTAAATAAATAATAAAACTTAAAAAACTATTTAATAAAAAATAATTTTATTAAAGCTATATATATTAAAATTTAAATACTAATTAAGCTAAATATATAAAGAATTATAAAAAGAGAAAAAGTAATATTAAAACTTTTACTTTTAAAATAAGTATTTACTTATAAATTTAATAAAAATAGGAATTTTATAAAATATAAAATATAGATTTATATATAAGAAAATCTTTAAGCGCTTAACCTACTATAAAATACCTATATAATAATACTTGCAGCTAAGTTTTTTTAAACAGCTATTATAATAGCTGCAAAGTTTAATTTAAAAATTAATTAAATAAATATAATTAAAGTATTTTTAAACGCTATAAAAAAAAATTATAAACTAGTATTTTATAAGCTGCTAAATAGCTTTTAAAAATTAGAAAAGTGTGTGCTATTAAAACGCACTTTATATAAACTTTAAGATTTATTATTATAATAATATAAAAAATTTAGTTATACCTTTAATTAATTTAAACTTTTATTATTAATAAAAAAACTGTACTTATTTATAAACTAAGCAAAAAGTATTATAATAATCTTTTATATAAATAATATTTTAATATTTTATTACTAAAAATACTAAGTAAAAGCTTTTTAAATTAAAAAAAATATTAAATATATATATAATATAATAAACTAAAGGGCTGTAAAATAATTTCTAAGTATATAAATAATTAAAAACTGTTAAAAAAAGATAATTAGCTTAATATATAATGCGTACCTTAAAAAGATTATATTTAAATTTAATTTAGCAAATAATAGAAAATTCTTATTAACAACTTTTTTATTAGCTAGTAAGCTATAAAAATATACTGAAAAAGCTATATGCGCTAAAATTAAAAAATATTAAAAATATATGGGATTAATATTATATACTGTAATAATACTTTACCTAAATATAGTATATATAGCTGTATAGCTTTTATAATTCTTTATAAACCCTAAACTTATATACTTTAATATAAGTAGCTATTTAATATAATACCTTTATTTAATAAAAATATTAGAAATTAAATATAAAAAAAAACCTTAAAATGCTAATATACTTTTAATTGTTAAAAATACTTTTTTTATAAATAATAAAAAATTCTAAAGGTTATTTTAGGGGTTTATAATTATACTATTTAGTAAACTAATTTATTAAAAAGCAACTAAATAAAATATAATAGCTACTTTAACTATAAAAGCTAAACTTATAATTTTAAATTATATAGCTAAAAATATAATAGTATTTTAGAAATTCTTTATTAATATTTTGCTAAATATTAGTAAACTATAGAAAATTTATTATAATAATAAATAAGTTATTTAGCTTATTATATTAATAGAAAATAGGTTTATAACTTAATTAAAGTATTTAAATATTTAGTAAATATAGCTAAAAGAATAATATTAAAAAGAAAAGTTTAAAGTTAAATATTTTAAAATTAGTAAAATATTAGCTAATAAGCTTATAAAAAACCTTATAAAAGAATAATTTAAGTACTTTTAATTACTATTAAACCTTTATAATATAAAAGTATTAGTAAAATAAGTTAAGTAATATATATTAGCGCTAATAAATTTTATTTAGCTAAGCTTATAAAAGCTTATTAATAGCTAAATATTTAAAGTATTAACTATATTATAACTTTAAAAAGTAATACTGTGCTAAATAAAAACAATTTATAAAGCTTTATATAAAGGTATTGTATGCCTTTTTAATTATATTTTCTATTATACAGGTAAAAATACGCTTTATATAATGCTTAAAGTTAGCTATATAGTAATTTTTTTTATTAATATTTTTAGCGCTATTAAAGCTAATAGCTTAAACTTAATAAGTAATTTTCTTATTAAAGCTTTTAATTAAAAAATTATAAAAAGCTTAAAAAGTATACTTTTTAATATTAAAATTAGCTAATATACTTAAAAATAACTTAATATATTTATTAATAGCTTTAATAATATTGCTACTTACTAATAAGCTGCTACTTTTAAGTGTATTTTTTATATTAATATCTTTAGTATTACTATTAAGCTTTTTAAAACTATTATTTAAAAGTGTAAAAAATAAATTATATTTGCTTTTAATATTATTAAGCTTATTAGTAAAATATTATTTTAAACGCTTTTTTTAAGTAATATAAATACTTATAAAAACCTTTTTATTAGAGTTAATAGCTGTATTATAAAAAGCTTAAGTATTAATATATAAAATAGTAAAAATAAAAGTATACTTTTTATTATAAATATATTATAAATAGCAATTATTATTATTAAAATAATTAAAATAGTTATTATTGCTTTTATTACTAATAAATAAATATATATAAATAAAGTAAAGCTTATTATATTAAATTATAGCTTTAAACTTAGGCTTATTTTTAAAAAATAATTTATAAAACGCTTTATAATTATAAATAATAATAAGTAAAATATAGCTAAATACTTAAAATTTTAAGCTAATATAATAAAAAGCTTTTAAAGTGTGTTTTTTAAAAAAAGTTAAACTATTTATATTTAGCTTTTTAATACCTTTTCTTTAAAGCTTTATAATATTTTTATATTTACTTTTAGTAGTAATATAAGCTTTTTTATTAGCTAAAAGCTTAGCTATACTTAAATAAATATATTAGTAATATTTTAATAAATAAATAATAATAAAAAGTATTTATAAGTAAAAAAAAAGTAAAGTATTTTAAAATTAATAAAAAGGTTAAAAAGTATATTATTTAATAATTCCTAATATATAATAGGCTAGCTATTTATAGTTTCTATTAATATAGCTTATAATAAAAAAGGATTAATAAAAAAATCTTTTAATAAATATATAAGCAATAATTTAAAAAAACTATTTTATAAAAGTACTAGTTTAAAATACGCTAATTACTTATAAAAATTGTAATTTAAATAGCTATATATAAGGTTTTTATAAGTAAAAGTAGAAAAATATTGTATATTATAAAATAAGTAATAAAAAAAAGGTTATTATTAATATAATTAATAGTTATAAATAAGAGGAATTGAAAATTAAAGTATATGCTTTAAAGAATTATTTTTATATTTAAAATAATAATTAGTATATATTATTACTAAGCCTATTAGCGCTTTAAAGTTATTATTGCTAAGTATCTTATTATAGTTATTAAGCGCTTTTTTAAAAAAAAGCATTATACCTTATTAAACTAATATTTCCTTTATTAAAATTCTTTTTAACTAGCTATATTTATAATAATTAATTCTAAATTATTTTTAAGTAAAAGCTTAATAGTATTTAGGGGGTATATTATAAATTTAGTATATATATAAGCTGCTAGAAGCTACTATAAGGGAGTATATACCTGCTAAAGTACTTATAAATTATACTCTAAGGGCTTGCCCTTCGCTAAAGCGAACTTAGCTAAAACAACAACGCTTTTATCTACGCTCCACCACTCGCTATGTAATCCACAGTGCTTCACACTAGGTCTATCATTGATTCCGCGCCAAGACTACAATCAGATCGATCAAGATATGCAAGAGCGCAGTCATTGAGATTGCTCGTGAGAAGCAATGTTCCCGTTCTTTAACAACCAAAGAATATGCAATTACCTCAACTTCTTTCTCAAGAACAGATAATCGAAATCCTCGGTATCCCCTGTGACCGGATTCGCCCATTTATATGCAGCAACGTCCTTCGCAAAGGCCTCGTATCCTTGTCTCTCATACCAGTCCTGTATCGGAATAGCTGGAGCCGGCTTTCCCTGTGCCAAATACACCTTTTGGATGAATTCTGGCTTCATCTGCTGGTCTCGAGGCATAGTGTCTAGGACAATCCACTTCGCATTTAGCGGCTCCAGAGAGGCGAGATGCTCGACAAGACGCATCACCTCCCGTCCGACACCGTATCGCTGTAGAGTCCAGGAGACGTAAAGCCCCGCAACCCACACGATGCCGTCTTCGGTCAGGTTGAGGTGGTCGTTTTCTTCGGGGCGTAGGTCAAGAGCAACGTGTCCGACAGGGACGAAAACGCGGTTGCTGGGCGTGCGCGGCTGTTGCCAATGAGTGGGCGCTGTGTCTGTAATGGGGGTTGATTCCTGAGCATTTCATCGTCAGATTTATCGCAGGTACCTGGTTTCATACCCTTGATCTGAAGCTTCATTAATCAATTACCTGTGGATATTCAGCAATGTGTTGAGAGCTGAGCTTCTCTCGGTCTGGCAGATCCCCGACCAGCACCTGCCGATTCTTAGAGTCAGCAAGCGAGCGATGGTCTGCACACTTTCGCGAGCTGGCCGCATTACTCACAATCCAGTAAAGAGTTTTATTACCAGCCCTTCCAAGATCAACCCACTTCTGGATCTCGTCGCTCCTCCATCCACAAGCTAGTCGTTGCAGATACATGCGCTGCTGGTGCTCCTCGGAAGTGAAATCCCAGGGTATGAGCTCGACTCTCGACTGCACGCCTGCCATTGAGTCCAACACAGGAATGAGGCCTGAGAATTCTTTGTAGACAGTGTAATTGGAGGCTCAGTGTGAGATGATAATCACATGGGATGGCTTCAGAGATTGATGCACCCAAGGGCGGAAATTCGCAACACACCCCGGCCGAGCTGCCAAGATCTTACTCCCGAGTATGCGGTTTGGGAGGCACGTCGATGTCTCTGAAGGATGATAAAGCCAATCAAATTATCCTTCTTGCTTATATCTACCCCGGGGTTCTGACTCATAGATAACGCTCATCTGTGCACGAAGCTGTTAATGGTCAGACATAAGCACGAATACTCTTTCCCCGACCAGTATATTTTCTAAATCAGGTGTTTTTGAGAGGATGGATTTCCAGACATGGGCACAAATAGAAGAGAATATCCTGCGCGCTATTCCCATCATACCTCTAAGTTCAATCATGATCATTCATAGCATACCTACAAGCGCTATGATGTAGAGAAGCGCCCTTAGTCTTCTAGCGGTTCCTGGTGGGGTGGTCTCCTTCGGAAGAGTCGAGTTGTGCAGAGCGTCCCACTGTGTACAGTGATGAGCGTCCAACGCAATTCTACAAAGTCTTTTATAATTCACCAACTATTATACCCATTTTATTAGACATAACATAATTTTATGCTGCCTAACGAGGCCTCGTTTCATTCCACCGTCTCTCGCTACTCGCAAAATCACTTGCACATGAGCTTTGGGGATGCAAGGAAAAGAGGTCTCCAGATCCGTGGTGGCACATAACTAACACGGTGCACCTGAGCCGTTTGCTTCAGTTGTAAGTCAGTTCGCCAGTAGATCAGGTCCGCATGGCGGAAGCTAAGAGAGGTAGAAAATGCGAGGCACTGCTTCGAACTCACGGGGAGCTCACCGCTAGACGCGTGTTCCCAAGTATAACTCGCTCCATCCAGCAAGTCGGCACATAGTCTATCAAGGACAAACAAATTGATGTGGACTTCCTCGAAACATTGTGACTGTTGAAGGCCAAGCGTCCATACAGTTTCAGGACCAGACACCCGCTGCTGGACTCGCCCGGTGTGACTCACTACCCCTCACCCACCGAGCTTCTGGATTGTTTGTCACCCGTGAGCTTGCCAAAAGGGGTAATTTTGTTTAAGCACATGGCTGCTTCCATCCCGTAGACGGGAAGGAGCTGTGATATCATTCCTCTTTGCGATTCGGATATAAGTAGGCGCTTTCTAAGAGCCTCAGGGTGGTGCGAGATTCAGCACACTCTCCATTTTCTTTTGTCGCCAGGGAGGAACCTGATTGACACCAGTTATCTCTTTACTTTCGTATTTTTGCATTTGTTGTAAATTAGCTTTGGAAATTCCCGGGTCTCGTTGATCAGCCATGACTTCCATGGCGGCGGAGTCGGTGGCGACCATTCTCGTCTCCTGCAAACAGACACGCTTTCACATCGAAAGCCCAAATTACCGAGAGGTATACTCCAGTGTGGATCCCCACCTCTGTAAATGGTTTCCCGTCGCCAAACCTCCAATCTAATTTTCGTTTCGTAGCTGGACATCGAGGGACTCAACATCACTGTGGTTTCGACCGCAACCCCTGGCGTGAAGACCGCTGGAGGGAAAGGCAAGGCGAAAGCCACAAAGTCTGACGGCACTGAGGTTCTGTCTAATGCGAAACTGAGACTGAAGGCTGGGCAAAGATACGCCTTGATCGGAAAGAATGGATCTGGAAAGTCGACTTTGCTGAGGGCCATCGGAGAGAGGTTGATCCCTGGGATACCCGAGCAGACTCGGATCGCAATGCTGCAGCAGACCGATGCTAGTGATTCTGATGCTAATATGCCACCTGATTATAAAGCTGCTGCCTCAGGTTCGGTCAATACCGTCCTGCAAGAGGTCGTGGAAAAGGCAACGGCAAGAGATGAGCTCGAGCGAGAGATCTCGGTCCTAGCTGATGGAGTGAACAGTCCGGAAGGGCTGACGACGGTGAAAGCGCTGAGAAAAGTCAAGCATGAGAGGCTGCTGAAGCGTCTCTTCGTGATTGACAAAAACGCCAGGCTTCGCAGTGGTGCTCGAGGCATGCAGGCTCGGAAGGAGCTGATCGCTTTTGAGAAGGTAGTTGCAGAATCAACGGCGTTGTAAGTCTGTACCGGCCTGGATGGCAGCTGGATATAGTGAATGCTAAATACCGCACAGGCAGGAACAAAAGGATGAGGAGATATCTAGTGAGACACTGGAGGCGGAGGTTCAAGAGGCTACAGACATGCTCGCAGAGCTTCAGGTTCAAGTAGAGCCGTCCAAGCTCGCGGATATCGAATCGCGGGCCAACAGAATTCTCTCTGGCCTTGGATTCTCAGAAGCCTACAAGTCAAAGCCCGTGTCTGAGCTCTCAGGTGGCTGGAAAATGAGAACAGCGCTAGCCATAGCATTGTTGCAAGAGACAGACATCCTGATCCTCGACGAACCGACCAATTTCCTGGACCTTCTCGGCATAATATGGCTGCAACGATACCTCCAGTCCTTCGAAGACTCTCCTGATGCTCCTACTCTGATTCTGGTGTCCCATGATCGCGACTTCACGTCTCTGTGTACAGACCTGCTCATCATAAAGGATAAAGACCTGGTATATTTCCATGGTGATTTTGGGATGTATGAGTCGAGCATGGCTGAGAAGAAACTGCATCTCACCAAAGTCAAGGAGGCGAAAGACAAACAGAAGGCCCATATATCAGCCACCATCCAGCGCAATATGCGAGAAGGAAAGAAGAATGACGACGAAAACCGAAGTGAGTGACTATCTACCTGGGGGACGATCTTGAGGATGACTGGTGAGAAACGTCGGAGGTGTAACCGCTCTTGAAACAAACCTTAAATCCCTCTGCTGCTAAAAGATGTGAAATCATTTACTGACGAGTTCCCAGTCCGCCAGGCCAAGATGAGACAGAAAAAGCTTGACGACCGTTGGGGCGTAGAGACCAGCGCCAAGGGCGGTAGATTCAAACTCAACAGAGACCTTGTGGGATATCACTTCGCTGCTCGCGCCGAGGTTGAAATCCCACAGGATGAGAGGCCACCGATAATTGTATTACCTGAGCCTCCTGAACTACGCTTCCCGGGGCCGCTGATTTCCACAGAGGGCGTGACTTTCCGATACTCTAAGGGAGATAGGAAGCAGACTGCGTCGTCCCCGGCGGTGTTGCAAGACATTAATCTCTCAGTGAGCATGGGAGACAGGGTTGGGATCTTGGGACTCAATGGCGCTGGTAAATCGACACTAATTAAACTGCTCGTCGACGAGGAGAAGCCTACCAAAGGGACGCTTACGACACATCCGCGGCTGAAGCTTGGGTATTACAGCCAACAAGCAGTGGAGAAACTCCAGCAGCTGGGCCGCTCCGAACCAAGTCTCACATCGCTTGCGCTCTTGACGAGGGAGGTTGAGGGTGAGCTGGATGAAGGTGAGCTTCGCGGCATGTTGGGATCCCTGGGACTTCCTGGACGATTGGCCTCAGATGTCCCCATCCGCAAGCTCTCCGGTGGGCAGCTGGTGAGGTGCGAGTTGGGCCGGATTTTGTGGAAACGTCCGCATTGTTTGGTGTTGGACGAGGTGACGACACACCTAGATTGTATGTATGGGCCTGTTGAGTTCCCTGTCCCCATTTCTTGAGGAATGTCGGGGGGAGGGGGATAACACTTAGAATTCTTTGTACTTTGCTAACACTCTGCAGATGAGACTGTTACAGCATTACGTGAAGCGCTTAATCACTGGGCGGGCGCGGTGATTGTTGTCTCCCATGACAGATGGTTCATGAGAGGCGCAGTGGAGGGCCTTGTCGATGATTCGAGCAGCGAAACGGATGAGGACGAGGACGAGGAAAATTCAAGGCGGAGAATTATGTACAGGCTTAAGAGCGGGTTACTCACCAAGCTTGAAAATGGTGTTCAAGAATTCGAGGATCTCATGGAAAAGAGGGTGAGGAAGTTGATGGCCTCCTAAAAAGCTATCCCGCGCTTAATTGAAGACATTTACCGCGCAATAGTCGCTCCACCATGCATTGACACATCAACAAGCAGCCGGCATCAAGCCCCCAGCACCAGCACCTGAAGCCGTGGGTTGGGGCTTTTCTTGACGGTCATCGATCCGCCCTGCGGGAGCTCCACGATTGTCCCGTCGATACACACCTTCCTCCACCTCGGATCTTCTTCATGGGTCATCACCTTGACATAATCCACTGCTTCGTAACCCACGCCCTCAATTCCCACGTGTGACCCATTGTTATAAGCCGCCATCATGATCTCCATGGTCTTCTGCCCTCCTACGTCGCCGAAGTGGACTAGCCACAGCTTCCCGTCTAGCGGCTTGCTCTCCGGAGAGATAGTGAAAGTCTTCTCCAGGTTCGACACCATGGTGGCAAGGATGTAGTTGTACCGCGTGGTGCTGAGAGTCGAGGAGGATGTCTCGACAGATGCGTTATAAGCATGACCCTCCTTGAGGAGTTCCTGTGCGACCATCCCAAAGCGCTTGTCACCGTGCTTGCGGTACGCGGGGGTATCGGATTCCCAGACGAGTTGTGAGTGAAAGCCGTAGCTGGCGACTATCGCTCCTGTGAGCTGGGAGATTGGTGAAGGGGCTTCCGTGGATTCTTTCTTCTCCTCGACAAGCTGAGACCCCGATGTGAATAGAGCCTCAAAGGTTGGCAGCGGAGAAGATTTGCCCTTCAGGAGGGCTTGGAGCGCCAGGACCAGGTGCAACGGAGCTGGGCGGTCGGATGCGGTGTAGTGAGGCTTGTGTAGGGAGTGGAAAGTTGCATTGCCGGTGCCCAGTGGGATGATAGCGATATTTGGCAGCAGACCTGGCTCTGTAGGCTGTGTGCTTCCGTTGAGGAGATCTACGATGCCTCCGTCACCGGAAAGCAGAATGACAGTCTCACTACCCTCCGCCCGTTTGGTGGAGCCTCCGTCACGACCCCATCTCTCTCTCGAGAAATCCTTCACACTGTTGGAATCCTTCGTCACAGTCACCTGATAGACCTTCCCGCCAGTTGAAGAGTCGACATCGACCCCTGCCTCTTCACCTCTGAAGCCGAGGGCTGTCAGGAGAGGCTGCAGTACCGAGTCGTAGAACTTCTGAGACTGGCCAGTCCCCGATTTTGTGGAAATGACGACCTTCAAGCTCGATTCGGCACCAGCCGAGAGGTGATCTGGAAGTTTACTCAGAAGATATTGATCAAGCAAGTCCTGCCGCAGGTTCCGAGCCACGAAAGCGGACAGTCGAAAGGACTCTGCGGCGCCTTCTTCCCCTTGACTCAGAGCAAGAATGAGATGATCCCCTGCAGCAACCTCTGCGATGAGCACGATCTCTTCTGTTTTGATATAGATTTTGCCTTCACCGTCATTCTGAGTCTGATGCGACCATGTTATGCGATTGTCATCGTATTTGACAAGTGATGCGTCGTCTGGCAAGCGTACAGGCTTCAGCCCCTCGACTGCGGCGTCTGAGATGATAACAGCCATCGCGGTATCAGCTTGCTCCCTTGTACGGATCAGCACGGTTCAAGAAGAGCTGTGATACTGGAGGAATAGAACGAAGAGACGACGTCAATCTCTCAAGAGCTTTGTGTGCCCTGTCGACGCTATCAGATTTGATCTGGGTTCTGCCTACTCGACGGCGAACCGATTGCATCAGTCGCGCGGCTGGTGAGAAATTGTGGGGCCCCCGAAGCTCCGGGCCTCCATTTGCTGCTGACCCGTCTCTACCCACGTCAGGTCCGAATTCATCATGTTATTTCGAAGAGCACTGTGCACACACATATAGACATATGTGGCGATGCCTCAAATCCCCGCATTGCCTGAAAGCGGTGAGTCTTTGCCTTTTAAAATCATTACGCGAAAAGACCTGTAGTATAATATATGACCCAGTCGGCATGGTCGAATGGGGAGACCGGGGTTCACTATCAATACATGCTTAAATCGTAGGATTCACCTAGCAACCGTTCCATCTATGACGATTTCTACAGCCTTCAACTACTATGGGCAAATCTAGGGAGGTTTTCAAGGCGTCGCAAACTTTATTGGGTCTATTGGCTATGCGTTGGTGTCAAACTCCAAAGCTATGGTGCGTGTAAGTGTTAGCATACACGTCAACACAAGTGGTCAACATCTGGCATATGAAATATTAAGATTTATTGTGAGCCACCGCTTGAGTTTGTCCTTGGTATTCTCAAATCCAGTGCTTTGTGAGAGACACATCCGAAGGGTAGACGGTCGTGTTCACCGGATACGTCACTCCCTGCCAATTCTTATTGAAGTTGCCTGTCTTCGTATATCGTATAGAATTAGCAAAATAATGTTGATTGAAGAACAGAACCGTCGCTAGATTTCCAACAAGGATACCAATGGTCCAAGGTTCTCGCGATTCACACCCATGATACGTTTGGATGTGCTTATATAGGGGTTCAACATACCACATTGTAGAACTTGTGCGGGTTGGAAGATTTGATTGTGAAGCTGTGCATGATCCTAAAGTTGATCGTGTCGGTTTTGTGCTGAGGCAACACCCAAACACCTTGGTTCCCGTCAGCCGTCATTGCGCTTAAGATCGAGCATGGCTGCCACCAGAGCCAGGTCGCGACAATTTCGCAGTCGGCGTTGACCAAGGGTTCTATCGGGAATGCGGCGGGGTTGGTAATGTTGAAGAACCATACGTCGCCACCCTCATCCCCGTTATAGTGGAAATTCCAAAGGAGCCATTTGTAACGCAAGTCGTCGATGTTGCTCTCCTTGCGTGGAGTGACCAGGCAGGAGGCGACAGAGAGAAGAGCGAGGAAAGGAGTGAGCTTCATGTTCCTCTTTACGATGAGATGAGATGTGTCATTTTCGGCTTGGAATTTGGAGGCAGGCCATACGCGGATACATTATATAATGACTGGGCAGCCCGCGGCTGCAAAGAAATTTCATATGGGTGGACGGTTTGCTTGAAATTGATTGATCCGATTTGAAAGCATTCTATGGGCTCCGTAGAAGACGGACACGGAAAGAAAAATTCGCTTCAGTCCTGACACCGCGGGATTGCTTCAGATTTGTACTTGTGTAACGAATACCTTGGCCCTGGGCTACGCCGGTGACTTGCAATTTGGGAGCGTCGGTCTAGGATCCGAGCCAAGAGATGGTGGCAAGCCCTGCAGCTTCTTACTGACATAAAAATTCCTTGAACTTTGTGCACAAACACAATGTCTGCTTAGCAGCTTATTCTGAAAGGAGGACCAACCCGCGATGTGCGTTGCATGAGTCTCCTATGAGACGCCGGCTGCTCCTTGCCAATATCATCGGCCGCTCAACCAATTGCCTAGTAACTATCTTCCTCCCAGTGCCCATGATTCAGAACAAAAGCGTAGGAACTCAACCTTTGCATACTTCGCTTGCTCCTGGCTTCTGGCGTCATACTTGGGTCTCACCACAAGAATTACACAGGCATGCACCATGTAGACTTCCATGTAGACTTCCTGATAGCTAGAAAGCGTCATCCCCAGTTTATGTATGCTACTTCCGGAGTCCCACATAAAGTCCAAACATGGCCTTGTGAAATAAAAACACGATGATGAGCAATCACGTTTTATTCATTTGTTCTCGAAATATGTTGCATGAAAGTTCCCGTCGGGAGGCATAGTAAAGGAATGCAGGGAATTTCTTGATATTACTCAAAGCGAGCAAACGTTTTTCGAGCCAGACTGCGTTACCGCGTCACAACCACCTTGTTTGTTCCGGTGTGACTCAAGGCACAAAAACAAGCCTCTTCCCCTTCACGTCTGGGCTGTTCCACACAGACTCAACGTCTTCCAGTTTTGCAACGTACAATGAATCTGCCTTCAACCCTTTCACCGCCCCGACCATGTCCGCTGCCTCTCCTGCTAACTGTGCCATTGTCCACGAGCCCGGGCCTGCCCCTCTCATTGTAATCATCTTGCTCCTCAGCAGGGCAGCAGGCAGTGTGGTATCTCCTCCACTCAGAACCCCGATCTGAACATATTGTACCTCTGCCGTAGGCCTCAGTGCCGAAAGCAGCGCAAGAATGGCTGGGCCGTACACGTAGTCCAAGACCACATCAACCTGACCACCCAGCTTAGAAAAGTCCGTCTTGGCCGGGTCTGTGCCGTCAAGAACTATCTTTTCGTCCAGGCCGTCGACCTCTGCCAACGCTTTCTCACCCCGTGCAATGCCAATGACACGACCGGCCCCCAGCGCCTTCGCAATGCCGACAGCGATCCGGCCACTAGCACTTGTGGCGCCCAGGATCGCGACTGACCATCCCTGAGGCAGATTGCTTGTTCGATGCCTGATAGCCATCCAGCTGCTCTGCGCTGGGTTGACTAGCGCCACAATAGATTTCTCGTCGATGTCGTCCGGCAAGGGCACCGCAACTTTGCGCTCGATGTTGACGTACTCGGACAGAGACCCTGTGTTAGCAGGTAGGGTGGTGAAGTAATATTTTTGCGCAGGGCTGACAGACTCGTCGATCCCAACCCCATCGATTCCAGGGATATATGGAAGGGAGGCGCTAATGAAGTGCTTTCCTGCTGCTATCATCCTGGCAACATTGGGCACACCCGCAGCCAGAACGCGCAGGCGAAGCTGCTCCGGTGACGGAGGCGGAAGGTCAGGAGCAGTGGTGTACTTCGGTGGTTGACCAAAATCAGTGACGACGGCAGCATGCATGATGATTGTTTTTCAACGAGGTTTATGTGTACAATTTTGGGTTTTACAGGTGGCAACTGTCTCTGTTATGTGACTGAGGATTCGGAGGGGTAGATGACCGCCGCTGAGAAATTATGAATGACGATCTTGGAAAAAATAAGGTGCAGGTGGATTTGCTGGAGAGAGGAAGGAACCGTCTTTATATTCCTTGGAACCTGTCACCTTGCGTACATATCATATGGGTCCAGCAGCCGGAGCATTGTTGATGGCGAACCGCTGGCTAGACGACGCGAAGCGCCTGCTACAATAGCCATATTGGCTCGCTGACTGCGTAAATCCTCCAAACTGATTTCCAACCTGTCGAGGTGTAAGCGTACTGCCTGTTATTTGGTCCCTTTCTGGTTCCCGCGCGGTACGCCACCCCACGGATTATCCACGGAGCTCCGGAACGAGAAGGAGTCGCATGATTTGGAGAGTTCGGTCTCGCCATAACTAAAGACCCCCAACAAATGCGAAGAAGCGTCATTAAAGATGAACAGCAAGATCAATACCTCTTGGTATTCACTGATTTTCGATAGAATTGGTAAGCATATCAGTCGATTTGTGGATCTCATAGCGCCGACCAGAGTTTGCTGCATCAGCAGACATCCAGAGGTTCCGGTACTTCACGTCCCTAAAATTTTCTAGTTTAACCTTCACCAACCTTTTGGGTCATTCTACCTCATCTCCCGCGAACTCACTTCCGGAACAGTGACTTAAACTTCTTTAGGACCCGCCCATCATCAGACTCAGATTCGATGGTTGGTCCCCGCAAAGACCACCGAAACGGCATTTGCCCATGTTGCGCTTGATAGATTCCAGACCCGCTGAGCTTTGGCATGATCTTTTGGCCTTCCTTAAACTCGAGGCACGCCCTTAAGATGAACTCGATGTCCCAAGTTCCAAGGCTAGTAGATCATACGATTAGTGTCGGTCTCAGCTTGCTCAACTTGGTGATTTGGTGATTTGGTGAACTAACTTGATGATACCTTCATCGCGAGGGTATACCTCAAGCCCCAGCGTTCCATATTGGAAGATCGGCAACGAAAGGCCTTTATCCTGGGACTCGTCTGCCTCCTTGTCTTTAGAGCTGCCTGCACCTTCACCCAGCGAAGTGTCTGCCTTATTGTCTTGGGGACTGTGTTTTGCCTTGATCGCCCAATATCCTCTCAGATCCTGTTCCTGCTTCTTGAGGACTTTGTGAATAAAGGCGTACACATCCTTTCGTTCGATCAAGCCTTCGCCTTTCTCAGCCGCTTCGGTTACCAAATGGATATTGTTGCCTTTCTTAGCCTCATCGGGCTTCAAATAGATATTCACGCCTTGTCCACGCTGCTCGCACAAGGAAGGGGAATAGGCGGCTTTCGTGAAGTCCGCATATTGGGTAAGAACGTGTTCTGTGGGGTCTTCAGTGAAGAGGACCTTTTTGGGAGCCTGCTGGTTCATTGTGGACATGGGACAGAGTATCGTCCGCTAAAAATTCGCATGTACGTCGCAGGAGTCCGTCAGATGTTGCGGCCGTTTCGAAGTGAAATAAAATGAGGGAAGTGTGCTTTCCAGCTTGCGTGCTGCCCTTATATAATTATCTCCTTGTTGGCTGCGACTCAAGCCACAATAGCTAGTCACAGTACTAGAGAGATTCACCTTGTGCGTCAGCCTGCTTGCTGATGAATGGAACTTCTTTATCCCATTGGCATCATGAGAGGCTTGACAGACCAAAATTGGTGAATTACTCCCTCTTGTCAGCTTGGTTCTTTGTTTGACAAGGATTTGGCTGTCCCAAATGACCATTTGCCAATCCGTGAGCTCGTAAGATCCGCATAGTTTGGCGATACTCCTGCCTTTCATTTTCAAATTCTGAAACAAGTAGACCAGGTAGACGTGTCTCGACCACTGCCGGAGCCTTTGCGAATGTTTTGATCGGTCTCCCGCTGCCGTCACATCATTTCCTGGACCCTCACATGCCTGTAGCTGGAGGAAATTGTAAGTCATAGAGGACTCGTTGAGGGAAAGACTAAAATAAGCCTACGGCCGGAGTTCGTACCATCTGAATACATGTTCATGACCAGTTACTTGCTGGTGTAGCTGTTGTGGAGGAAATGTTTTCCTACCCGTGTACCCAATTGATTTAGGCTCTGAATGAAAGTTTACTTTTCCTCGGGATAGAACTTGGAGAGACAGAATCAGGATTTGGAGATTGACTAAAAACTTCGCTATTGAACTCTTCGGTGACTCTCGAGATATTGGCTTTTCATGGAGATTTCCAGAATCTGTTGCGTCTTCCTAGGCTAGCTGTGAACCTTCTGCTGACTCTCTCTCATATTCTTTTGCTACTTGCTGCGGGTTCAGTTCGAGGCAAATTAAGTCCCGAGTCACTGGGAAAGATTACACTACCTCCAGCCCACGTTTTCCCCAGATTCCCTGTCACCACTTACCCCAGATTCTACACGACTTGGCATCCCCACTCCGTCCCATTCAATACGTTCACTGCCCACATCAATTTATTTGTACCGACGGGTTATTACAGGATGCTTCTCCTAGCCGTTTCTGGCCCCTTCCCGACCCTAGTTATGCTACCAACTGTGGTCATCGGGCACTGCAGGCTCTCGCTTGCATTTGGCCCGGGTGGTCTGTCAGCGACCCTGGGGATGAGTCTCCCGCGGGGAAAACTCAGCTGTTGTCTTCTCATCTGCCAAGAAGACCAAGACCAAAAGGATTTGGTAAAGTAGGCCCTGGTCGAGAATTTTAGCCGGAACCAATCATGAATTATTCTGGTATCACCTGTTCTTTACATATGGAGGGGATTTCGGCTGGCCAGCCACTGCTGACCTCGATACAAAGTCCTGAAGGCCCCTCAGAGTACCTCGAGCGTTGCCTGCTTCATTTGTCCGGAGTCATTTCCTGACTCCACAAGTGACATACGCGCCTAGCCCATCAGACGATATGGCGTTCGGCTCTACGAAAGAGCATGCTGCCGACCCAAGGCTGAGCAATATTGCTCGCGCGGATCCCACAAAATGGTACCAGAAACCGAACTTGCGTTTTCTGTATCTGATTATGGTACCATGTTGTCTCGGTGTTGAGTGGACCTCCGGTTTCGATTCCTCGATGATGAACTCTCTCCAAGCAGTTCAGTCATGGGTAGACTGTGAGGTCACCAAATTCTCCGCTGTAGCAAGCTACGCTCCCGGCTAACAATCTTCAAGACTTCGGCAACCCGTCTGGCGACCGCCTTGGCTTGCTGAATGCCATGTACTCACTGGGTGCCCTCATGGCTATTCCCTTCATACCTACCGTCTCACAGTATCTTGGACGACGACGGACTATTGTCGTAGCCTCGCTTATCATGACCCTGGGTGCTGGCATGCAGGCTGGTGCCAGAAATGTGGACATGTTCCTCGCCTCTCGTTGGGTTCTCGGATTCGGCATCCCTTTCGCCATCGTGAACGCCTCGGCCCTCATTGGCGAGCTCGCCTATGCCAAGGAGCGACCCATAATGACCTCTCTGTTCAACGCTAGCTGGTTTGTCGGTGCCATCATCGCAGCTGGAGTGACCTATGGTACTTTCCAGATGACAAGTACATGGGCTTGGAGGCTGCCGTCGCTTCTTCAGTTTGTGCCCAGCGCGTGCCAGCTTGGATTTATGGCTTGGTGTCCTGAAAGTCCCCGTTGGCTCATATCCAAGGATCGTGGTGATGAAGCTTTTGCCATTCTCCAGAAATACCATTGCGAAGGACATGATGGGGAGGAGTTCGTTCGTTTGGAGTACGCACAGATCCAGAGCACGATCGCGCAAGAAAAAGCTACTGCCAGTACGTATAAGCTTAGTCCTGCCGGCAAACACTTCCTCTCACCTAATCGAGTTCTGGAGACTTTCTCAGATAGAATGAGGTCTCGATGAAGATACATGGCTAACATATGGCAGAGGCATTTGTCTGGGCCGACGTGTTCCGCGATGCCCCCATGAGACGTCGGTTCCTCCTCGCTGGCGTCATTGGCTTCTTTACTCAGTGGTCAGGGAATGGTCTTCTTTCTTTCTACATGAAGAAGATTCTCAACCTGGTTGGCATCACGGACAACCACACCGTACAAAAGTTTATTCTGGGCAACACCTGCTGGGGCTTAATCAATGCAGTCCCGATTGCATTGATTGCGCCCAGATACCCTCGTCGGGTCATGTTCCTAACATGCACTATCGGTACAGCTTGTGTTTGTGAGTACAAGCCTTGGTCCTTTTCTATTGTGGCAGGTTGCTAACATGTTGTAGACACTGTATGGACTGTCGCTTCTGCCCGCTTCGCCATAGATGGGAGTGCGGCGGCTGCTATTCCTGTATTAGTCTTCATATTTGTCTACTCACCGTAAGTTGAGGCATTGTTGAAACTGGTTGGCCTTCATTCGGAAAACTGATTCTGCTCAGATTCTACAACATTGGCTGGAACGCGCTCGCCTACACTTACCTTGTGGAGATCTTCCCTTACGCACAGAGGTCAAAGGGCATTGCCTTAGAGCAACTGACTGTTCGATTTGCCGTCTTCTTCAACACATACGTCAATCCCATCGCTCTCGACCGCATCGGGTGGAAGTACTATATTGTATACTGCGTTTGGATTCTGGTCGAGATTGCTACAGTTTACCTCTTGTTTCCGGAAACTCACAACCGAACTCTGGAGGAGCTCTCGTTCATGTTCGAAGGGAAGGAGGTGCAAGACAAGGTGCAACATAATGTAGATAAGCAGCTCGAGTTGGGACCTGTGGGCGTTACAGAGGTCCACGAGGCTGCACATAAGGACGAGACCAAGGTGTGAAGGAGTGAAATCCACAAGCCACAGGAATCCGAAATATCGGGATAGAACCTGACCAATACATCTTTTCCTATTGGACAGCCTTGCGTGGATTAGACTTGTGCGGGATAAAGTCGTTTGAGGGAGGCTCTCGTCGACTACAACTTTAGCCTAGGTAGGTCTCGTCTGTCCCTTTCTATAAACTCTTGATTAATTGGCAAAACCTTGGGGCCCCGGCAAGCTACAATGGAATAGCGAGTGATGCTCCTGCCCCTACTTGACGGAGGTGATAAGATTTGTTTCCTTTCCAATATACATACTCTCAAGCCACCAGGGAGATGACTGGCAAATGCCGAACCCAGGGTTCTTTGCCTTTCATGAGCTGTCACCTCGCTTTTCTGGTCTCAAGATCGTATAGGTGGGCCTTATGAGCACACGCAAGGTGTACGCAAGTGAATGTCTATACTTGCTTCTCAGCCTCTAATGCGGTTTCTATCTTCTTGTCAACATGCTAAGGTCGTTCTCAAAGCCTCGTAAACAGGAAACAAAAGTGTTGTAGGAATTATCTTGGACATTGCCAGAAGGGCTTTATGGGTCCTAGTCCAAGTGGGCAGTCATTTTTCTCAGGCCCCTCCCTTCAGGGGTACAGGGACTTAGGTACTTGACTGAGGGGCAGCCAACAGCTAAGGTGGAGCATTGGGGCCCCCTGCCCAGCACAACCAATGAAGTCGTCAGCTAGCGGGCGGATGTGGAAGAACCTGACAAGCCGTTGGAAAAGTCGCTGGGCTGCTGGCAGTGTCGTGTCGAAGCTTCAGGGCCAACCTATTGACGTGTAGTGAACGCGAAAGTCGGTGCCAGCTTCGACGTCCTGACCACCACCCACACTGCACTCCTTTTGGGACGCGTTCCGGTTGATCAACTACACTCGGCCAGGATGGCTTCCATGTTCGAGCAAAGCGGGAACGGCACCCTCTTCTTGGGCGGCCAAAAGATCTCAGGGTCTGATATTCGGGACCAAAACGGTGAGTCTCCAGCCTGCGAACGTGATGATAGGCGTGGGATAGGATAGCGTGGCTGACTCGGCCAACATCAGTCCTGGCAACACAAGCTATCGCGAATGTTGTCAAGAGCTCCTTCGGCCCCAGCGGCCTCGACAAGATGATGGTCGACGACATCGGAGACGTGACGGTCACCAACGACGGCGCTACTATCCTCAGCCTCCTGGACGTTGAGCACCCCGCCGGCAAGATTCTTGTGGATCTCGCACAACAGCAGGATATGGAGGTCGGCGATGGCACGACCTCGGTAGTTCTCATCGCGGCAGAGCTTCTACGCAGGGCAAACGAGTTGATGAGGAACCGCATACACCCCACGACGATTATCACGGGCTACCGTCTGGCCTTGCGCGAGGCTGTCAAGTACATGAACGAGAACATCAGCGTCAAAGTCGAGAACCTCGGACGCGAGTCACTTTTGAACATTGCGAAGACATCCATGTCCTCCAAGGTCATCGGCGCCGACTCCGAATTCTTCAGCAACATGGTTGTCGATGCTATGCAGGCAGTCAAGACCACAAACAACAGGAATGAGACGAAGTACCCTGTCAAGGCGGTGAACATCCTCAAGGCACACGGAAAGGGCGCCCTGGAGTCGGTACTGGTCAAGGGCTACGCCTTGAACTGTACCGTTGCTTCGCAGGCGATGACGACGAACGTCAGGGACGCGAAGATCGCCGTGTTGGACATGAACCTTCAAAAGGAGCGCATGAAGCTGGGCGTGCAGATTACGGTGGACGACCCCCAACAGCTTGAGCAGATTCGGGCAAGGGAGTCTGGGATGATTCTCGAGCGAGTGGAAATGATTTTGAAAGCTGGTGCGAACGTGATCCTGACTACGAAGGGTATCGATGACCTCTGCCTGAAGATGTTCGTTGAGAAGGGCGCCATGGCTGTTCGGAGATGCAAGAAGGAGGATCTGCGACGGATAGCGAGGGCAACCGGTGCTACGATGCTGAGCACCCTGTCTGACCTGAACGGCGACGAGCGATTCGACCCATCCTACCTTGGTCATGCGGAGGAGGTCTCGCAGGAGCGCATTTCCGATGACGAATGCATTCTGATCAAGGGCACCAAAGCTCACTCGTCCGCATCGATCATCCTGCGCGGTTCTAACGACTTTCAACTGGACGAGATGGAGCGGTCAGTCCACGACTCCCTGATGGCGGTAAAGCGCACACTGGAGAGCGGCAGTATTGTGCCGGGCGGTGGTGCCGTTGAGACTGCGCTTCACATCTACCTGGAGGAGTTTGCTGGAACAGTGGGATCCCGGGAGCAGCTGGCCATCGGCGAGTTCGCCCAGTCTCTCCTGGTCATTCCCAAGACTCTAGCTGTCAACGCCGCCAAGGATGCTTCAGAGTTGGTCGCGCAGCTGCGGTCGAGACATGCACTGTCACAACGTACTGCAGACGGCGACGCCAACGAGGACGAGAAGACAGTGGCTCGAAAGAAGAGCTACAAGAACTACGGTCTAGATCTGACCAAGGGCAAGGTAGTGGACGAGGTCAAGGCTGGCGTCCTGGAGCCCAGTATGAGCAAGATCCGACAGCTCAAGAGTGCGGTGGAGGCCTGTATCAGCATTATGCGTATCGATACCCTGATCAAGCTGGATCCTGAGCAGAGGGGCGAGGAGGATGACGGTCACGGTCACTAAAGGGAGGACTTTCGGCTGGACTGCTGGCGTTCGGGGTAATAGAGCAAGACGAATACAGTAGCTGGCGCAATGCGGTGATGAATCCTACCAGGACGTGTACAAAAAGACAAGCCGAGCTCGGTGATGTTATCTAAGGTTCATGCAGCGCGGTGCCAGTATCCTTACTACGGTACATCCAGGGTCCACCAAGATATGCGGTCTCGGTCGTCCGTCCAATCCCGTAGAGACTCCCCGCAACCATCTGATGCAGGTTTGAGGTTGAGGTAGCCGAGAACCCTGCACGGCGGCGCTGATAGCGGGCTTGTTGTTGCTGCCGCCCGCCGTGTCTCCATGCCCAGGCCGGAAACCAACGGCTTAGGCATGCGGCGTCGTTCCCTGCTGGCGTCTGACCGGCGCGAGCTACGCCGGCTTCCTCCTCGTATGGTACAACGGCAGAGCAGCCGGCCGCCAAGTTCATGGAGGCTCAAGATGCTAATTTTGACGTAAGTTTACGTTTCGAAATTGTCGAGGAGGACGCGCATGATCTGCTTTGTCCTCCAGTGGTTCCTGCGTTCCCCGAGTCGTCGGTCTGCGTGACCTTTCAGCCTACAAATCCGGGGAAACATGGCAGGGGACCTCGACTGGGGCTACTCCAGACCACTGGGTACTCGGTGGGAGGAATGTGGATTCAGCCAAATGCAGGGGTCCACGCCGGACTGAGATCTCACATCAGAGCCCGGCACGTTCCTCTACCTACTTCACTATTCGAACCCCTACCACTTTATCCCATGGTCTTTGTTTGGCAAGGTCTAGGATAGAAGCGGCAGTATCGAGCACAAATAGTCCGTCGACCCCCCTCTCAACGTCGCTTCGTCGACTTCTCCCTAGTTTCTCAGTCAGACCGAATGACTCGGCTCGGCCTAGGAACTTGTTGTACACAGGCCCAAAGCCAGATATACTAAACTCCTAGTTCGTCTACCGAACCTAATTGGGGCGTTCGTTGTCCCTGTCTGAGTAAAAGAAAAACCAAAAAGAACTATTTTTTCTACTCTTCGCCCCGGCCGAACAAATTGACCGCAAAAATGGGCTCCTCCGTTGATGGGCTACCCTCTGCAGAACACCCCGACCTGGTCCTGACAGAGTCAACCAAGGCTGAGCTGCAACATGTCTGGGGCCTCCATCATCCCATGTGGGGACCTGCGCTTAGGATAGAGGACTATCTTTCGCGGGAGGAGTTCCTGATGACGGTGCCGCTCGCCAAAAATGGAGGAGTCACCCATTGGATTCTCACAGACAAGAATTCTGCTCCAGATAATCGACCAATTTACGCAAGCTGCGAGTCGCTGCGCAAGCGGGCCCTCGCCAGCCGGCTTGGACCAGACGGCCCGGTCGTGCAGGATGGCATAGCGCACGGGATCGCCTCGGTCTTCACCAACCCCCAATACCGCGGCAAGGGCTATGCGTCGCGGATGATGAAGGAATTAGGGCCGAAGCTGGCGGAGTGGTCGGAGGGGAGGAAAGACCCCAAGGCGGAGGAGAATGGAGTCACGCGCTCGCTATTCTCAGTGCTGTACTCTGACATTGGCAAGAACTTCTACGCCAAGAACGGCTGGGCAGCATTCGAGAGCACCCATCTTTGTTTCAAACCGGTTGCGGGGGCGGCTGAGGCCTCGCCGTCAAAGGCAAAGCCACTGGGCTACCATGACATCGCCATCCTGAGTCACTTGGACGAGAATCTCCTCCGGGGGAAGATGCTGCAGCAGGCAAAGGGTCTTGCCTCGGGTGACAAGAAGGTATGTGCAGCGATTGCACCGGAGCTCGATCAGATTCTTTGGCATTTGATGCGGGAGGACTTCATGACGAAGCATATTTTCCACAAGACACCTGAGGTCAGGGGAGCCTTATTCGGCGAGCCGGGGAAGAGAATTTGGGCGGTGTGGACGAGAGGTTACTACGGTGGTCTAGACAAGATCGAGGGCAACACATTCCACATCCTCAGATTTGCAGTGGAGGACGAGACAAGCCCAGACGACTACGTCGCTGAGGGGTTCAGGGCTATCATTCAGATCGCGCAGGCCGAGGCTGCCGAGTGGCGGTCGTTCGACATACAGATGTGGAACCCGTCGCCGCTCTTGAAGAAGGCAGCGGAGAAGAGCGGCATTGAGTATGAGCTTGTTGACAGGGAGAAGGACAGCATCGCGAGCCTCATGTGGTATGGCGACGAGCCAACGGCGGAGGTGGACTGGGTCGCGAACGAGAAGTTTGCATGGTGTTAGACAGGGACGCAGGGCAATCCCGCCAACTTCTTTAGCTTCTATTCTGGAGTTGTATGCATTTTGGGCTCTTCCAGATTGACGCGAAGCTCATGGGAACCAAGCACTCATGCAGGCAGGCGCTCAGAAGGCAGGTGCGGCCATGTGGCGCGCCTCCCCTCTCACAGCAGCCATACATGTACGCCCTCCATCTGAATTACATCTTTCGGACACCTCGAGATGAACCTCTGGAGTTCCACGGATTTTGACTACTTTCGAATCTTTTGGTACTCCACAAGTATCCATACTTGGCCCTATTCATTTTATCCAAAATTTGTTACGCAAAGACCTCCCGTGGTCTGCCCAGGTTACCTTCATCAAGTATGGATTCTGAGGGTGATTTCAAGTCCCGAGACCAAGCAGGTCACTTATACATGTATGCGGAAGAGCCTCTTCGTGTGCCTGATGAAGCCTTGCAGTATGCCTACGAGAACGATCTAATAAGGGACCACACCCTCGAGTCATTCTCCATCACCCATCTGCTTAGCAGGCTTGTCCAAAGCACACTGCCCTCGATCACTGAGGACGGATTCACCGACTGCAGTCACCTCCCAGATCTGGAGCTCCCAGTACCACAGCTTCGAAGCGAGGTGTTAACCATTGCCCACTCGGCTCTCAAGCTCATCTATGATGTCCGCCGCGAGCTCACGGATGACGAAGTCAAGAGGCTCACACACGATGTCATCGACTCTGGTAATCTCAAGAATTTGAGAATTGAGTTACCAATCCTTCGAACAGACAATTGGCGGGACATGAGAGAGTTCCGGAAGCAAATGGAATCCCGACGAGACGTCCGCATTGAAGACCATCAGCTGCCTTTGGACCCTGTGACTGTGGAAGACGGTGAGGGGATGGAGCTATCAGGAAGCGCCCGTTTGGATGTGGAAAAAATGCTGAAAAAGCTTGAAGGAGAGAAGCTTGGAGTGACGAGGAGTTCCCTGCAATTACTCGCCGACGCGGTCAAGGACGTCTACACCGAGGAGGATCAGTGGAACTTTCTCATTGAAGAGGCCAGGAAAATCAAGTGGGTGAAGGTGAGCAAGGATGCTTCGTCGGTTTCCTTACGGTTCTTCTCATATCCTAAAAGAAGCAACCCGAGTGAATATGTCTTTGCCGTGTGATAAACTAACAAGTGGCTTTACAGAATCCAGCATTGGAAAAGCTCGAGATGCCGATTAGCCCGAAATTCAGACCAGACCATCTCATTTCTTCAGATGATGCTTACTTGATTCCAATACCTTCTGATCCTAGCTCGTCGATATTCGCCGATGATCTCAGAGTCGCTGAAGAACGACTATTCAAAGAGCACGGGGACGTATGGAGCGAGCCTACGTCTCCGATCATGGATAGATTCCTGGATACAGAGCTGTCCAAAGAAGAGGAGACTGAACTTTTAGCAGGCTCTTTCCAACAACATCCTACCAAGAGGCTTATCAATGGCCACAGGATTGACCTGGGGCTGCTACCTGGTGTGTCCCCTATGAAACCGTCTTTGGCCGGACCAGAGGCGTTCGGAACCTTCGTGGCTGAGGAATTCAATATCGAAGATTTGACAAACGAATTTGTTGAGAATTTCTCGGGTGACAACTTGGAAGACGAGTTGGCGAATGTAGCAGAATCGGCAATGAAGACTATCGAACAGGAGCAGCTTCAGGCAACTGATGCAATAGCTCGCGTCCCAGTACCTATCATGGACTTTTCCATTGCCGACCCAGATTGGGCGCGATTAGGCAACAACGCGACCGCCATTTTCAAATGGATTCAGTGCGGCAACGACAGACTCTTCAGATTCCCAAAGTGGCCCCGAGACGGCGTCACCGAGATCAAGCTGATATGGAGACCGATCGGCTCAGGTGCAGGCACTGCTTCAACTAAAGAGGTAATACAGGCGACCGATACACTAATAGAAAAGTTCATTGGGCCACTTGAAGGTGACGAGATTCCCAATAGCTTGAGTTTTGTCCAGAAACGAGAAAAACTGGCGATACTTGAGCTCAACGCCGAAGACGATGAGATCGAGAGCCGACTAGTGAGGCCGTCGCTATTCATGACCAACTCCCATAAAGTGGGGAGAAAAAGAGCAATCGATTCCGTGGACGACGCAATTGCAAAAAAGTCGCGCCCGTCTGCGGACGACGTTGCGGGCAACAGTGAATCTTTGCTTCTGGGAGGCTCTCCCGGGGCGTCTGCGAAACTTTTGACCAACTTCATGGAGCTCCACGCACCGAAAAAGAAATGGTGCGTCAGCAAATATTTCACTTCAACCAAAAGTGCAATTCCCGTAATCCCACATCCCAAAGGATCATCCAAGAAGGCTCGCGGATCGGGAGGAAGTGAGGTTGCAGTGGAACAAGGGACGGCACGACATTCGGAGTTGGCTCCCCAGGCGCCGTTTCCATCATTTGAGCCCACGCCCGCTCCCTTGACAATCTTTATCTCCTTGAGTGCGCCCCGGCACTTGATAAGAGCCCTCGAGGGCTTTTTTCCGGGACTCACGTTGATTGAACGCGACTACAGCAAACACAATACTTCAGTCTGGAGCCCCGGCTCTGTTTCCCGCACCGAAGTAGTTCCACCGCTTGCCTATGACGCGGACATCACTCTGGCACCATCGACTGGGGTCATTATTACATCTATGATTATGGTTCGCCAGAAGCCACGTCCACAATTTGCAAAAAATGGTCTTCAAGAGAAGATCGAAAAGGTTTCTCTGCGATACGACCGGCTGATCATCCTAGTGGGAGGGGAGGGTGGCCCAGAAGATACTCTCCGGGAGATGGCTGCTTCAGACACAATAGCACTCGCCGAGTTCCAGGGATTTTCCAGTGGGCTCGATTGCAACGTTCTAGTCTATTACATTGGCGGCGGTGACAACACGCTATCGAAATGGGTTGCCTCCCTTGTGTGCCGGTATGGCCAGACCGACCCAAATGTACAAACTTGTCTGATCGAAGTCGAGACCCTATGGGAGCTGTGGCTCCGAAGGGCCGGCTTCAATGTCTACGCAGCCCAGATGGTGGCTGGTCAGTTGAAAGTGCCCAAGACGGAGGCAGGTATGACACAAGGACACCTCGGACTGGCGGCGTTCACCACGATGACTCGGAAGGAGAGGATGCGCCGATTTGGACCCATGGTTGGGCCACGGGTCCTGGAGCGGGTTAGCCAGACTGTGGATGAAATTTGGGACAAAGATTGACGTGGAACATCTTTGGAAGAAGGATGAGGGATGAAGAGGAAAACATGACGAAATGCATATTGTTTTGCATTTCCAATCACCCCGGGTAGGGTCTTGGGAGCTTATTTATTTGCTTTGAACACAAGCTTCTATAATTGCAACTTTGGGACGGCTTGATCAACAAGAATTGAAAGCCAATTCATCATGACGAGACCTGTCTGCAATGGATAAAGCTTAGGAGCTCTGTTTACCTGCACGAGATTTCCCATTTCCAGGAAATCTGCTGGTTTCCGGACGATTCGTCCACGAGCGAGTTGTCCATCTATGAGACGTCTCGGTAAGATAGGTCCACGGGAGAATCCCGTTGAATTTCTGGAGCAGCCATTGCTTCAGGGGTGGCTGCATCATTGGTCGGTGACCGTATGCTCCAGACTTTCAAATACGATCTGTCAAATACTTTGTTACTGACAGTTGCTTCTTGGACTCCTTTGGCTAGCACATTCGGCTCGGATGAGCAGTCCAGCAGCGATGAGGTATCCGATTCATCACTCGAGGTGTCGCTAGCTGAGGATGAAGATGAAGACGAAATAGAGGTTTCCTCATCACCTTCTTCTCCAGGAATCCTCCAGCCTCCAGTGCAGGTTGCAACGACAGACCCATACTTGTGGAGAGACACGCTGCCCACAGGCGAGCGTGCAGGTTTGTCCTCGGGAGTGTTTTCGTCCTTGGTCGAGAAGTCCCAGGACGGCCAAATGCAGCCTTCGTCATGGCCGACGCCCTGCCACACCTTGACCGTTCCGCCTCTCGTGCCAGCCCAGACCTCAAAGCCGCCCACGCCCTCCGAGTCTGGGTACACGGTGAGATCCAGCCTTTGATGGGTGAGGGCGTCGCGACCGGCCAGGAAGCCGAGCATCTTGTTTGTCACGCGCACATCGTAAATCAAGATACCGGTGGACTGCCGCTCGTTCACCAGAAGGTATCGCCCGTCAGGTGACCAGGCTGTTTGGTTGATGCCAGCACCGCCTATGCCTGCGATTGGTATTTTCCTGCCTCTGGACGTCTTGCGTTGTGTTGAAAAGCAAGACTGTTGAGAATCTGGTAAAGGATCCTGGAGAACCGCAGAAGCAGCAGCCTCGGCGACGCTCCAATTTGCTACACGCTCGCCCCCTCGAGCAAAATCGTACAGTCCTACCCACCGTGTCCAGGTGCCGGCTGCGAGTAGTCCCGTGGGCATACAGTTCTCATCGTTCTGCATGGACAGCGCAGATACCATCCCGCGCATGCCGACACCATTGCCTTTGGATATATGCCGCTTGGAGGGGATGGTGTGGACCACTTGTTGGGGCCCCTGACCTACACGGTGGAGATCGAACTGTGCGATGAGGTTGTTACTGCCGACGAAGAAGGACGAGCTGGATGTCGAATTGGGCCATGGCCAGACAAGTGAGTGCACAGGGAGGTATGCCTCTGTCTGTGGCGAGACTAGACGGTACGAGAACAGAGAGCTGTGGTCGTCGCCTGAGGTTAGTGTAGCTGGAAGAGCTCGGAATATCTGGATTGGGTGATCACGGCAGGCGACGAGCACGTGCTGGCTGTCAGGGTTTTCTAGGGCGAAGTAAGGCGCTGGTGAGAAGACATTGGTTGTCTCTGGCAGATCAAGAATTTTCTGAGGGCTAAGGGTGAGAGGGTGTTCCCTGGGCTCGAGCAGATCCGAGGGGATGACGAAGCTGCAGATCTGGTTGTGATATGTGGATGCTATGATAGTCGTACCGTCGGCTGTCCTGAAGAAGATTATTCAGCTACTTCAGTTCAATGGATGGGCCGTCATTTCCGAACACTGTTTGTACAAAGAAGACTTACCACTGCGCGCCCTTGTAGAACGAAGGCGACCTTGAGAAAGCACCGACATTGTAGGCTTCAGCTGGCTCGTCTACACTTGAGCTGGAGTGGCTGTCCGTGGACCTATGTGGGGTTGACTTGATAAACTTTGATCCAGATAAGTTGGAACTCTCCTGGGCAAAACGTGTTGAGACTGCCTTGCTGGCGGTATCTAGCCCGTGGCCCTGGGTGTTTAAGGCCACCAGGCTGATGTCTGGTGCTGCGCCGGGCATTTTGTGAGTGTTTCTGGGTCCAAATAGATTGGCACATGGCACTCTGCTAATATCATATGGTCATGTTCTGTATTCTATGGTCTGTTCGACTGATTATTGCTGATCGGTGGGAAAATTGCTTGTGAAAGAGAGGTGAAGTTGAATGTGAGTCGTCATTCAGGCCTCATTCAATCGTACTGCGCAATATCGAAACTGAGAGGTGGGTGGGCCAATAGCTCTGCTGCGAGCCAATCGGCATTGGAGCAGGGGGGCCCACCGAGCTGCAGGGTCACACTCCGCTACAGTACATAGAAGCTCCCCAGCTCCCCCCCTGGTCGGACCCACGCTAGCCAAACAGCAGGAACCACAAGGCCTGCCCTCCCTGTCACTCCCTGTCACTCCCTGTCTCTCCCTGCCTCCCTGCTGCAGCAGCTGCCCACCTCACAAGTCATTACGCCTCATCCGTATCTGCTATCATTCATCATCGGCGGGCGTACCGTGACCGTCCCAACGTTGGAACCTTGCCAAGTACTACCGTACCAGCTCCTTCTTTGTCTGCACGCCTGCTCCTGTACACGTCACGGTGCGGTCTGCTCCGAAACAGCTTGTTGTTTCTCTAGGCGGGCATATATTGAGGAGAGCCACGATACCATCATCAGGCAGCCCTGGCTCCCTGCGTCTTGTCTTCTCTTGGGCTCTCGCACGCGTGGACGCTCCGTGTCTCGCCTTTTCCGTGCTCTTCCTTAGCGCCTTCAACGGCCGTGCATCCTGATTCCGCCTTCTGACATCACTGGGAACTCTGTCATCTGGTCCTTCGATCTTGTCTGGTCTCTGCGACAAACAAAAAACACGTCCATAACAGTCCAGGGCCCCGCCCTTCCACCTCCCAGCTTTGTTCACTTGTGATCCTCGACGGCCGCATACTCACTGCACGCGCCCGCAACAAGAGTGCAGGACTGTTCCCTTCGTTCGGGTCGTTACGCGTCCATTGCATCCGGAATCCCTACCTGTGCGGTGCAACCAAGGCTGAAGCTTTGTGTCGCTATGGGGTCATCCGAGGATCAGTGTCAAGGTCTCCGTGACCCGGGCTTCGTGAACCTTGTGGTCTCCATGTACGTGCATCACGATATTTCATTGAGCCCTGCGCACCAACAAGAACACAAGAACACAAGAACCCGTGATCCCTTGTCCTCAACCAATCGCAGCTGTTGACTTGAAGTAGCATTATCGTCGTCGGCCTTCTGATCTCATATCTGCCCCAACATTACCGTATCATATCCCGCCGCACCTCCGAAGGCATCTCGCCCTACTTTGTCCTCCTCGGTACCACCTCGGCAACTGCGGGATTCGCCAACATCCTCACGCTGCCTCAGAGCATTCAGGATGCCAGTTGCTGCAAGGAGCTCGAAACCTTTCAGTGTGTAGCCGGCGTCTTGGGTATCGTGCAACTCGGTGTGCAGTGGCTCTGCTTCGCTTTCATGTCAGTTACCTCGGTCATCCCAGTCCTCTCCCCTAGTGTTGACGCTTGAGTCAGATTCGTGCTTTTCCTTGTCTTTTTTCGCTACACAGATGCCAGCGTCCCCCAAGAAGAGCTCGAAGATGCCGAGGAGGAACCTAACTGGCAGACTGCGATCATGGTCGCTACTGTCGTCCTCGTCCACATACTGCTCACCATAGTCCTGACCGCCATCTTCGCCCTTGCCCTACCTACGCATCTCAAAAGCTGGGCTGTGTTCAACGGTATCCTAGCCGCCGGCCTCGCGGCTATCCAGTACATCCCGCAGATCACCATGACATATCATCTCAAGCACGTCGGAAGCTTGAGCATCCCCATGATGTGTATTCAGACCCCTGGCGGCCTTCTCTTCGCCGGAAGCCTGGCTGCAAGGTTGGGCTGGGCTGGTTGGAGCACATGGGGCATATTCCTATTGACGGCTATCATGCAAGGAATCCTGCTCTGCATGGCATTGTACTACATCTTCTCCGAAGGCTCGGATGCTGAGTCTGCAAGGCCCGGCGTCCGCCGATCTCACTCTCGCGTATATGCCAACGGCTTGGACGAGAATACAGCAACTACCTATTCAGGACACCCCGAGCAGTATGCCATTTCTAACGACCAGCTGGGCGATATCATTGATCGCCAAGAGAGCGAGGCTGCGGCAGAGAGGCAGCCGCTGCTCAAACCCGGCGGCATAGGTAGTGGCAGGTCTTAGGGTCAATGTCGAAGAAGAACATCACCTCGTCATTCTCGTCACATTTAACGAATTCCACAGTCAATATGTGAGAATACCGGAATGCCCGCCGAGCAAGTCACCCCGCCCCAGTGACGCAGCTTGAAAAACAAGTATCTCTTTTTTAGCTCTCGCCTCTGCAGAATCACCTAGACTATCTACTCATAGTGGGGCCAGGCAAAACTCCTGGAGTTGACCCCAGAGTCCTTGGGCTTTCAGCATCCTAAGGTCAGCAGCGATTACGCCAGGCTTTGGTCGATCTCTCAGGAATGCACTACCTGCAGCTCTAGGATGCCTCTGAAGAAGAGGAAGAGGAAGAGGAAGACCTCACGGTTTGTCACAGTAGACAGGTCGGTAGGACCATTTTGATAAAATAATAAAAGACTTATTAAGTACTTGAGCTGAAGGGGGGCACTGTGACAGCTCCAATCACGAAGGGAGGAGGCAAGCGGCATGATTTCGCTGTGTATATCAAGACGACCGTGAAACAACCTGGACTCCAGGCTCGGCTTCGCCTTATCAGCCTCAAGTGACCTCGACCAGCATGTGAGTATCTCTGATTCTTGAGCCGTGGGGCTGTTCCCTTACATTTCATATTTGAATGCATGTTTGAATGGTGCGCGATGGCCACAACTGAGCTGCGGAGTCCCAGCTGATAGGCTAGAGGTCACTGGGCATATAGTCATCTGGCCATCGAGGTCCTTGTCATCAGCGCGAAAGGAACATGAACAACATTGACAACTACTGCATAATAATGCGAAAGTAGCAAAATCACTGCATGTGTGGTCTTAGCTCGTGCATGCTCATCGTCCTAACACATTACGCTCTAAGATTCAGCCCGCTCGCCGCAGAGACCGCACCCCTCTCACTCTCCATGCTTCCCAGAACTTGAAAGCTGCTTTGACACACATTGCCGTGTTCTAAGCCCACAATTAGCCCACGTGTAGTCCAAATGCGATACCTCAGTAGGCGTCTGCTGGTCAATCCGTGTAAGTTGATTGGTCACATAGGCGCGATAGTAAGGGAGATATCGATCGGTACGCGATCGGCAAGTTTGGCAGGGAGCATAGAGAAACAACTATCCAGCTTTTCAAACCAGGCTGTTCAGTCTCGCAGAAATGCCCAATCCACTGCATCGGTCATTTATGGGCCAGACAGAGTGCTTGATAGTGCAGGAAGGGAAGAAGGACTGCAAGATTCTCATGGTCACCTTCGCCGTGGTCGAATTGACTGTGCTGGGCGACTTTACTGGGATGTTTCGGCCAGGTGCATGTACTTTACTAAGTGAACAGAGCACAAGCCTTGAGATAACGCGGGCCATGTATCCCAAATCATGCTTTCTCAGTACTGGCCGGGCTCGTACATATGTAGGCCAAGGGTGGGCGTCCTTTGTGCATACATCCGTTTGCGTTCTTCTTCGGGCAGGGCTGCCTTCATTATAGGACCAGGAGGTTCCCGTCAATTACATGATGTTTTGCTCTAAATGGAACAATTGTATGTATGTGGCATGTTCAGGACTAAGAGACGATTTTCAGTCTCGTTGAGGCCGTGAATAGTCATTAGTTTCCTGGATCAAGTACTGCACGTTCTCCAGGACGAGCTGTAGGCAGGTGTCTAAAGGGTCAAACCCTATGAGGAAAAGGAGTACAGTACCTAGGTAGCCCCTCTTGAGGCCCCTGAACGGCCCACACCACAGGAGTTCGCATGCGGCATGCGTGCGCGCGCAATCACTCCGATTGGCTTGTCATGGGGGGTGCGTCTTATCTCGTCTGGCCGAGTGACTAGACTACGTAGGCTACCAGTCAGGCCAGTCCACTATGAGTAGGCATGTGTCATTGAGTTGGACCTCGACTCCTCCTAGAACCGCCTCCGGGCCGCCCTCTTGTCTTCACTTGCTTGCACATTGTTCTCTACTTGTCTTCTGACGGTACGCGGCTGCTGTGTGCTTTGCTTCTAGACCGTGCTCGGTGCTCAGATCGGGTTACTTGTGCCAGCCTGCATAAATACCTACTAGAAAAGACACTCGTTAACCGAAGTCCTCCGAGATCGAATCTCGAGACAAAGCTGCCACACCGCGATGGCGATCTACAGCGCCGTTCCTCCTCCGCCCAATTTACAGTCGCAAATTACCGCGCAAGCCCAGAATGCCTCGCAGCAACCAACCGCGGCCGCTGGCCCAATCGATATCGAGGCCTGGACCATCTCAGCACTCGAGTCCTTAAGCGTATCTCCGAATGCCACAGGCACGACCGGAAGGCCGCTCTCCATCCCTCTCGACGAGCACACCGTCACCAGCGCCAATGCCCAGTCGACCGCGCGGGTAACCATCGCCGTCGATGGCACCCCTGCAGCAGATGCAATTACCCCACCCCGCCGGCCGCCGTCCCGCCGCGACTCGCTCCGCCGACGGGAGCTCCTGCTCAAGGGGAAGGAGGGCAGCCGGCAGCGGCGGCGATACGACATGAAGCGCCTGACCGACGTCCCGAACGTCGAGCCGCCCGAGCCCGGCGACTGGGAGCCCCGGCCCGTCTACCCCATCCACCACGTCCCCTACCACGTGGCGACCTTCTGGGAGCGCGGGCTCCGCCAGCAGGCCGAGGACAAGAGCGCCGCGGCGCGCAAGAAGAAGGCGGCGGCGGCGGCGGCGGCGGGCGCGGGCAGGGTGCCGCGGGAGCTGCGCGACACGGTCAAGCGCACGCCGGGCGTCAAGGGCTGGCTGCGCGCGCTCGAGGAGCCGGTGCGCCAGTTCCTTCTGGACCGGCACCAGGCCGCGGGCGAGGCCCCCGTGCGCGAGGACGAGTCGGACGTGTCGGATGACGAGGTCGTCTTCGTCGGCCGCAAGAAGGCCGGGCCGCCTGCCGCCGCCGCCGCCGCCGCCCCGCGTGACGCCTGGAAGGGTGCCCACCGCGAGGTGCGCGAGACTCCGGTCGATCGCGGAATGGTTTTCGATTCGGCCGAGGACGATGAGAGCGGTGCTTTTAAGCGGTGGCTCACGCACTCTATCTCTGACTACTACGGGCTCGTGTCGCGGTCTGTCACTGTGGGCAGCCCCGCGCGGAGGTGTGTCTACATTGGCGTACGTGATGTCGACCTGAAGATACGCACTGCGCTCCCTCGTCCGCTTTGGGAGCTCTTCTAAACCCTATGATTTGACTGTGTTCTGTGGCGCCGCATACATGGGGAGGTTACATTTGCGACGTATTTACCACATCTGGTTTGTCATGTAGACTCGCATGTGAATAGAAAGTGGTGAGTCCTCGGGACTTGCGCCACATAGCCTGCGGCCACTCAGATCAGACCCAATTGGCGTTCCTGTGATATGCCGAGGCTCGATCAGATTGTCACCATGGATTCACAGTGCGACGAGAAACGTTCAAACATGTTGTCATCAGCATGTATTTTTACTATATTGTTTTCCTACCTCCTGCTCCCGTCCAAGCCCATCAGCTTAGGCCTTCAGAGCCTTGATGATAGCCTCGCCGATGGCGTGCGCAGAAGCCGGGTTCTGGCCCGTAATGACATTGCCAGCAACGACGACCTTCTCGCCCCACGGCTCGGCGGCCTTGGTGTACTTGCCGCCCGAGGCCTTCTCCAGCTCCGTCTCGAGCATGAAGGGCATGTACTGGCTGAGCTGCACCTGGTCCTCCTCGGTGTTGGAGAAGCCGGTGACCTCCTTGTCCTTGAGCAGGTGGGTTCCGTCGGCCAGCTTCACGTTGACGAACACGGCGGGGCCGTGGCAGACCGCCGCCACCACCTTGCCCTTGGATGCGAAGTCGGCGATGAGCTTCTGAGACGTCGTGTCGACGGCCAGGTCGAACATCGGGCCGTGTCCGCCGGGGTCTGGGGCTTGTTAGCGCACTTTGTACAGAGCGGGAAAAAGTAAAGTATAGAAGGTTCTTCGGGTGAAGAGTCCGGCTCGCGGTAATTCCAATTTTTGCAGATGTAGCATTGAAGGGTCTCCGAAGGCCCTGTCTCTAGTCGTTACAAGCCCAGGTACCTGCACCAGAGTCTGGGCGTCCTGCGTGCCACAGGGACGGAGGCACACCCGAGGGGAAGGGGTTGGACGTACAGAAGACAGCGTCGAACTTGTCGGCTGCGTCGGCGAACTCAGAGAGTGGCTTCGTTGTCTCCCAGAGATTCTTGTGGTTGTTGAGGAAGTTGACGGAGCTATCGTCCTTGAACATTTCGACGCTCGCAGGGTCAAGCGGAGCAACCCCGCCCTTGGGTGATGCGAAGGCCAGCTCGGCTCCAGCCTTCACAAAGACATCGTAGGGGTGTGCAAGCTCAGGCTGAGGTCAGGGAATTCATTAGTGCTGGCTTTTGAGAGGAGGCCGGGCTGCTATTTGTGAAGTCGAGCTTACAAGGTACTATTCACATTTGTTAGCAAAGTTCCAGGTAAGTTGATCACAGCCGTTTATCGAGTGGCCTTGGTGCAAAGACTTGTCTCATAAAGCTATCTCGATGGGAAAGAGGAAAATATCATACCCAACCGGTAGGGTTTCCGGTGCTACCCATCTGGTTGTGGGAAGTAAGGACGACGAGGATCTTGGGAGCCATTGTGAGATATTCGAAAACGTCGGACGTGGTCTTGATTTTTCTTTTTCTTTCCTGTTGGGTGAAAGCTGCCTAAGTGCAGTAAAAAGTGTGTGGTGATGTTGACTGCATCACATGTCTATCATAGACTGCTTGGGATCGAGCCTCTTATAACACCCGCATAGCTTCATTCAATCGGCGATAATCCAAGGCCTTCCCTCATCATTTGTAAGCTCCGATGGGCCTGAAGCCCACAGAGCCACTAGAAAAAGCCATGTACCGAGGCTGTCCGGCCGTCTTCACAATGAGACGCAGCATCAACGGACATAAACGAGTCAAGTCCCTGGTGCTTTGCCTGGTGGTTGCCCCGCTACACCCAAGCACCTGGGCAGCTAGCCGCTGGAGCTCGAGGCTACGTAAAAACACTGTAACCACTGTGACGTCAGGACATCGCTCGGCCGTCCCGCTCGATTTGCTTGGTATGATTATTATTATCACCGTCAACATAGGTTGGCTGGCTCGCTTTCGCTCGCGCTTCCGGCTCTCATGCCCACAATAATGTGCCTTACTCGTCTGACAGCACTTGACAGGTGCTACCCCACGAATTTATCTCCGGTCCGGCAATCATTGTGATAGCATCTCAACGCACCGTGGTTCATCTCTTTCAACATATGAGACTAAGGAAGTAGGGGCACAGACAGCAGAGGAGTCCCCCTTGCGCGCGCTTCGAGGTTAAGACACCGGCTCGGCGCTAGGGGCGGACGCCTACTCCTCGTTCAGTAAAATAGTCAATTAGAGTTCGCTTCATGCCTGGTTGTGTTGTTAAGGAGTGCCAATGCCGCCAACAACCGTTGGTGGAGAAACCGGCTTGGTTGAGAATGTGCATTTCGTTCATTGACGCTGATTTATATACATTGTCTTGGATATTAGATATAGCACCGTGCTTTCATGAGGACATCGCTCATATCGTCTATAGCAAACCGCAGAGGTCAACCATTCCTTAATCTTATCGCGTATACCAGGCCGAAAAGATCGGCCGCCGCGACCGCCGCATCATGTCGTCCAGGCGTGTGCTCATGTCCAAAATTGGTTTCTTGACTGCCTTCGTGATTGAAGCCACAGTGGCCTCGCGTCGCCCAGGTCTCCGCTTCCGCCGGTGTTGTTTGTGCCGGGCATGCCACTGCCGTTCACGTGTGACTCCAGATCCTCCTCGTCCTCCTCGCCGATCCGGCTCAGGGCATCATGGAAGCCGCGCGAGAAGTCATCGATCTCAGGCGACCCGTAACGGAGCGGGATTTCGTCCTCTCCACCGCTGTCATGAGGCGATGCGTACGCTCCGTGATACGCCGCAGCACCTGCCCCTGCTCCAGCCCCTGCGGCCCCGGCCCATGCCGCTGGGTTTTGGCCCGGGTAATGGTAGTCGCCGACGCCACCAGTCTGGAAGACGGTGTTGCGGGAGTTGGGCCCGCCCGTGACGTGCCTGATCGTCTTCCCTCGGACGCTCGCTGCTCGGCTTCCATCACTCGGGCTTGCATTGTTTCGGCCGACGGGCACGAAACCTGCGCCTGACATGGGGCTGACATATTGCGTGTCCCCTGGTCGTGGGCCTGGGCCGCGGCGGGTGTTCCCTGCGGCACGCCTCCGCCAGAAGTAGATACCGACAGCCACAAGGCCTGCCAGTACGGCCACGCCAGAGATCGTGCCACCCACGATTGCGCCAGTTCGGTTTACCCCCCCGCCGCCGCCGCTTGCAGCTGGTGCTGAGGTGCTCGTCGGTATGCTGCTTGACTGCTCACTGGAGGAGGAGGTGGAGGTGGTGCTGCTTGTGGGAGTTGGTATGGTGAGAGTGGTGAGAGACGATGATGAAGCGCCAGTTGTTGTATCAGTGCTAGTCCCAGTCGATGAAGAGCTGGCTGAGGAATCGCTCCGGGTGACGGTCCCGAGCTCGGTGGGTGTTGCGAGGCTGCTCGGACTCTGTGTAAGGCTGATGCGCTCACTCGTCAAGGAGACCTGGGAGGCTATGCCCGCCGCGCCAGCTGAGACCACCGTTGCTAGATCGCTTGCTGTGCCGCACCCGAATTGGGAGAAACCTCCCTCGAACATGTTTTTGTAGCAGACATTGCTACCGGTGCAGGTGAACACATAAGGGTTCACCTCGGTCTGTGGCCCGCTGTTTGAATCGACGCAGCCGGTAAAGACACCTGAGCTGCAGGTTTCCTCTCCGTTCGGACAACATCCCACAGCGCCGTGATCCGCATCCAGTACACAGTGCGACCCCGCCGAGCAGGTTGCAGGTAGGTCTGGATCACCTCCTATGTAGCCGCATATCGTGTTGGTATCTTGTCTCCTGAGGAGCTCGTTTAAGGTAGGTAGATCGACCGGTGGTGACGTCGGTGCTGCGATCGGCGGATACGCAACGACGTTCAGTGGCCGGTATGGAACTGTTGTTGGTGTCTGACGAGGAATATGTGCTGATGTGGCCCCGAAGAGGCTAGAGAGGATGAGGAGAGCAGTCGGCTTAGGCAGCCTGACGAAGATGTCTTGGAGCATCTTGCACGAATTTGTTTATACGCGTTGCTGGGGCATCGAGAATTATCTTGGTGGCTGGGGAATCCAAGTGGGAAGAGAACAAGCTTTGGTGGAGGATTCACGAATCAATACAGTGAACGGAGGGATCTCATCAAAGAGTGATAGAAAATCAGAAAAACGACAAGAAGGGACAAGCGAAGGTTGAAAGGGTGATAGAACAGGTCCAACAAGTAAGCAGGCTGGCAAGGCGGGTGAGGCAGTGAGGAATAAAAAGAGTGGCAGCTATGACAGGGTAGGATCCGTGATGGCGCATCAGCAAGGATCACTGCAGATATCCATCGATGAGCAGGCACACACACACGCACAGGGCTGCCGTTGGTGACACAAGGGTCCAAATACCCAGGAACTGGGGGCTATAATAGTGCACAGAATAGTGCAGATCATGCGGATGTGTCTTGGAGCCTGCAATGTTTAATCGCTTCGCCTGGCGGTCCTATTCGGGCATGGCACACGACAGCGACCATATTGAAGGTTTGTGCAGTCTGTGCAGGACTGGTCCAGGGGCTTAGGCCGCTTAGCGGTGGTGGAGTAGACTCGCCGTCGGTGTGTTGCGATGTTGGCCATGTTGGACGTCGAGGAGCTAGTCGAAGCGCCCGGCGGCGAGCATTGAAATTCCACTTGTCTTGATCCACTGCTGCGCTTGGCGGGATGAAGCGAAGCGCGTACGCAGCGTCTATTGTGTATATACACAGAGCCCAGGAATCACTAGCAGAGTAAAGTGTAGTTTGCCTCCATCTACTATAGCGGCCAGATGCAGGGGAGCTGCGAAGACAGCAGGTCGGGTTCGAAGAGGATAGTCTGATAGTTCGAACCGGCCCTCGATTACCCCTGCAGGGCTGTAGCCAATTGAGGGTCTGACGGTCCGTTGTCAAAGTGCTCCTCACAGCCACACTGATGCAGGGTGACCGCAGAGGTGGCGAAGACGTCCCCTGCTGCTTTTTATAGCGAGCTGGCTGCAGCTAGTCCTCAGCGTGTCCTCCCAACATCGCCACGCCATGGCCAAGGTAGTCTGCCGCTCACGTCCAGCGCCTGGCCACGAGGCTCGAAAGCTTGCCTTAACATTGGAATTCAAATGTATTTGCGATGCAGGATGGCCACGAGCAGACTGCATACATAAACGACCCATGGACCTAGAGGAAACGAGGCAGCTATTTGCAGGTCTCCGCCTCGCATTAGACTTCGACCCGTGTATCATCTGTAGTGATCACCACAGCCTGCGGTGGGCACAGAAACCCATAGTCTTGACATACGCGTGTGCTGTGATGGCAATCGAAGACATTTTTTTAGATGGCTCATGGCTCACTGTTACATTGTGATGTCAGCTATATCAGAGTTATTCAGGCAGCCCAATCCTAGGGCAGAGAGTTGTCCCTAGCAGGTTGTCTTAAGGAAGAGGTTGGTGCCGAAAAGCTTGCCACTTCCCGGATGCCTCCAGAGCGGAGATCCGCATTGGCTCCGGGGCGGATCGACTCCATGAGTTCACGCCAGTCGCATGCCCGAGTGGTGGGAAGATGCCCTGCTGCGGCCTCGGCAGTCGACCAGCCGATTTTATTCCCAGGGAGGCCGCACAGGGCATCGCGAATGTTGTAGACGACCTCTGCTGAGGAATACGTCACCCTCCGTGGATAGACTCCCGAATATATTAATGCATGTCACGAGAAGAGCGTTGCCGTGGCGGCAAACATGGTTTGTTGGGCAGCGTCTCTGGGGTTCCAGAACTCAGTTTGACAGTACTGTTTGAAGACCATCGACATGTGGTGCTTGTCGAAAACCTTGACGTGTTTCTTTCCCAAGTCTTGTTTGGGAACAGGAGACGGCCCCGTGCCCAGGCTGCGGGGTATCGAGCACCATTCTGGGGTTTGGGGTTGCTTGACGTCTGTGTGTCTCGCGGGTCATTGTCGCGATACCACCCATTTCTGCATTGTGTGGCCATGGCGTTCGTCTGAGTAGAATGATATCCTAAATCGGAAGATTCTGTGGGGTTGCACCACAGCAATAGAGGCTTCTTTGAGCTTTCTCTCTTGCAACATGCAGGCTTGACCGACCACATTTGTACTACGATACTGTGGCCGGTCCTTTGTGCGCGAGGAGTTAAGAATATCGGCCGATTCGCTTCTCGAGTTACCATTTAGGAAGACTTGGAGTTGAGGCCCCCCATACCCTGTCTTTGTTCGCTATAGAAGACAGCTTCGGGTCTTCGACACCGGCAACTTGTACCACCCTGCGGTCCTCGCGTGTGTAGTGCTCTCACGCCGTGTGTAGACACGAAATCTTAATCAAGAGTCACCCGACAGCAGTAATACCTTGCATCGTGTGCCTCGAATGGGTGGTCGTGCAGGTGCACGACTGCGTCCAGGCATAACCAGCCGAGCAACTCGAACAAGCCAGGCCGTCTTATACATCCTATGGCCCCGACCCCGGGTTTCGACGTCCACATCTGGTTGTTAGGTCGATATTGGCGACGCTTACCAGTAACCTGACTGTGGACAGCTAGTGTATGGCGGGAAAGGCGTGTTGTAGAGAGCAGAGTGATAAAGGTCTGCGACTTTGGCTGTCCATTTCTGGGCTGAAATGCAGCAGTACATCCGACGACAGTTCGACATAGCCTTGTGCTTCGCCTCAAAGTCATGCATCCAGGCATAGCTCATGAGCCTGGCCAAACAGCTGCAACCGTAGTCGAAAGATGGGTGGCCTAATTAATTCCTCCTTCGGCAGGACCAAAACTGTTTCGACCACGAATGTCCCATTGTATGAGCTTGTGCGGTCACCAAGTGTATTTTCGTATCCCACGAGGTTGTATATCTGGCCACCTGAGCAACGATTACAGTGACCAGGCGACGACAGGTCTCAGAATCTGCGGTAAGCTGGCCGCTTATGGCCGCACCCAAGATTTTCGTTTCCGGGAGCTCTAAGCCGTGCTGTTTATCACTGAGAGGTTCACTTCTCGCCGCACCGCGTTATTACAGCAGTCAGCATAGATTTCAGTACCCTTGGCTCGATTCCCCGCCACATCTAACGCCCTCAGGTAGGGGTCCAGGCAAGAGGGGTAGGATTGGTAGCGACGAAAACTTGATTGTCGAGCAGTGATTGCCGAAAAAACCTGGCTAGCTTCTCACGATCCTGCACATCCTCCGTAGCACTAGACTTCGTTAACGTTCGGACTGAGACCATGTAGCCCGGACTGGTCGTCCAATTGTGTTCTGGACTGGTTTGACAGCTGAGGAGGACAAATGGCAGACATTGTATTCGAGACAAAATTAGGCAAGATGGGATCTAGCTGAAGACCGCATGGAGGCCAAAACAGGGGTCCCTCTCCCAGGACGCTCCAGGCTGGTGGGGCCTACCTAGCCCCTGGGAAACCAGAAGACCAGGGGACTAGGCCGCGAGTGCTTGCAACTGTGGGGTTAGACTTTTGTCTAGAAATTGGCTCTTATCTTGACCTCAAGCCGTTGCTCTTTGTGATCTTGCCGTCCTTGAGACGTCGAGCCTGGTACATTCTCGCTTTCAACACCTCTCGATTCGGAAGTCAGGATGCCTATACGCGTGAAGTCGCGTAAACAGCCAGGGGCTGACGAGCCCCCACGCACGCCCTCCCCCATGGGCCAGCGATTTTATGGCTACAGGCTCCCTGATATTCGTGAGGACGATTCATTCAGAGATATGATCAAGAAGCTATCAATGTACGTGGGAGCCCGGCCTGCATTTGCATCATGAGATAACCAGTTCAATCGATAATAACTCTCCCGCCAGCTACTTCAACGAGGTCGTTGTACTTCCGGTCACCTTTGAACAATTACGCACAACCAGTGCAGGCGAGGGCCTAAGAAACTTGGTTGAGCATCTCAGTAGGGAATGCTCGCATCCTGCCATCGTCAATGCTCTCTTGTAAGTCGATCATTGGATCTGCCCGGCATGCAAATCCTGTGGGGCGCCTCAGACGTACCGATCCGCAACGGCTCCACATATGGGCCTATGTGTCTGCAGGACGAGACATACATAAATCTACTTGGCACAGAGCGCTGACAGATACATCTCAGGGCATTGAAATGGCATTACGGGGCGGCAACAGAGGATAAAGGTGTCAATGAGGCCCGTGCCAATGCTGCTGAAATCGTAGCATGTGAGTTGCTTACTCTGCTCTCAAATTACTTGAGTTAGTCGGTATCTAATTGAGTGCTGACATGACCCTCATCAGGGCGATTTTTGACTCACCTCTCCGAGAGGGAGGTAATGAACTGCTGCCTTTACGAGATACCAGACCCGGACGATGCCACAGAGGACGCAGGAGCCCGCGATGAAGAGAACGGACGTCGGTCGGAAGAGGTCGACGAGAACACTGCATTGCTTGCTCAAACCTTATCTGGAACAGTAAACTCTGCGAAATCGACGCTCACTAACACTGGCAGCAAGAAGCGATACCAGCTGTTAAAGTCAATTTCGCGCCTGACAATGGCTCAGGATGACGATGACGAAGATCAGGAGGAAGACCCCACCAAGCCTTTCGTCACGCTCAATGCTCTCGAAATAGCCGCTGTTGCCGACGCGAAGCGCTTTCTCAGTCAGCATGTCGTTCAGAAGATTATTACTGGTATCTGGAATGGCGACATAATTTTCTGGGACAGTCAGTATATTCCTTTTCCATTGCATCGTTCTACTATGCTGCCACGAGCTCATAGACGAAGGAAAACCTCGAAATGAACGATTTGATTGACATGATGATCATCAGGGCTGGCTGTCGACTCGGTGAAACGGCCTCGTTTCTACAACAAAGCAACAGCTGATCCATTCTCTCGTCTTCGAGTTCCCAAATACCTCAAGTCATTTGAGGTCATTTTCTTCATGATATTCCTGTTCCTGTACTACTCCGTCCTTGTTGAGAGGAACCCAGAGAAAATCAGCATCAACGAAGTCCTGCTCTACATTTGGTTCTTGGCTTTTGCTTACGATGAGCTGAGCGAATATGTCGATGCCGGATCGATCTTCTACGCGACCGATGTGAGTTGCTTCTCGTGGGTATATGTCTTGAGACACATCGCTCACGCTCTATAGATTTGGAACCTGTTTGACATCACAATGATTTGCATTGGCTTCATCTTCTCCGTTTTGCGTAAGTCCAAAAGTTACAAAGTCTCTGGCGCCATTCTAATGCTCTTTAAGGGATCGTCGGTCTTTCAAAGCACGATGAGGAGCTGATCGGCTTATCTTTTGACGTCCTGTCTCTACTGGCACTTTTCATGGTCCCGCGAGTCTGCTCGGTCTTGTCGCTATCTCCTTACTGGGGTACACTCATCCCTTGTCTAAAAGAGATGGGCAAAGACTTCGTCAAGTTCATGGTATTAGTATTTATTGTGTACCTTGGATTCTTGACGACATTCACACTTGTCGCGCGTGACACATTTGTAAGTATCCCGCTCGCCTGAGAGAAGCCCAGTTCGGCACATGCGAGGACCGCTAACTGACTTTCATCATAGACACTGCCGGCTATGACCATGAGTTTAGCTAAGATCTTTTGTAAGAAAACCTCCAGTGCCTCATTATCAAATCACCATACTTAGGCCCCGGAAATTGCTTTCTTGCCTCCTTCACGTCCCTCAAAGCTTCCATTCCTAGCACTTATTGACAACTCTCTCGTCTAGATGGCTCGAGTTACATTGGATTCGATATCATGGAAAAGATTGATCCATTCTTCGGGCCACCACTGATGTTCATATTCGTCACCCTCTCCTCAATCCTCTTAATGGGCAGCTTGACGGGTATGCTCTCCAACTCGTTCTCTCGAGTAATGAGCCACGCCCGCGAGGAGTACCTCTACGTGTACTCCGTCTACGTCCTGGAAGCCAGCACATCCAACAGGCTAACCCACTTCTACCCGCCCTTCAACCTCCTCGCCCTGGTCATCTTCCGCCCCCTGCGCCTCGTCCTGCCCTCGGACAACAAGTTCCGCGCGGCGCGGATCCTCCTGCTCAAGGCGACGCACCTGCCCATCGTGGGCGCCATCATGCTCTACGAGCTGGTCAAGGGCAAGGTCGCGAGCGACGAGTACCACGGCTTCAAGGGCCCGCGGCTCGAGGCCCTCAACAGCGGCGGCGGCGCGGCCCAGCGCAAGGCCTCCCGCGCAAAAGTGCGCCCGGCCTCGTCGGCCTCGGCGTACGCGCACCTGCAGCATAGGCGCCCGCAGAGCGCGTCCGACGCGACGCTGCGGCCCGTCTCCGCGCCGACCAGGGGCGCCGACCCGGACATTGCGATCGACGACATGGACGCGCCGACGGACATGGACGTCAAGATTGCCGAGCTGAGCTCGAAGATTGACCGCCTGACCGAGATGATGCTTTCGATGCAGAGCGAGAGGGACAGGGGCAGGGGCAGTGATGCGAGCCAGCACACGGAGCCTGCAACCTAATTGTGTGCGCGGAGATTTATATACGCTTGGTGGTCTTGATGTGATTTGTTTCGCTTTATCTGGTATATTTATTTTGGCATTGCTTGGATTTCTGGCATGATTGATGTGTTATGGTTTTTGAGGCATGATTGAAGCATCAGTTTTGTATCGCAAAAGTCTTGATAAGAGGCATTCGCGTGTTACGGCTTTGTTAGTTTGGCATTTGGCATATCTCGAGATTGGTACTGCATCACGCATCTGGAATATCGCGACAATTTATCTGTTCACTTATCTACGACTTCTTACTAGCTTCGTGTCACTGCTATCTCGTGCCGACTCTGGTGGACTTCTTCGGATGGCTCCTATTCGCAACCCCTCGGCATGGTCAAAGCGACTTGAAGGAGTGACACTCGATGGGGACTATTGACAACCAGAGGAGTGTGCTCTGACAACATAGAAGGCTATCCCAAAGAAGGCGATCCTCGAAAAACTCAACTGATGTCTCCTGTGCGTTCCTTTCTTCCGCCGTTTATACCAACGCTGTTAGCTCTGATGCTGTTCATGACCTCTGAGAAATTGGAAGCACTTTGGAGCCCGCAGCAGTACCGCCTACGCAAATGTGTCTGGCACATTTTTGACTGGAGGAACGAACAGACAAGAAGACAAGTGGCTATAAGCAAAAGAGACTGAAGAAGGGCGCTGGTGTGGATCTTCGTTTCTTGGTCCTTGCACATCGCCGTGGTGTAAACGCATGTCTTCCGGCCCTGTCTAGCTATAATTGCTTGGTAGACATCACATTGAATCCTATATAGTTTCAATTATCGTATCACTAAGACAAGCTAGTCACTTCTTCGCTGTGGTAAACGCAAGTTGAGTGGGTATCTCTGTATTTCTGCCATCGCTATAGATAAACCATAAAAGAGACTTTCCTTGCACATCCATACCCTCGCGCTTCCAACAAACCTTGGTACCGCTCCTGAGTCCCAAATCCACCTTCCATCCCTTTCGTTCATACATCGATCCGTCACGCCCCCGTCCATTCGACTCGGAAACTGGTATCATCTGCGTGCGTTCTCCCGTCATCGAGACCTTTCCGCGTTCTTGCCAACCAGGAAGTAAACGACGTGCAAGACATCTGTCTGTTGTTGGCTGTCTCATGCGCGCGGTGTGTAGAAATGAGAGCGAACAGTGTCGACATGGTATACTGAAATCTTCAAAACAAAACTAAATGATAGGTTCCCTTCAAACGCCAATAAAAATCGAACAAGAGCAGAATAGCGACGAAGCCGATTCCCGTTCGTTGAGTCAAAGCCACAGCCTTTGTCTAGGTTTTCGGAGTCGCCTGCCACAGAAACAAGCTTTTCGATCGTAGAAAAGGTCAAGGACTAAGGTCAAAAATCGAGCGGCTGTAAGCACAAAACTGAGAGAATCGAGAAGAATCGGGCCGACCAAAATGCAACAACATTCCGGGTATTTTTTTACGCCAGGGTATATCCAGCCGGGTATTTTGACGCAAGAGGTTCTAAAAACGAAGACATCTAATGGTATGGTCCACCAATAGGACCGGGGTATCCAGAATTCGTAGAATGAGCAGTGGAAGGACGCCCGCTGTCAGCGGACTGTCGGGTATTGTGGCGGGGAGTGACATCGCCGGGCTGAGCAATGCCGTTGGGCGTCGGCTTGTGTTCGGCGCCGTTGCCGAAGGGACGATTTGGCCATGGGCTGTCGTCATCAGGTAGATTTACACCGCTGTCGTTCCAGGGGTTACGTTCAGCGTTGAAGCTTCGGGTTGATTCAATCGAAATGAGGGATGATTTGGACACATTGCTTGAGCCCTTGAAGAAGTTGCTGGCAGAGTGAGAGCTGTTCTTGCGACGGTCCAGGAAGGACGAGATCGATGACATGCTTCCAGGCTTGCGAAGCTTGTCAAAGATCGTGCTACGCTCGCGGGCTACCTCGTCGCCGAAGGCAGTCTTCGTGGGCGAGTCGGTAGCGACAGTTGTCGGTGCATGTTGCAGGAGCTTGGAGTCAAAGTACTGGAGAGACTCTTCGAACGTATCCGATTTCGGTCGCGGCATGGATCCCTTGATAATCGTCTCTTCGACGCCGGCGGTGGCGAAGTGTCCGTGAAGAAGCTCCATAGCATCGCGCAGGCCGCCAGCGTTGTTTCGAGTGAAGGTCCAGAGGAGGGTGACGGTCGGCTTGCCATCCTCGGTCAGCTCCGACGCATTCTGATGAACAGTGAGATCGACCTCATGTTGCGCCTTGAGCTTAGCCACAACATCGTTGACAAATTCGGGAGACTCGAGGTACTTGATCAAAGCCGGCGTACGGGCCAAGACGAGTTCGTGGTTGTCAGGCACCATGCCCTAGACACGGTTAGCAAATCAACGGGCTGGGAAGGAGACTGTGCTAATAGGCGGCTTACCAAAAACTCGTCCACGCAAAGAGGCACCTGCCACTGGGGACCAGTGAAAGTGACCTCATCGCTGGCCTGCTCCGTGCTTGGAAAGATGATCTTGCAATTCCACTTCTTCTCCATGATTGCAATATCCGAAAGACGGGCAAGTAGCTGGCGGTGGTACAACCGATCAACAGGGACGACTTGAGAAGTGAACTCGGAGTCGACGCGGTCGACCATCTCCAGGATCTCAGATTTGACGAGCTCAAGGTTCTGGGCGTTTCGAGCCGGGGTTCGGCAGATGACGTTATCCAGCGTGTTGTCATCATCTTCTCGGATCATGCCGTCTATGAATATTAGCTCATTGATGTTCTGGTCATAGTCTCTACATAATTGTGCCATGTACTCACTGCGTTCCTGAGCGTTGGAGAACTTAACGAAGACAGAGTGCTTCTTCATGATGCGCTGGATATGCTGACCGCCAATGCCAATGATCCGCTTGTGGTACTGGTCAGGCACGTGGAACGAGATGGAAGCTGGCATTTCCTGTTCCACCAGACCCAGGCCCTGCTTCATCGAGTCGTAGGAAGACGCGTTCACGTCGATGTTGAAGTTGTACTCGCCAAAGTTCTCAAACATGATTTGAACATTGCCTGTGATCAGGGTTAGTCATAGTACCAACGCATGCCGGGGACGATTAGGGGCCTCAGTTTCATACTCTGCCCCATGATCTTGTTGATCTTGCCGTTCTTCTTGCCGCTGACGAATTCCTTGTGTTCGTTCGCCAGCTCAATTTTGACCCTAATGGTGTACTGCGTCTGTGTCACAAACTTTATTTGGGAGATCACATGTAGCGCTGCCTTGACCGCGTCGTCTGACCCATCAATAGTGAAGGAAAGACGCTGGAAAGAAATCTCGGCATCAGAATTGGCGCAGATATCCCCAAGCATGAGTCTGATGTCGTTGTCCTCTGGTAGCCTCCGCCCATCAGGTTGGGCCGCCCAGAACCCGCTGTAGAACTGACCAGCCTGGGAATTGCGTCAGTGTGATGCAGACACCATATTGCGGTACACAACTTACAAGAGACATGAGCTCTCGAACAGTTCGCTCAATGTGCAGGTTCTCAGTAGCCTGGATCCGGACTGGAGTCGACCGTGACCCAAGAGGAGGGAACTGGATATAGCTGCCATTGGCCTCAACAATCTTTCGCACCTTGTCCAGGCGGGTCAGGAGAATGGTGTCGACCTTTTCCGGTGGCATAGGAACATCCTTGACGAAGAGCCTGCAGCGATTCAACAGATCACCCAGCTTGAGCTTGGCAAGCTCGATCTGCCGGGGCTTGTCTCCGGTGATGATGATCTCATTGGGATCCCGGGGTGATGCGTTCTTGGGGCAGTAGCGGAAGTATCGCGAGTACGGCGGGGGAAAGTAGATCGCGGTGCCGGTGGCAGACTCGATGAGCTTAATGTTCTTCCGGTTACGACCGCAGATCGCCTGCTGCAGTGTAAAATCCATGTGAATCATGTCGATGATCCGACCCAGCTGCCTCAATGTTAGCCTGGACTACCCTCGAGTGCGGGCAGTTGTAGTGGTCCTTACCCATTGGTCGATGGAGACCAGGATGCGTGTTTTCGCGTGTTCCGAAGACAGTATGTCGCCGTAGATAGCCACTCGCCAACGCTGGTCCCTGCGCACCTCGACGTCACCATTCACGCCATCCACGATGGGCGTGAGCTTGGGTCCGAGGAGGAAGATGTCGACGCCGCAGAAGGCGGAAATCTTGTCGATAGTCTCGGTCACGGCGTGCTTCAGAGAGCCGGCATTGATGTCGGCCACCATATCACCGTCAATGTCCACCGTGGTGCAACGCTGTTGGAAGGTCAGTCGATGGGTGTCTCTTCTACGACAGAAACGCAATGCATCATGTTAAGGCGTGTACACACCAGAGACAGAGGGGTCTCGTTCAGGATCTTCTCGCGGGTCTGCCAGACCATCTCGTGGGAGCCGGAGAGGCAGACGGTAGTGACCTGGCCCTTGACATGCTTAGGGATGGTGGAGATGACGTGGGCCTCGACTGGGAGCGGGCTGGTGGTGATGTCCTTGCACATCTTCCTCAGCTTGGCGAGGTTGTCGGTGTGGACGGGGAGCTCGTAGACGGGGACGTCATCGGGGGCTTCGGCAGGGTGTGTCCATCGCAGGACGGCATCGGTGGTGGCATGCAGGATGTCCTCGGTGTCGGGGCCGGCGAGCTCGGAGGCGAAGGGGACGTTGAAGGCATGATGTATGACCGAGTCGCCGATCTGGGGTGGAGTTATGGGGGAGGCTCCCTGAGGCGCCATCTTGTGGTGAGGATGGAGACCCTGCATGGACATGCCCAGGTTGGGCCTTGAGGACATGCCAAAGGCGGGACTCATCCGCTCTGACCAGTTTCTCATGTTTGCTATCTTGTTCATGGCGTTCATTATGATGCCCACATGAGTGATGATGAGGCCACACGACAGCCCGGTCGAGGCTCAGGCAGGGTTCGAGGTCGAGGTCGAGTCGGGGGGTCGAGATTGGGAAGGGCGGGCGTGGCGGTGGCAGAGGCTGAGGTGAGGGCAGAGGTTGAGATGGGAAGAGGATTGGGGAGGAGGGGGTAAGTAGTTCCGGCAGCGACGGGCTGGAACTGGGCTGGGCTGAGCCGGACGGAATGACGGAGTCGGGAATGGCGTTGAAAGGATGGGGAGGGGGGAAGAGATGGGATGGGATGATAAAGCCGCCTGCGCGCCACGAGAACTTGATTTGGGGGGAGAGGAGGAGGGAAAAGGGGTTAAAGGAAGAGAAACACAACAAAACAATTGTGTGCTCTATTCCACTTCCACCCGGGTTGGGAATCAACACAGAGTGCAGGTGGGAAGAGGAGAGAAGGGTGATAGGATACGCTGGTCGAGGAGGAATCGGGTGGGTGGGAAGAGAGGTAGCAAGCAGTACCGGGAGGGACAGGAGTGAGTTCGAGACAACAACACGACACGACACGACTAGACACGAGGCAACGTATGGCCAGGCAAGGCCAGACAAGGCGAAGCACAGCACAGCACACACACACCTCTGGGGGGCACAGGGCACAGGGCACAGGGTATAGGGAGGGAAGAAGGTCACTGAGGAGCTTCGAGCAGCAGAAGCCGCAGAAGCAGCAGCAGCAGCAGCAGCAGCAATACCGGCGACGGCGGGTGACAGTGGCAGCAACACGATCAGATCAGCCGGTGGTGGTGGCCCTGGCGGTGGCCTGGATTTCTGGATGGTACCACTGGGCAGTGGCTGAAGCGGCGGCAGAGGGGCAGGCCTGCAGGTAGCATCGGACCACTATTGCCAGGTAGCGCGGGACTGCTCAGCGCCAACCAAGGAGGCCTGGCCTGTCCCGTACACGTACCCCTACCCTCCCGCCAACTCCCCCCGTCCCCTTGCTACAACTTGGTACTGGCTGCTGGGCCAGTCCAGCACAGTAGGAAAGTGTAAAAGAACTTGCATATGCCCACTTGCTCCACCCCCAGTCACCGTGCCCAGCTGGCAGTGACTGATGTGCCAAGGTGGGCCCTTTGTTGGCCTGGCACTGCGAGCGAACCAGTCGGGAGGAGAGCCAGTCTGCCCGTCAGTCAAGTGCATTCAGTCCCTCAAGTCAAGTCAAGTCAAATCAAATCAAGTCAGTCGGTCGGTCGAGTCGAGTCGAACCGGGAAACGTGAACCTTCCCTACGGGCAAGATGGCCAGCCAGGCCTTTCTTTCGTCTTCGTCTAACCTGTTGCAGAGCATACCATCGATGGATTGATTGGCTGAAGGGCTGGCGGACTTCTCAACTACTACTTCTTCTACTTCTTCATGCTGCCGCTTCGACTAACCCACAGCTTGTCAGTTCGCGGGGCCAGGCAGGCTCGGTCAAGCATGAGGTACACAGTATGAGACGGAGGCGCATCTTGGAAATCGAGACGTTGGCAGCCCCGGCGCGACGCCAATCCTGTCTGGAGCGGGCACCCAGGCGCAGGGCTTGGAAACGAAATGACGGTTGCATGGGTCTATTCCATGCCCATTCCATCACTGCCTGCAAGGCCAACAAGCGAGGGCACGGCCACTGTAATACGCGTGGTCCTGCTGCCCCCCCGTCCCTCCCCAGAAACACACTCCATCTTACCAAGACATACCACACTAGGAACAGCCCAATCCGTGGATCGATTGTCTGATGATTCACGACGGCGATCTTGAAAGCTCCGGTGTTGTGGCTAGCATGTGGCATATCATATCTCTCAAGGCACAGAGCCGGAGCCGGATACATGGCCGTGTGGTGTGTGCTTGGAATACCTGACCTCCCGACCTCCCCTCTCCCAACATGGTTACATGGAGGTATACAGTATCACCATGCGGACGGACATTGGACGCACGGTTCCTCAAACAGGCCAGCACTCCACAGGAGCCATGACTTCATCCCAACTTCTTCCTGCGAAGACCGCGACGCCAGACGCCAGACGCCAGCCAGGATCTCCAGCTCCCCGAACTCATGAGCTATTCCAAGAACCACCTCCGTTCGAACTAGCCGCTGTCAAAGGCCGGCCGTCCAGGCCGTCTCGATCTCCCCCTCCTCGCTCTTTGCCCATTGACACGGGATTGGATTGTTGTCTCAGACAGGGCCTGCCCGACACGAAATCTTTCAGCTGCCCAGCTGCCACCGAAGCGTCCTCCCACTGCTGGCACATGGATCGCAGGTTACGATCGGCCTGGACAGGTTTCACGTGAGCACAGGCTCAGCTTCTCGAATCAACCGTCGTTGGACAGCCTAGCTCGCGAAGGAAAACCACCCCCACCCCACTCACACAACCACAACCGCACACTCGCACTCGCACATGCGCACGCATAATCCCACACGCTAGAGAAGCTCACTCAACCGATGCTTTCGCTCTGACCCGTCAGCCCGCCGCCGTCCTTGCAGGATGGAATCTTCTGCCGGCCGATTCCTCCCATCCCGCCTATTCCCCAATCGGACCTGAAAACGCTGCCTTGCTCGCTGATTCTCATCCGCCCATGCAGGTGTGTAGCTACGAGAACATGGCATGCTGACTGTACCGCTGCACTATGCCCGAGATGTCACGAATGTCTCGGGCAGTGCTTTTCACCAGCAACGAAAAAGAGGGTAGGCTCCATCCGTTCGAAGTGCCCCAGGCCAGGATAGGCTCCCGGGGGGGGGGGGCGCCTCGCCCAACCCACCCACTTTTAGCCCAAGTGTCACCGTGATGAGTTACCGTAGTGGGTAGGCCAACCCGTTTTCTGCCATAGGGCCTTGGATGGGGAATGCGACAAAGAGACCGTCAACCATTCTGCAATGGGCACATCTAGCCTCGCTCTGTGTTCCAAAGAAGCTTCCCGCACTAGTCCCCGCTGAATCTAGGGCAGAGCTCTCGTGCGCCTAGATAGTCTCTAATCTGATCGTTACGTCTGTCTGGTACACCGCTTTAACTGGGACTAATTTATTAGAGTTCGGGGGAGGTTTCGGCTGCTACCGGTAGTCGTGGCAGAGGTGACACTTGCGCTTCTGGAAATAAACTCCGACCCCGAGTGCTCCGGGCCCTCACGGAGCAAAATCGAGAATCGCTGCTGCGTGTGGAATCGAATGTGTGAGAAAGTAGTGTTTGGGGCGTCTGCAGCGTGTTGACAGTGGCCGACTCAGACGCTAATAACTGCCTGATTCAAGGCTGGGGGTCCATCGTCGGATCTGAATAAGCGGCCTCGAACTGCAGCACACTTGCATGTGAGAGTGCGGCGCAGTATCCGTCCGTTTGCAGGAAGAGCCAAGAGCGATTGCGCTGGCGAAAACTGCTGAAGATGTTCGCGTGAGCTGCTGACCCACCGACGCCCCTGTCGGAGCCGCGCGCTTTTCCGACCACAATCATGATGGCTCACTGCGATTTTGATGCATCTCTAGCAGTTGGCTCTCGCAAAAGCCTGGCGGCCTGTGAAAGACTGGACGTGATCAAAATCTTTTGCGATGGCGAAACGACACTTCATCACTACAATTTCGCTCAATACTTCTGCAAGTGTGCTCATCGAACAACTTATATGAACAAGAATTTGTTTTCATTCCGCTACCAAGGTTCATCGCCTGTTCCAAATTCACCTTATCTATACATCTCCCTGGGAGCACTCTCCACGTAAGTAACTGCTCCATCATCTCCTCCCTCGTCGACCTGCTCTGGATACGGCCGAGTCCCGTACTCTGGCCACGGATGTACGTACTGCTGCTGCTGAGGAGGTGCCATGGGCCGCGTGCTGTACGGCCGAGGCGGTGCCATCACCTGCCGCTCGTCCAGCGGGATCGGCGCACCGTAGCTCTCAGGCCGCACGCTGGACATCCGGACCACCTCCGGCCTCATTGACGTGTCAGGGCGCACCGTTGTGGCCCGGATGCGATACTCTCTTGGAGCCTCGTCTGCTGGCCGTCTCTCCTGTACATTTCGAACTTCATAATAGTCATCGCCGCCGGCTTGGCTGGGAGGTGCAGCTTGGTAGTCCCGCTCTCGGTAGTACCGATACTCGGGAACCGCGTATTCTGCTGGACGGGTCACCACACGGCGAGTGGTTGCATAGCCCGAGGGAGAAGCCGGTCGATGGTAGACGACCTCCTCGTCATATCGTTGTGGGCCAGGCATGGTAGACGCGGCACGGACCGGTGGAGCAGGCCGCTCGTAGATGATTTCAGGCTCACCATAAGCACTCACGGGTGCAACAGAACGCCGAATCACCGTTGTTGACCTAGGCATCTCGTAATATTCATCTCGCTCATCGTAAGCTGGCCTCGGCACGACAGAACGCCTGGTCACCACGCCCTCGGGTCTTGGAGCAGGCTCCAAGTACTCGCGGCCAAACTCGTCAACGTGCACAATTCTTGAGCGCGGCAAGCGTGGAGGGCCCATGACAGCTGGAGAGCGATCCTCAACCATGACAGGCGAGCGAGACCGATCACGATCAGCCATTTGCCGCACTACAGCACGCGGAGCATCTCGAACATCGTAATATGAATAAGGCCTCTCGACCGCAGCACGGGAGACCGACCTGATGGATTGTACCTCACCGTGGGCGTATGGATATGCTGGTGCTCCAGGTGGAGAGCGCCGGACGTATTGGACGGCTTCAGCTGGACGGATTTCATCGTGATAGTCCCTCTCATACCTTGGGGGCTCTGTCAGCACCATGTGGCGAGAATCTTGGCGAGGACGCGGTCCGCTCGGACTACTGTACCCCGAAGCGACTCTGTCTTCCCTGTAGACTCTTGAGGGATAAGCGTGTGGAGCGATAATCTCCACAGGCTCCTCAATGCGAGACTGATCATAGCCCGGCTGCGTTGTTCGCTGCGCTTGTCTCTGCCGCTTGTTGGGTCTTGTGAACTGCGGTGCAGTCAGGGGAGAGGGAGATCGCGGCTCTGGCTTGATGTACGGTGATGCCACAGTGTTTGTAGCCATGCGATCAGCCTTTCTCTTGTTCTTCTTTTTGCCTTTCTTGTTCGGCTTGCCGCCTTGTGGAGAGCTCTCAGGACTAGAGCCATTGGAGCGGTCGTTTCTGAGTGCCGTAACTTGCGCAGGAGTCGCTTGAGCTGGTGGAGCGTCAGGTCGGGGCACTGGAGGCTGTCGGGCAGTAGCCAGAGGAGAAACATGTGCAGGCTGGGGGGCAATAGGAGACAGGTTGTGCGCACGAAGAATCGGCGACTGATGACGACCAAAGCCTTGATCGATCAGTTGCTGAGTTACAGACTCGAGATGGTGGCGTGCGGTTTGCTGGTCACCACCAAGCTGCCCAGAGTCTCTCGAGCTGCTTGCCTCCCCGCTCTCCTGCGATGAAATTATTTCCATTGGCACATCATTCATATTTCTTGTACCTGCGACCTCCGTCCCTGTCTGGTATTCGCCGCCAAAGTATGTCGCAGCTGGGCGGTCGCGAGATTCAGGCACCAATGCTTGATGTGCTCGATGCTGCTGAGGTTGAGTTGCATTTGCACTTGACAGAACGAATGGTGGCATAGCTACCGCAGATTGCTGCTCAGGTACTGGACTGGCTTGGATAACCATGGGGGGCTCGTAGTGGGAGTCTTCACGCGCTTGGGCTTCTCCGGACTCATCACGATCTGGCAAGCGGTGCGTTTGGTGGGATTCAGGGGTGTCATGTTTGCTAGAATAGAAGGTGTCATCGTCGAATGAATCGCCCTCGGTACCGCTTGCATTAGTTGCTAGATTGGCATCAGTCTGTGGGATAGCAGAGGTCTGAACCAGTTTGAGGGCCTTCATAAGAACGTCAGCGAGATCAAAATCAGCCAGAGCTTCTGCTGCATGCGAGTTCTTGGTTGCGCGATGCTGTTGGACTTGATCGCTGAGCGCACTCTCGAGCCGCTTTCTTTGAAGCTGTATCTCGGCCTTGATAAGATCGTCAGACTTTGTAAGAAGCACTGGATCAAATTGAGCACTCCCTGAGGCCTCGCGGAATCGCGTTGGAGAAGCTGCCCTGGGTCCAGTCGGGATACCAGAAAAATTGCTCGAAGAACCAAAGGAAGACTCGTGGCCTGGCAAGTGGCCCGAGGTGATGTTCAAGCCAGCGGTGACAGAGCGATGCGCGTTCGCGTTGAACGAGCGCAAGTTGTTTGCAAGCTGGGACCCGTTGACGGAGCTCGCCACATTTGCGCTCGAGGATTTCGGGCCTGTAGGCACGTTGTTCAGCAACGCAGCCGGACCAGATGGTGCTACGATGGCGAGTGACCCGGGACTCCGAGATTCACTGCTCTTTTTTGAAGCAACCAAATGCGCCGGCACCGTGATCCTTGGATGAGCACCCGACAGCACCTCATCCCGAAACTTTAGGATGCGCTCGCACTCTCGCAACTGGTGTTCCTCCTCCTCTGATAGCGTAATTGTAAGTTTTGATGCCATGGAGGGCAACGTGTTTGATTGCAGAGCGGCAACAGGGCCCTGAGCCATCGTGTGATGGAGTGGTTTGTAGGTGGTTCGGACGGGCGCAAAATTAGAGAATTTCTACTTCGAGGCTTCAAAAAGGACGCGCATTAGCAAGGCGAACCCGCGATCCTCATACGCCGCGTGAGCAAGGCCGTGTGCAAAAAGGGGCAGCTAGCCAGCATGCGTATCGGAGGGCGAAGAGGGGATATTTGTGGATGCAAGGAGGCATCCAGGCTGATGCCGAGCTGTCTGTCCTTCTTTACCCAGGTGTATGGCAGAGCGAAATTGCAACTCGTCTAATGGGCGTGTTTTGAGCCAGGGATCGCTTACATAAGATGCATGGACGGTCATCATCTCGAATCGCCCCTGAGAGAAGCAGTTACCGAGGTGTGCTAGTGACTGGCACCTGGAAGTCGGACTCGGTCGACGGAATTTGCTGTTTTCAGTCATCTAGAAACCATTTCCTTTGAAGAATGCTTCTTTCTGTCCAACCTGGGATTATGTCACATTTTGTGGAAGCCTTGAGGCATTTCTACATTGCATTGAATGTTCTTCGAGATTTGGACATCGCTCCAGTGACTTGGGCTGGGGGTCGGTACATATAACACGCTGGCGACAGCCGGCCTGACTCAATTTCTGGAATCTCCTATCCGCTTAGCTCTCCGAAGTCGTCCTCGCCTTTATAGACGTCATATAAGGACGGCTGAGATAGACGTGACATGAGACTTCATCTTATAAGTCTGACTCTCAATCAAAGGAGAAGATTTCAAGCTACACTTATTTCATGCAAAGCTATTGCCTCGAACTTCAAGATCAGACATCCCGTCCCGGCCCATACTGAACTCATTCGCAGGAACAGAACATTGGCCTTCTCTTGCTCATTCCGGACAGCTAGCAAAGCCAAATATTCTACTAGGCCCTTCCCACCCTACACATTTGGATCAACAACAAGTGCAATGGCACCCAGAGACCAGGAACCTGTTGAAAATGGCGCCCCGACGCCGAAACAAGTCTTCTTCTTGTGAGTCAATGCCCTTCAAAATACTGTTGAAATCTGGCATTTAACCAAGCGCAACAGTGACATAGACAACTGCTTATACCCGAAGAGCAAGTATCATCTTGAATTTCTGGAAATTACGCTCTAACATTCAAGCAGGCGCCAAAGTCCATGACCTCATGGCGGACCTCATAGACAAGTACTTTCAGAAACACCTCAACCTACCTCAGGAAGAGGCAGTGAGACTGCACAACGAGTACTACAAAAACTACGGACTCGCCATCGAGGGTCTTGTACGACATCACGAGATTGATCCTCTCGAGTACAACGAAAAGGTCGACGACGCTCTGCCCCTGGACGGTGTCATCAAACCACGGCCGGAGCTCAAGAAGCTGCTTGAGGACATCGACAGGAGCAAGGTCAGGCTGTGGCTGTTCACCAACGCCTACGTCAATCACGCACACAGGGTCATACGTCTTCTTGGGATTGAGGGTATGTTTGAGGGTGTGACGTACTGCGACTATTCCAAGGTCCCTTTTGTGTGCAAACCGCAGAAGGAAGCATATGTGAAGGCGATGAAGGAGGCCGGAGTCGAGAAGTGGGAGGACTGCTTCTTCGTTGGTGAGTGCTGAGTTCATTCCGTTGCGCATAGCATTGCCCGGCGCTTCCCAAAGACGTAAATAGAAACCACCATGCTGACAGGAACCAGACGACAATTATAACAACTGCGTCAAAGCCCAGGAATTCGGATGGAATACGGCCCACCTCGTCGAAGACGATGTTCCGGTGCCCAAGACGCAAGCGTCAAAACACCAAATAAGACACCTAGAGGATCTGAGGACTACTTTCCCGCAACTTTTCAAGAAGGATTAAATTGATAAATCAGGACTACACATAGACATAGAGATACCCATGATATAGATCTTACTGGGACCAAGAATGAAACCTTGCTTGAACACTGCTGGCGGCGCAACTTGAACAGCCTATCGCCTCTGTTCTGGCGGAAGTCTCATGCAAGAGCTGGAGACTTTTCGCACTGCTAATATTTCACTCGTGGTGTGAATTTTCTCAATCGACTTTGGCCGGCCTTGAGCAAATTGCTGCCTGCAATGCTTCTCTATCAACCGGTATGGCGCCACTGCACATCTGAGGCCCTCATTGGCCTTCCACCCAGAATCTGGTAATTGTTCTCCCGTTGAATTATTCCCTCAACACTCATGAGGATGACTCGATCTTCTCGAACGGCCCTCTTCCTTGCGGGTATCCGTGATCCTCAACGCCAACTACGCCATGCCCTGAAAACGCCCGAAATTGACCATTCGTATCCTCCCAATAGCAAATTGCCCCCTGATATCCGCACCGGCTCAAGGCCGTTTCGTACCTCGAATGACCTGATCCAACTGTCCCTGAACCTCGTTCATCTCGCGAATCGCATCCTGCCGCTGTGCATCTGCGACACGGAGTTCCTCCTCCAGCTCCTTGATGCACCGCTCCTGAGCTTCCGCGTTGTTCTCGAGCCCCGGGAGCGAGGATATGATGAACTCGATCTGTTGTTCCTTCAGCACCAGGTCGCGCGCGAGCTCGACCTGGCCTGCTTTGAACTCTTCTGGGGGGATCGGTGCAACTGTTTCGAAGATTGGTTAGACAACGGGCCGTAGACGTCGATCGAGGAGGGTAGGGCGAAGACTCACTCTCCTTGCGATCCTCTTCTGGCTTCACCTCTCTGACCTGGTCCTTGGGGCCCAGGATTTCGCGATCATGGTACCGATGGAGGAAATGGATGCATGCGACGAATTGTTGCGCCAGCTAATACTGCGCTTAGTACACTGCTCGGGTTCAAGTGAGCTGGAACCTACCTGGTCGACAGCATCCTGAAGCTGGGTCAATCTGTCCCCCATCTTTGCAAGCTTACCGCAAGAAACGGGGTCGAAATTGTTGTCGCGATTACTACAGTGGTCCGTCTGTGATGCGCGCCAGTTGACACCCCAGACAGTCTGGGCAGGGGTGCTCAAGTGAGGGTTGGCCCAAGCTCCCAAAGCATGCCTAAGTACCTTGGTACCCCTGAACAGGAGCGACGAGGCTCAAATTTACTTCGGCATGGGAAAGCGGTTCGTGGAAAGACTCGCCAAAAATTAGACATGTTACGGTGATGATAACGATCCCACGTCCTGGGCTGAGTGCTCAGCATGCTCACCTGCTTCGAAGTGTAAAAACAACAAAACTTTTGAGGAAACCGATTCCATTTGGTTCCTCATGGACGTCCACCAAGCTCAGCTCAACCCTAATCTACCCAGAACCGCCAACAAACAACCATCATGATTTGCCCTCATTTCTCAACTACGCCGACAGGTCGGGGCTTGACCCAAAGTCTACTCTTTATGTTGGTACCCACTACGAGTATACGGTCGCGCAAGTACTTGCCAAGTACGGCTTCTATCTGAAGAGGGTGGGCGGTCACTCAGACTACGGCATCGATCTGCTTGGAACATGGACTGTGCCATCCTCCAAGCAGCCATTGAGAGTCTTGGCGCAGTGCAAAGCCATCGCGAGGAAGTCGTCCCCCAACCTGGTGCGTGAGCTAGAGGGCGCTTTTGTGGGCGCGCCTGTTGGATGGAAGGGCCATGGGGTCTTGGGGGTCTTCATCACCGAGAAACCGGCGACCAAGGGTGTGAGGGACTCGCTCGCGCGCAGCAGGTGGCCTATGTGCTTCATCTCGTGCACAAGAGCAGGGCATGTCCAGCAGATGCTGTGGAACCGCAGAGCCGAGGAGGAGGGACTAGAGGGCTTGGGGGTGGGCATGCGGCACGCCGGCAGGGACGGGGAGTCACAGCTCTCGATGTTGTGGAAGGGCCAGCACATCACGCACGAGGACACGAATAGGGACCTTACTTTCTCTTCAGAAGGGCATGCGAAATAATGAAGCCGCAAACGTCACCGCCGTCATTATTTACAACCAGAACTGATATGAGGCGGTTCGATCCTGCGCAAGAGTCCCGAGAGATGTTATTTCATTCAATGCGCGCATAGCGAATTGCCTTGTTGCCGCAAATGGTACGACAATGCTGGTCTTCTCTGGCTTGCGTATATATATATGCAATGCGTACTAACTCAAAATCCTCGCATTCGACAAACTCAGCTCCATGAGGCTCCTTCATGAGTAGTTGGAACGATGAACATCATTCAACACAAGACGAGGGTTTCATGATCAGGACTTCGGGTACCCGTGGCTGCAAATCAAGCCACATGGACCTCGTCTTCCCGGTCGTAATGCCTGTTGTCAAAACAACGACAACATAACGGAGATGCATACGGATTTCAATCATCCCACATTGCTGCCTTTGCCTTGGTAGCCTCCTCTTCCCTCCGCTTTTGGGCGGCCTTCTCTTCCTCCCTACGCTTACGCTCCTTCTCGCGTACGGCCTTGTCATAGTTCTTCTGCTCTTCCGTCAGCTTGGGCGCCCGCATGCCCAATGCGCCGGCTATCATTCTCCTCGCAACGGCATCTGTCTTTTCAGGCCGGGCTGCGGGAGGGCCGGACGAGCCTGTCGATATATGGTAGCCTCCCGGCGAGTCCGAGGAGGAAAATGTCCCCTGGCCGTAGCTTGGGGTGACGGGTGTCGGTGGAGGGGCGGATGTTCCGTGCGGGTCTCCTTCAGAGGGAGTTGGGTTGTCATCCTTCTCCGTCTCGGTTTCGGTGTCAGACGAGACGTCCTCGTCCTCCCACGAGTCGGCGACCGGCTCCTTCTTGGGCTTCGGCTTGGCTGATTTTTTGGCGTTATTTGTATCAAGTGACAGCTTCGAGACACTCGAAGTGACTTCCTTGGCATCTGAGGCAGACATTTTGGAAGGACGATTGCATCTATATGTGCAGCCAGCCAGGACTTGGAAGCAGTTTGGAAGAGTTATATACTCGATATATGATATCAGATCGAACTGGCGTCAGCAAGTGTAAAACCGGGCACACTAAATCTGCGCCGGTGGCGTAGTGATATATATAGCACCGAATATAACCCAACAGGGTGTCCAGGCAGCCAGGTTGGCTGCAATTCTCCGTGCGTTCGACAAACCGGACGAAGCACGAGCGGGTTCGATAGTCACGTCATGCAGGAAAACTCGAGGGATTTTTCTGCCACGTGGATACTGGTCCAGGAATGCAAGATCTCGTTATACAAATTCCTGCGTCGTCCGTTGCAAAAATCGGAGTCGTGAGTGCGTGAGACCCGGCGAAGCTGAGTAGTAAGCACTCTTAATTCGGAGGATTCACACCTCCCGAGGTTGCAAGAGGTTGGTTTTATATGTCTGGGTAGCTAGGGCCCCTGCAGTGGTCCGACTGTGGGGTGGGTTGAAATCTGGGGAGCTCGGCGGTCTAGGCTTACCTGGGCTTTGATAAGATACATCTCGCAGGGATCTCAGGTAAAAAGCCCGAGAACTTGGTCTGGCGCGAATTGCCCTATGGGACCCTGGAAGGGCCTGCCCACCGCATTGGACCCAACCTTCAGTGGGATGACCTGCTGCGGGACAGCCCGCTGCGGGATCACGTTCTATGAGACAAATTCCTCTGGAAAGAACCTCCTGTAGGTAAACTTCAACAGAAAAAACTTCATCCAGTATGATCTTATAAAAAATAACCTCTTACGGAAAAGGCCTTCAGCACCATGTGAACCAAAGTATAAGATAGTATCTAGGCTAGATAGGTTTGGTCCGTCCCCTCTAGCGCACTATTCCTGTACGTACCTGGAGAAACCTATGGGGTACCTATAGACTCTGGGTGAAGGATTACTGTATGACAACGACTGGTGATGAAGTAAATCGCACACCGTGGCAATCAATAACAATTACCAGGAGAGAACAATCACGTAGTGAATGTAGCGACAGGGTCTGAGAATTATGTAGCGTTGTCTCGGACACTGAGTGTCGTGATGTGAATTGACAGTACTGGGTAAAGACCTGGCTCGTGCGAAGAAACGGAGCGAGGTCGGCAGGGTCGGGATATAGCCGAAGTAGCCACCGATGGTGATGACGAAGAGAGTAATTTTGTCATCCAAACCCATCGAGCACGACCAACGGTCGCCACTGCCGCCGATAACAAAATCCTACTCTCCTTCCAAAACTGTTGTTTGTCTTCTTGTTAGACCCTGGTGAGGCTTTGCTCAAGAGGTCTGCCATTTCACAAGGTCTTATTTCAACAGCAATGCTTCTCCGACAACGAGTTTCCAGGCCTGCCACGCCGGGCCAGCTCACCAGGAGCGTGCAAAGAGCGTTTGCGGTGTCATCTCCAGCACGACTCTCAAATGCCTCAGGTCGATTAGGCAGAAGGCCTGTACCAACGTCTCAGACCCCAAGGTCAGGCCCTCATGCTGAGATTCGATCGACTTTCTCCACCGCTGCGATACTCTCCGACAAGAAAGGACGAGGATTCTTCGACAACGCGATCGAGCCTCTATCAGAAGAGGAGGCCAAGGCGAACTTGGAGAAGCAAAGAGCGGAGCTGGAAAAAGACATTAGTGAAAGCAGATCTTCGAGCGCAGAGGGCCCCGCCGGCGGTGAAGGCAAATCAGACCCCGCAGATGGCAAAGGCAGTGCTGCTGGTGGTGCGGCTGGTTCTGGATCCGGCAGCGATGGTTCGGGAGACGGCGGTCGCAAAGGACGCAAATCAGAAAGAGCGTTGCAAAAGCCAACAGTGCCGGATGTCTACCCTCAGGTTATGGCGATACCGATCGCCAGAAGGCCACTCTTCCCCGGTTTTTACAAGGCGATTACGATTAAGGATCCCAACGTGGCAGCGGCCGTCACTGACATGATCAAACGGGGACAACCCTACGTCGGAGCCTTCCTATTCAAGGACGAGAACGCAGATGACGACGTGATACACAACGTGGATGATGTGTACGATACGGGTGTCTTCGCACAGATTACGAGTGCCTTCCCCGTCCATGGCGAGCAGAACAGTCTGACCGCCATCCTATACCCACATCGACGTATCAAGCTGTCAACACTGATCCCACCTGGACAGAACGAGGCTAAGAAGTCCGACCCGAGCGATACTCCTGCTTCGACTGCAAACCCGACCCCCGAACCAGAACCAGAAGTCATACCAACTCCAAAGTCTGCAGAGGAAGATGCCCCAGTTGACAGGAAGGGCGATGTTGTGGCCAGCTTCGAGGAAAGCGCTGTTTCCTCAAAGGCAGACGGCAACCCAGAAAAATACGAGCCGACAACATTCCTGCGAAAGTACCCGGTCAGTCTGGTCAATGTCGAGAATCTGACCGACGAGCCATACGACCCCAAAAGCCCCGTAATTCGTGCCGTCACCAACGAGATCGTCAATGTTTTCAAGGAGGTTGCCCAGATGAATAGTCTGTTCCGGGACCAGATATCGACCTTCTCCATGAGTCAGTCGACCGGCAATGTGACGGCCGAGCCAGCTAAGCTTGCTGATTTCGCCGCTGCTGTCAGCGCTGGCGATTCGGCTGAACTCCAGGAGGTGCTCTCAAGCTTGAATGTCGAGGAGAGGATGCAAAAGGCACTCGTCGTCCTGAAGAAAGAGCTTATGAACGCACAATTACAGTCTAAAATTACCAAAGATGTGGAAAGCAAGATCACCAAGAGGCAAAGAGAGTACTGGCTCATGGAGCAGATGAAGGGCATCCGTCGCGAACTAGGCATCGAGTCTGACGGAAAGGACAAGCTGGTCGAGAGGTTCAAGGAAAAAGCCGATAAATTGGCGATGCCGGAAGCTGTGCGCAAGGTATTTGATGACGAAATCAACAAGCTTGCCCACCTTGAACCAGCGGCGTCTGAATTCAACGTCACAAGAAATTATCTGGACTGGCTTACCCAAATCCCATGGGGCCAGAGGAGCGCTGAGAATTTCGGAATTCAGAACGCTATGAAAGTCCTGGACGAGGACCACTACGGACTTAAAGATGTCAAGGACCGTATCCTCGAATTCATCGCTGTTGGTAAGCTGCGTGGCACGGTAGAAGGCAAGATTCTGTGCTTCGTGGGTCCACCGGGTGTGGGCAAGACCAGTATTGGTAAATCGATTGCTCGAGCATTAAACCGCCAATACTACAGATTCAGCGTCGGTGGTCTCACAGACGTTGCCGAAATCAAGGGCCATCGGAGGACATATGTTGGGGCACTCCCTGGTCGAGTCATCCAAGCTCTCAAGAAGTGTCAAACTGAGAACCCTCTCATTTTGATCGACGAGATAGACAAGATCGGTCGTGGATACCAGGGCGACCCATCGTCAGCACTACTTGAGCTCTTGGACCCAGAGCAAAACAGTTCATTCCTGGATCACTATATGGACGTGCCCGTTGATCTATCAAAGGTCCTGTTTGTATGCACAGCAAACATGACTGATACCATACCGAGGCCGCTGCTCGATCGTATGGAGGTCATCAGGCTTTCTGGGTACGTCTCGGATGAGAAGATGGCCATTGCAGAGAAATACCTTTCACCGGCTGCCAAGGAGTTGGCAGGCCTCAAAGAGGCTAATGTTAAATTGTCCGATGAGGCCATTGAGGAACTGATCAAATCATACTGCCGAGAGTCTGGTGTACGGAATCTGAAGAAGCAAATCGAGAAAGTATACAGAAAGTCTGCTCTGAAAATTGTTCAGGACCTCGGCGAAGACGTGCTACCAGAAGAGAAGGCTTTGACCGACGAGGGCAAAGCAGCCATGGAAGAGTCAGAAAAAGAGAAAAATACAGCAGAGACAGATCCTGCGTCAGCTGCTACAGCTTCCGAGAAGGAGACGACAGAGCAACCCCGCGTGGCATTGAAGGTACCGGACACTGTACAAGTTACGATCGACAAAGATAATCTGAAGGACTATGTTGGACCGCCGGTATTCACCTCTGACCGGCTCTACGATGTGACTCCTCCAGGTGTCACAATGGGCCTGGCTTGGACACAGATGGGAGGTGCTGCGATGTACGTCGAGTCCATCCTGCAGTCTTCCCTGAAGCCCAAAACCACTGGAAGCCTGCAAATCACTGGAAACCTGAAGACCGTCATGAAGGAGTCGTCATCGATTGCATACTCCTTTGCGAAATCGTTGGTAGCCAACAAATTCCCTCAAAACCACTTCTTCGACCACGCCAAGGTACACGTGCACGTTCCGGAGGGCGCGGTACAAAAGGATGGCCCATCTGCTGGAGTAACAATGGCGACGTCTTTGCTGTCACTGGCGTTTGAGACACCAGTAGATCCGACAGTGGCCATGACAGGCGAGCTGACGCTCACTGGCAAGGTCTTGAGGATAGGCGGGCTGAGAGAGAAGACGGTGGCCGCACGGAGAGCTGGTTGCAAGATGATCATCTTCCCAGACGACAACATCTCAGATTGGCTCGAGCTCCCCGAGGTAAGTTGGCACCAGGACAAGTGGTCCTACCCTTGACACTATGACAGCAGATACTGACGCTGTCCCAGAACATTAAAGAGGGCATCGAAGGACGGCCCGCGAGCTGGTACAATGAGATCTTCGATCTCATCTTCCCGAATCTCGATCACGAAAAGGCCAACACCGACAAGGCCTCCCAGTACAAGGGACCCGACTCCAACGACGGCAGCAGCGACAAGGAGGAGGGCCGCGAGAACGAGTAGAGCCATCTTGGGCAGACACCGGGCATACTTGTTTAGGCAGTTTGCATACACATAATTCTAGACCATACAGGCAGAGCATTACCGGCGTGCGGCATGGTTTAATTTACTTTGGGCAAAGATGACAGCAGGCTGGCTGTCAGACCTTGGGTGCAAAAATAGGGGACGAGTGACGAACACAAAACTCCCCTCTAGGCATGACTATAGATGTACATTACAACACCGGCAGACGTCAAGATCGCTGCTGAGAAACATTTACTGGCGATATATCAATTAGCGCAGAAAGGACGAAAAAGGGTGACCTCCATGTACGCAGGCACAGAGACAACACCCTACTTAAAGTTGGTTGGGTTGGTCCAGGCCCAAAGCGCACACTTTTTGCGACACCATCTGTCCCCCATCGCCCTAGGCCAGAATCATCCTGAGTTGCATGCAGCTGAAGCGACTGGACGAGACGGTCTCTGCGACATGACGCCTTACCCGAAACCCAATTGCAGTCCAAGAAACAACTATTGCGCATGTTGTTCAGTCAGCCAGAGAGGCAGGCAGGGCAGAAGGGAGGGCGGACGTTCCTCCCAAGGGCCCATTGGGTTCGCAGCACTCGGGGTCGCACGACGTTGGGCCGTGCAGCAGCTCGTGCTTACTACGTACGGGTAGGCGTCACTGCTCGGGGGTAACAAGAGCAGGACGCAAGCCAACAGGGCCCGCCCGTATCCGTCCCATGATTTCCTATCGCACGCTGCATGTGGTTATTATTAGTGGGTGCATGGGACAGCAGGTACCCATATGCGCTACAGCAAGGCCCAACCGACTCTTCGTCTCTTCTTCTTCTACTTCCTCTTCCTCTTCCGCTCTTTTCGCTGCCCAACCAGGTCGACTTGCCAGGCGGACGAGTCGGCGCAGGCTGTGGGCGAATCGATCGTATGGGCACAGCCGCTTTTGCTCACCCGCCGCCTGGTTTTGTTTTTGGGTGGTGAGTGGGCACACACCAAGCGGCACCCCACAATGTGCGTGTGGCCGCAGGTGGGCTGGTTCTGCCCACGGGGTTGGTGGGCCACAGCATGCTGGTGTGGGTTCTCTGTATGTACATGTGTTACCTAGGCATGTATAATAATGGGGGTGGAGGGGGGTCTTGCTTGCCCACGGCGGCACGACCGTTGCACGCATAATAAAACAGGAACAGCAGCCATCGTGACAAAGCAAAGCACAGCAAAGCAAAGCAAAGCAGAGTCAAGCAACACAACGCATGGTGTGAGGTTGGCAAGATTAGCCGTTGAAGAAGAGACTCCCCGCCGCAAATTAACAGGCCATCCTTGGACGGGAATGATAGTCGATCGTGCGGGACGTCCCTAAGTACTGTACCTAGCGTTGCCGCGCTCGCCGTCTGGGAACCGGAGGAGAGACATGCAATGCCTGTCTTGAAATGGGATCACCTGACGGGGGCATTCAATGCTTCTTTCTCTCCTGAACTGTCGCCCAGATGAAGCCTAAAACGGAGGCACCCTGCTCGACTCGACAATCGTGACAATACGAGGGGATCGCACCGAACGAAATCGGACACAACTTGCGTCCCCCGTTGAATTTTCGCACGAGACTATTACTGCGAAATACAGCGACGTCTTCTGCGAGCCAGTCTCGGCTCGTCAGCCCCGCCGCGCCATATGACGGTCTTTTGCATTGATGCCCAAGGACTGACTACCGCCATGTCGGATGCTCGATCAGTCAGCCCCCCATCTTGTTCCCCCTGGCAGGCTGCCTACGCATTAGATAGACTACTACTACTACGACTCTACTTCCCTTGGGCCCTTGGAATGGGCATTAAACTAGACGGCCACGACGGCCTAGACCTTCTCCTGACCAAGAGGCTGCCAACCTCGTGCAAATGTCTTGCAGCGACGGATGCCGTTCCGGCCCAGAGAGACAGGCAGGCGTGCCAAACGCCCCGGCGCCAATAATTGTGGCTCCGTGGACAGGGCTGGCATGCCCGCTGCCCGCTGGACATGCCCGTTGACGGAGCCACAGTTTTTCACGTCAGAACATTAGTGCCATCGTGCATCCACAACATGCGGACCCGGCATGAACTCGACTGACTGACGTCAGATCAGATCAGTCGCTTTGCTGATTCCGTCCAGGCCGTAGGCCTAAATGAGTCCCGGCCGCGTCGGATCTGAGCTGTGAGCGTGAGGCTTGCGAACACCTGGCTGATCTGTACCAATCCTCCTCACCCACGGCGGGCCCAGGGGAGGAAAAGCCGTGACTACGGGCTCCTGCCCCCCGCCAGATCTAAATCAAGCGCTGCCAGCGTCATTGGCTGCGGCCAGGCTGCATCCCAATCAATGCGCTGTCCATTGGCCTATCACCTGCCCAAGCAGCAGCAGCAATGTCTGGGTAGGCCAGACCAGTGCCTGCCAGACTATTTGTGCCCATTATCGGGCCATCTCTTCAGGGCTGAGATTGAAGTCGCGAAAGATGATGCCACAGGGGCCAGGTCTTGGTCGACGCCCTGTTTTCAGCCAGGCATCGAGTCGAACATGGTGAGACAAGGGAATCGCATGCCCAGGGGAGCGGTGAAGAGATGCTGTGAGGCTCAAGACCCGGACCAGGGGTGGTCTGGCATATAGGTAGATCCAAGCGGGGGGGAGGGGGTGGGTCTTGATAACCGAATACTAGAAGTATTTGCATGGTTCAAGAGACGACGTAGACCACGCAGACTACTCGATGGATACTGCCCGGATCTTCGGGAACATACAGCCATCATCTTGCATGTGCCCTTCAGTTCATCCCGCCCTGGCGGGTCGACAGCTGGAGAGCACCATGAGTGGCGATGGAAAAGACCAGCCATCCAGCCATTCTTGCGAGGTGGACGGAGGTTTGAGTTGAGTTCTGATGTCGACCAAGTCGCCCAGCAGGGTTCATTGCTGTCTGGCGTCGCCCTGGCTTGGTAGGGTCGGCGTGCCTAGAGTGACGGTGACAGGGTCGTGTCCGGGGAACTGTGGTGATGGCCATGGTCCGGCCTGGTGTGGCTTGGGTCGGTGTGTCAGGCACGAGTGGTTACAGAGATAGACCAGGTCGCCCGAAGATGTCATGAGGTAGAAACTGACTGGCGATGGAGGAGGATACGGTCCCAGTATTGCTCTAACACGTGTGCGACCCCACCATTCTGACCCTTGTCCTCTCTTTGAGTTCCCCTGTCCCAAGCGTCCAACCCGCACCACGGCCGAGCTTGCCAGCCTCCCCCGGTCCAACTTGCGCCCCCAGCCCAACCTCTACGGTCAACTGGTCTTTTGCTACCCCTCCATCCCCCATCCTTCATCGCATCGTTCTCTCCCATCGTGGCAGGGGTCGAGGGTCCCAAAAACAAAACTGCTCAACGACGCTTGCGACCTCGCACGTCCTCGTATGCCCTGTCCTGCCCTGCCCTGCCCTGCCCTGACCGCCAAGGTCCAGAGCACCACGTTCTTCGAGTCGGCGAGGAATTACAGAAAGAAGACGTCCATCCGCTCATCCTACGTTCGAACACGCTTCTTCATTCTCTCTTTTCTCTCGTCTCTTCCCCTCTTCTTTATATCCCTCGGCAACGAAACTTTATTCTCTTGTTGTCGCTTCGTCAGGGTCCAGCAGCCTTCGCACCCAGCCGCCCTCTCTACTATCGTTATATGTCCACGTCCCGCCCCATACAGTTCACTTGACTGTGTCTCTTGCCTCAAAGGCAACTGGAATTCCGGCTTTTTGCTCTGGCCATTCCATGTGGAGATAGGAAGGCCGTGCAAGGTTTCGATCTGCAATTGCTGCCTCAGCCACGGTTCTGTGGATCTGGTTGTCACGCAAGCCTCTCCAATTACTGTATACCCTCTTTCGCCTTCTCCTCCCTGACGTTTCCCTGCCTGTGCCGCCGGCCACAAGTTGCGGCCAGTTTTGTGCACCTAGACCGGCTGATCACACACAACGAATGCCTGCATGCGCGCTCGATGCAGCAACTGGTCTCCTTCGCCTCTCACCCTCACCAGCCTGCTGAGGCCCTGCCTTTGAGCCTCCCCACTCGGCGTCCGCGAGGCAAACACTTAGGCGGCCGCAGGACACAGCAGTGCGAGGAGAGCTTACCCACTGAGACGGTCACGGCGCCATCCTCGGTTGTGTCTACCTAACGTCGGCCGGCCTGCCGGCCACCCCCCGCCAGGCCTTGCATGAGGGTTCAGAGCTCATGAATAAGACATCATAGCCTCTCGGTTGTCAGACTTTTCTTTCTGTTCACCCTTCAGCCTGCTTGCCGTGTCATCCGGCCTGGACTACCTCTGACGACTCGGCTCTCATGGCTCAAGTCAATCCTACGCAGCGAGAGTCTGTCTCAGCTGTGGACACTCAGGCCAAGCAGAATAGCATGTGGCGAAGGTTGTTCGGACAAGGCAATGGCGCAAGCAATGGCGCAGGCAATGGCGCAACGGGCGTTGCTGAAAAGCTTGAGCATGCTCCAGCTACAGAGCAGAGCGAGGATGAGCCACGTCCGGGTCTGATTCGAAAGATCTCACGAAAAGTGGTGCCTGGGTTGCCCAGAACACAAACTTTCAAGAGACAGCAAGATGAAGTCCGTAACAATCTCGAGCCTGTCCAACCGACACCGGTCGAGAGAAGAGCCGTCTCCGTCGACAGACGACTGCATGCCTCCCAGAGCTGTGCCAACTCCGCTGACCCGCGAACGAGCGCGCCTGACTTCATTAGGACCGGCGAGCGCACATTTGCTGTATCTGCGCCTTCGATACCGAGCAGTCCCACGGATGAGAAGTTGCTTGGTATTCTTAGCGGAATGGATCTCGATAATGATGTAGGAGGAGACGAACTCCCTACACATGAAGCCGAATCTTTCAACGACACAGCATCGATGACCACCTCTCAATACGATGCCATGATTCATGAGGAGCTGGAACGAATTTGGATTCTCAACCTTTCCATGCATTTCAGGGACAAGTCTAAGAGGGAGAAGTTTTTTGTCACATATCGTGAAAAGGACGTACATTGGCGGAGAGTGACGATCTCGTTGGACTATCGAAACGCGCCAGACAATTCGCTGGAGATGGACCTCCTCTACACCAAATTCCAACGGGACAAGAGCGCCAAGATATACGAGGCGATCAGAGAGAGCTTGGCCGATATTCAATTTTACGAAACCGTAACCAATCTTAAGCTGCAGACCACAGACGGCAGGCTGCATGTGCATGTCGTTGAAGACGTCAATGTCGGTCATTCACTCTCATCTATTACGCGATAGTGGTACTAACAGCCATGCAGGAGATAATTCACTATCCCACCGTCCGGATGATCAATCACCTCAGATGTCGACGCATAAGGGAAAGCGATATCGATTTCGATTCCCATATGTCCGGCTTTGTGTATAAAGTCCGAATAAGAGGACAGACTCTAATCAAGAAGGAAATTCCAGGGCCTGATACAGTGGACGAGTTTCTTTATGAGATCAACGCACTCAGCCGGCTGTCCAATTCTCGCAACGTCATTGAATTTCACGGTGTCGTTGTGGACGACTACGGAGAGCATGTCAAGGGCCTTCTGATCAGCTACGCGGATCAAGGCGCACTGATCGATGTCCTGTTTGATCATGATCACAGCCTTCCGTGGTTCCGACGAGAAAGGTGGGCGCGGCAGATTGTGGAGGGTCTTTCTGAAATTCACGAGTCCGGTTTCGTACAGGGCGATTTCACCCTCTCCAACATTGTCATTGACGATGAAGACAACGCGAAGATAATCGACATCAATCGGCGGGGATGCCCCGTTGGTTGGGAGCCACCAGAGGCGACTCCGCTGATTGAGAGCAACCAGCGCATCTCCATGTACATTGGTGTAAAATCCGATCTGTATCAGCTGGGGATGGTGTTATGGGCTCTGGCGGAACAGGAGGACGAGCCAGAAGCCCATGGCCGCCCGCTGAGGCTCAGCGAGGAGCTGGACGTTCCGGAATGGTACAGGACAGTCGTTAGCATTTGTCTTGCTGAAGACCCAAGACACCGGATGCAGGCGATTGACTTGCTGCGGCTGTTCCCTCAGCGGATAGAGGCAGACGTTCCCCGACGAGTGCAGCCGTCGATTTCTGTCGACGATGGGCACTCAGTGCAAGAATACGTTGTCGATGGGTACCAGTCCGACGGTCGGCCGGTTATCAGAACCGTCCAGTCACCGCCAGAGTGGTCCCACGGAAGTAGCAAGGGACACACATACGTCAATTCGCCAACTGGCATCACCCATGAGCCCTACTTCTATCCAACGAGAGGCCGGTCTCCACCCAGTCCAATGCCCAGCAACTTGGGCTACGACCAGCGACGTTACAATCCACCCTGGTCACGGCCAACGGGAAGCAGTTATGACCGTACAAGGACTCCGACGGAGAGTGACGTTGCGCCTGACGATGTTGTCCCCAGACACGCTGTACAGGACGTAGCATCCGACAGGAAGGACAATGTGCATGAACCTGTGGGCATGACAGAGAAGCCACCGGTACCCGAGTTGGTCATTGAAGATGACCCTGCAATATCAAGACACGAAGGGCCATTCCACGATGAGAAGCAGAAACCCCTGGCAGGCATCTCGGAAGCTGTTGAACCACAGACAGCACACCTTTCAGACGCAGACCAGTCGGATCAACAAGCACCGTTGGAGCTGAAAAACGAGGCCAGTCGCCCGGAGGATACGGGCAAAGAGGAAGATGCATCAAAAAGCACGAGAAACGATGTTCATGAGAACAAGACGCACAACACACAGACACAAAATCCTCTTTTTGAGAGGTCGGGGAACACAGAACCCGAAGCCCCAGGGAACATCGCTCTGGTCCCTGGTGAGGCACAAGTACAGACACACAAGAGCACGCGCGAGGTCATGGCTCCAAAGCAAAATACGGGGGAAGAGAGAGTCGACAGCGCGATCGAGATGATGCCGCCACAGCACTTGGCGGGGCTCGGAGCCCGGCCCGCGACCTGCCACGGGTCGTCCGCGTCGTCAGAGTCGGCCAAGGTGCCGGCCGACTTCCTGGGCATCGGCTCAGGCCACGACGCGTCGGACGCGGCGCTGACGCCGGTGGGCTCTGGCGATATTGATGAGGACCTTTCAGGCATTTGAGACAGCGAGTTCCCAAAAAACATGTTAGACGACAGCCACGACACGATCAGATATGACAGTTCCACCTATTTCTCTCGTATTTTTGCCCCCTTCATATTCTTTGTATTTCATTGTAGTTGGAGGGAGAGGAGGGGTGGAAGAGGTCATGTTCATTTTTTTTTTACCACGGGCCGGTTGGGAAAGCAGAAGAGACAAGGTCCCAAAACGGGGGAAGCAAGTGATGCCAAGCATTGTTGGATAGCATACAGCCGGCTACGGACTGTACGATTGTAATGAAGCCATGTAGGAACAGGATTCTGGTTGCTACCAGAGAAAAATGTTCGTGACGAATTGATGTCTATAATTTGGCAACTGGCTGGTTCCCGTCGAGTATAGTCCTCGTGGCGCACCCTGCCGTGAGCTGGGTTGCGCAGTGGCTGGGAACTTATATCACTCTAATAACGGAGCTGGCAACTCAGACAACCCCTACCCAGGAGGTCAGATCTGCCATCCCCTCCCCCATGCACAGTTGATGTGAGCACGAGGCGAAAGAATGGACGGAAAATCTATGAGTGTTACCTGTTCGGAACGACAGCGCGGGTGGCGGTTTTTTTCACGGGCCGTTTTGGGACGTCAGGTCAGGGTGTTCTGGCGTTCCCGAGCCGCAAGGGACAAGAAGAGATGAAACAGGGGCCCCATGCCCCCCATGTGACAGCGGATTTGTTGAGAAAGAGGCGGCCGTCCTGGCGCGTCTGGCTCGCCTCGGCTGGTGTAGGCGAGGCCAGGCGAGCGAGCCCAGGCCGGGATGGAGGGGGGCGAGGCGCCGATGGTAGGGCGGCTAGCAGCTCGTCGGGTATGATGCCGTGCAACGGCGGTAGCGTCAGTACCGCGTCATGCCCTGGGACACTGACAAGAACAAGAACAAGAATTGGTGTTGCATTTGTGGCCCGCATAAGCTTTCCGTACATGAACACATGCTTGATGTGGCTCAGGGCCTTTCGCATCTCGGGAATCTGATTCCCACAATGGGCTGGCTGGCTGGCTGGCTGCTGCCGGGCTGGACAGGCCGAGGTTAATCCTGCTCCAGCCTGCCTACCAATTGCCCCCGATGCTTGTTGCAAAGTCTTTGGACCCACGATCTCGAGGCAGATCCATGGGTTCGTCCATTTAGCTGGCTAGCCAATTCATTTTGTTTGCCACCCGCCCACAAAGTCCAAGGCGAAGTGACTGGATTTGATGTCCCAGTGTCTGTGGCCTCGTCGATCCGGTCGAGAGTGCTCGGGTTCATGTTCCATAAGGTTTAGGTATTGGATCGGACTGGAACAAGAAATTCGTCCATGGCTTTGTGCAACGCACTAGAGGTACCAACGTAGTCGTGCTCCCATGTTTCCGTGCGCGCAGCCTCAGCTGTGTGGGGGCCAGCCTCTCTAGAGCACTCTTAGCCTATGTTTCTCGTCTTCGGGTCAGCAACCGTTGAGCTTCGGCTCTCGTGCGAAGGTGCAAATGGCCATTCTGCAATTGGCGCCCACACAACAACCACCACCACAAGAAGCAAAATGCTTCTCCTCTTGCAGGATTGTTCGGGTAGATTAGGGTGTCAGGATGTCAAGGGTGTCAGGATCTCTGGTCGGTTGGTCACGATCCGCTCCCATTCCGCCGAGAGGACTGTTTTGCGGAGAAGCTGCCAGGGCGGCAGGGGGACAGGGGGCAGCATTTCAATGACAGGGCTGAGCTCAGATCCCTGTCAGCGGCAAGGGTGGGGGTCCTGAAGCCTTGGCCTGGTGCCTGTCTTCCCCAACAGGACCCAACTTGTTGGGAACTGCTGTACCTGGGGCCAGGCACGCACATACTGTACACACAACACAGTTGATATCAAGCGGAATCTCGGGCGTGTTGCTCGGGTCGCAATGACTGAGAATGACTGGGTCCAGATGACATTACGACAACAAGACCAACTGTCAGCCTCGGCTGTGTGCCCCCAGATTGCATTCGTTCCATCTTGTGAAAGCCCTCCGCTGGTGTCCACCCACCCACACACTCGTCTGTGTGTATGTATCATTATGCATGTTTGTATACGTCTAGATGTACCATTTGCATGCACGTTCGCGCACCTGCTCGGGTGGTACAGGCGATGGCCTCAACAGCAGCCACCTGCAGCTGGTCTGATCTATCTGAGATGTATCTCTGGCCAGCATACGGAGTGGCAGAGTGGGCGACTGCCCAGCAACTAGAGGAATGAGAGCAAGAGTCTCTGTTGTTGCCACAAGGGAGGTGAATAATCCATCATGTACCACACCCCACCAATGCGCACCTGTGAGTGAGTGAGTGAGTGGGCGAGTGAGCAGGGTGAGTGACACCTGCACGCGATGTCCATCGTCTGCCCCAGAACCTCGGTGTCTCTTTGCCACTCGACAGCTGTGCATGCTATACCTAGACCGTCAGACCGTACGCAATACAGCAAGGAATACCGTCCCAGTGGATATCGGCAGGAAAAAAGCTGTGCAGCATCTGCATCTCTGGGCCCCACCAACAAAACCAAAGCAGGCAAAATCCAGTACAAGATTTCCAAGGGAACTCGACCGGGGCCGTCGTCCGACTTGGGAAGCTCCACTCCCCCGCGGTTCCATTCGCCCCTGCCGCATCCTGAATTCCCAACAAGACCGCTGCTGCTTGAATAATAATAAATCTCAGAGTTCCGCCGAAGCCTTTTTTTCCCTGTCGCTCGTTTGGTTTTTCGTTTGTGTCAACTTCTTCCTCCCATAGACAACCACCAGCCAGTCTCTTGCCTTTGCAGCAAATAATACCTTCAGGGCCTCCGTGTTCTGGGTATTCCCACACCACTCGAGAGAGGCTGTCTTGGACGTCCACCGTCCCTCACATCACTCGCATCTCTCTCACTCACCATGGCCTCCTCCGCACAACAAGCGGCCCAGGCCCAGGCACAGGCACAGGCTATCATCGACGGAACTGTCGACTACAAGCCCGCCCGCTCAAAGCAGTACGACTTGAAGAAGCCGCACATCACTGAGCAGCCCATCACGGTCAAGAACTGGTACAAGCATGTCAACTGGCTCAACGTCACCTTCATTATCTTCGTCCCCCTCCTGGGATTGTGAGTCCTCCTTCTCCGTTGTCGCGCCCAGAGCAAGACAAAAGTATTTCGGTGATCAAGGCTGACCTTGCCATTAGGATTTCCACCTACTGGGTACCTCTTCAGTTTAAGACCGCCGTCTGGTCTGTCGTTTACTATTTCAACACCGGTCTCGGTATCACAGCCGGCTACCACCGTCTCTGGGCACACCGCAGTTATAAGGCCTCATTGCTCCTCCGGATTTACCTTGCTGCCGTCGGAGCCGGTGCTGTTGAGGGATCCATCCGCTGGTGGTCTAGGGAGTAAGCTGAACCTCGCCGTTTCCTCTTGGTCGCTCAGATACTAACCTAATCAATTAGCCACCGTGCCCACCACCGCTACACCGACACCGTGAAGGACCCCTACTCTGTGAGGAAAGGCTTGATGTACAGCCACATCGGTTGGATGGTCATGAAGCAGAACCCCAAGCGAATCGGCCGAACCGACATCACCGACCTCAACGAGGACCCCGTCGTTGTATGGCAGCACCTGAACTTCATCAAGTCCGTCATCTTCATGGGCGTCGTCTTCCCGACCCTGGTTGCTGGTCTTGGCTGGGGTGACTGGATGGGTGGCTACGTGTACGCCGGAATTCTCCGCATCTTCTTCGTCCAACAGGCCACCTTCTGTGTCAACAGTCTGGCCCACTGGCTCGGCGACCAGCCCTTCGACGACCGCAACAGCCCCAGGGATCACGTCATCACAGCCTTGGTTACCCTCGGTGAGGGATACCACAACTTCCACCACGAGTTCCCCTCCGACTACCGCAACGCGATCAGCTGGTGGCAGTACGACCCTACCAAGTGGTCCATCTGGGTCTGGAAGCAGCTCGGTCTCGCCTCCGACCTCAAGACCTTCCGCCAGAATGAGATTGAGAAGGGTCGTCTCCAGCAGCAACAGAAGAAGCTTGACCAGAAACGTCAAAGGCTCGACTGGGGTGTGCCTCTCGAGCAGCTCCCCGTCATCGACTGGGACGACTTTGTTGAGCAGGCCAAGAACGGTAGGGGCCTTGTTGCTATTGCCGGCGTTATCCACGACGTGACCGACTTCATCAAGGACCACCCTGGCGGCAAGGCCCTCATCTCCACCGGTATTGGCAAGGACGCCACTGCCATCTTCAACGGTGGTGTCTATCTCCACTCAAACGCTGCCCACAACTTGCTCAGCACAATGCGTGTCGGTGTCCTTCGCGGAGGCTGCGAGGTCGAGATCTGGAAGCGCGCCCAAATGGAGAACAAGGATGTTTCCTATGTCAACGATTCGTCCGGCAACCGGATCATCCGCGCAGGTCATCAGCCAACAAAGGTTCCCATGCCTGTCGCGAGTGCTGACGCTGCATAAATGAGCGAAGGATTTGGGTTGAAGTCATTTTGAGTCAGCGAGGGTAGAGACTTGGTGGTACTGCTGCGGGGATTACACGCACTGTCACCACCGCTAGCGTCCCCACGATGAGGCACATCCGGGTCAAGCCGCGCATGGCTCTGTTTTTTAAGCAAGGCTGCTTTTTTCAAAGAAGATTGGTTCTCGAGGCGTTCAAGGGTTAACGGGTTAGGGAGGCGGAGTTTTGAGCGCAAATATTTAGTCCGGAAAAACGGACGGCGACACGATCGCTTCATTCGAAGAGTCCATTCTCACCAAAGCATAGCAGATAGTATTCACACGTGAACACGATGATTCTAGAACTCAAGCTAACTCACCCCCAAATCTCGCGCATTGTTTGTGAATCGAGAAACACGAGGAAATACCTCGCGACCGCGATTCGTATTTGCAGGTTGTTGTGGGGAAGAGCGTCTATCACTTCTTGCCTATACGTGATGCGACACAGCTTGAGAATAATTCAGCTCCCCGTTGCTACGATGTGCCCTCGCTGAATTCAGGATGCAATCGCCCCTGGTGCAATCTTTCTGGGGTTTCTGGTCAAATGCACAAAATCACAGCACTTTGCGCACTCTCAAAGGTCGTTTCTGGATTCGTCGAAGCAAATGGGTAATATCATGGGTATCTATCTCCTTTCCCTAGTTATGTCCGCCCAAGTGTGTTAGTTTATGCATCGTGGGGGGGCCTGGCCTTGAGGCGATATCACGCCGACCCTCAGCTGCCCCCATCTCGGCTGCAAGAAAAAAGACACCGCGCAGATCTCTATGATGCATGATAGGAAAGAAGCAGCTGCATATCGTAGCCGGAAAAGGCCCTCCTTCGTCTAGCGGACCATGTCTGCTCCAGTGACCATATCTCTCTTAACCCACCCTTACGCCCGCCATGGGCCTGTTGGGCGCCTCCTGAGCGACATGATATCGCCAGCTTCCCAGAAAATAAATTCTAAAAGCAGTGGGGAAATGAAGAATGGAAAGCTCCGCCTGATCTATCCATCAACTTCTCCATTAGATTAGGATCCACCGCCGGTTCTCCAGTGCCGTAGCAAGGTAAGTGATATTGTGTCGCCACACTCAAGGCCTCTATGCCTCAGTAAGAGGGCCGCCAAGCAAAAGCAGAAAATAGAAGGGAGGGTGGTTTCTAAACCGTCAGAGTCGATTAGAGGCAGCCGAAAGGCGCGTCTGCGGCAGAACAGGCGGGCCGCCCCCTTACTTGAAGAGACTACGCAGGTCCATCAGCCTCTGCTTCGCCGCCTCCGACTTAGAAAGTTGGGCACCGCCGACGCCCTTGTCGCGGTCCATGCTCAGCGACGCGAGCTTCATCTTCTTCTCCTGCAGCTCGCGCATCTTCTCCTCGAACGACTCTTCCATAAGCAGCCGGATGCAATGGACCTCGCGCTTCTGGCCCAGGCGGTGGACGCGGTCGATAGCTTGCGCCTCGGCGGCCGGGTTGAACAGCGGCTCCATGATGTAGACCGAACTCCCTGCCGTGAGGTTGAGGCCCAGCCCGCCTGCCGTGATGGAGACGAGTATCACCTGGACGGCGGGGTTCTCGCGGAAGTCGTCCATGGCTCGGGTGCGAGCGGTGCGGGACATCTTGCCGTCGAGTCGGACGAAAATGATACCCTCTGTTTCGAGAGCCATTTGGATCAAGTCCAGGTTTGTAGTCCACTGAGAGAAGACTACGGACTTGTAAGGTGGCTCGTCCGGCTTGGCCTCACCCATATCTCGCCACTTCTTCAGCTCCTCAATAAGGTACCTAACTTTGGTGTTAGGGCCGGTGTAGTCCTTGATCCCCTTGCCACCGTTGACCTTGCGGCTTCTACCCTCAGCGCGCGCATCGTGCTCCTGGACGGCCCGGGTCAAACGTAGGGCAACGAGACCGGGAATTGCAAGTCCGCAGGCACAGTTGCCGTCTATCTCCTTGATGCAGGACGTGCAGATCAGGTGAAAACACGGCGTCATGTGGCCGATAACCTCCTCTTGGCGCTCTGACTCGATCTCTGCACCCTCCTTGGCGCCCAACTTTTGATTGCATCCCACACAATTGTCGCCATTTGTGTCTTTCATGAGGTTGAACATGTCGTATGCTTGGTTTTCGGTGAGGGCTAGTTTCTCGTCATCGTCGTCGCTGTCAAGATCAATAGGTGAGTCTTGACTCAGACCCTCCAGCAGTCTCAAATCATCTTCGTTGAGGAGGTCCTTCCCACCGGAACAAAACAGACGAAGCCTCAGGATGGCCTGCAGAATGTGGATGTACGTCTTGCCACCGACCATGCGCTCGCGCTGGCCAGCAAGGACATTCACACGGACCTGAGCGTCCTTCTCGAACGCGTCATACATTCGTCGCTCGTCGCTCGAGAATTGCAACTTGATGATCCTGTCGTGCCGTCTCGGCAAGTCAATCTTGTCCTTCTGGCGACGCAAGGTGATGGTATCGACCAGAATTCGGAGCTTGGGAACGATGTTGGGGTCACAAAGTTTGAATGGCGCGACAATGTACTGGTTGAATTTGGTGCGGTCATCAAATGGTTTGATGCGCAGGAATGCAAGTAGAGCGGCAAGATCCTCAAGCTTGTTCTGCACAGGCGTGCCAGTCACGGCCCACCGCCTGTTGGCCTGGAGCCGGCATATGGCCTTGAACTGCAACGTGGACTGCTCTCGAATCATGTGGGCCTCGTCGAGCACTATCCTGAACCATCCGATGTCCTCCAGTGGATGAGGGCCACGCTTATTTGCGAAGCGCGCATTTAGCTCGCTCGAGACAGAGCCGTAGGTAGTGATGACCAGGTCGTACTGTGCCAGCCTCTCAGAATCCTTGATCCGGTGCGGGCCATGGTAGATATGGTACGACAGCGAGTTCGGCTGCACGTGCTGCTTGATCTGCTCCTCCCAGTTCGTGACCGTACTCAGGGGGCAGATCAACAGGGTTGCCTTCGAGTTCCTCTTTGGCTTGGTCAGGCCCAGAGCCTCGGGCTTCGGCGGTGCGAAGCTGTCTGGGAGCTCTCTCGGTGGCCGCGGTTGCTCTGCCGAGTGCACCACAGGCTCCGCCTGAATCCATTGTAACGAAGCCGGAATCGTAGAGGTAACCAGCGACAGCACACTCAGGGTCTTCCCGAGACCCATCATGTCGGCAAGGATGCCTCCCAGTGCTTTGGCAGGAGCGCGGCGGGACTGCTCGTTGGTGATGACGTTGTAGTATGTGAGCTGCCCGCGGGCATCGGTCCGTTTTTGCCACAGCTCATCTATCATGTTTGACGTGTCCTCCCGCCCGGTCATAAATTGCAAGGCTTGCTTTTGGTGCTTCAGAAGAGGGGTCACAATGCGGTCGTCTGGCTCCTGCTCGGGGAGGTCCTCTGTCTCTTTCAGAGAATCAAAGACGCTGAGCACATCAGATCGAATCTCCTCTTCGGTCCGCGCCACAGGCGGCGGCGCGGGGTTTGCATAGGTTCTGGGAGCTGCTGCAGGTCGGTTCTCCTTGGCCAGAGGGTTGAAGACTCGGACATCCTTGTCGACTCTCGTGGGGCTCAGGAGGTTCAGGCCCGCCCTCTCGAGGTTGATGCCGACTGTTTTTGCGTACTTGTACTTGCCATAGACCATCAACTGGAGAGGATACGACTTGGAGATGGGCTTACCAGCCTCCTCGTTGGGCAGACGTCGTCGGATTCCAATCATAGCATCTGTTCGAAGTGCCAGCAGGCGCGCATCGAGAAGCGGGGCGAGTCCATGAGCAGTCCTGGCATCCAGCTTGCCGATAATCCTCCTCGTGTGGTCGTATACCTCAATTGTCATCGACTTGTCTTCGGCTATCCTCCTCAGTACGACCTTGACTTGAGGCCAGCTGCCAGGCGTCAAGAATCTCGAGTTCGGCTTTGGCGAAGGAACAATGTGGCAGTTAACCGAGGCCCCTCCAATCATACCATAACAAACCTCTTGTTCTCTCGGATCTGTAATCTCGACGAGGTCCTCGTCGTCGTCTCCTGATCGACCGTCAGCAACAAGCCCGAGATGGAAATTCCAGTAGGCAGGATGTCCAAATTTACCACCAGTCAGATCAACAGTGCTCTGAGACTGCGGCTTTGTGAAAGAAGCAGCCTGGCCCTCTTGCTGCTTCTGCTTCACATAGCCAGACAGCATGCCATTACCCCCTCTGCCATGGAACCCATTCTTGGACGCCTGGTCCTGCGAGTCCTCTTCAATCCTGCGTCGCTTCGGCACAGGCACACTACTGCGGTCTTGCACATTGTTCATGCGCTCTATCATTGAGCTCATGCCGTTCGGGGTCGAATTTCGAGAGATTTCTGCACTGTCGGGTGTCGCTGAGGGCCGGAAAGGATGTGAGTGGAAGTTTTCGGTAGCGTCAGGAGTCGAGAACTGAAATGCGACCTGAGGCGCATCATGATTTGGAAATTGAGGCCCATTCGAGGGCGGTCTGGAGGGTAAGGAGGAAGGCCCGCCGTGCTGGCCCGCGACGGCCGCCTTTGGGTTCAGCAGGGTCGCGGCGTCCCAAGACTGCAGCTGCGGCCTCGTGATGTGACCTTGATCACGGTGAAGAGTTAGATCGAGTGTAGGAGATTTCCTTTGAAAAGGATCGAAGGGATGCGCAAGCTCGAGCAAAGTTTCAGACTCGGGGATTGATCCTCGCTTGTTTGAGGGTAGCTGGGGGAGGGGGGATATAAAGCTACAAGTACCATTTGGGAGGTTTCTCGAGGCCATATTGACACTCGACTAGCCTTGGGTGTCTGGGCGCTTTGAGTGACACCTTGCTAGGCTGGATGTACGGCTGGAGATCAGATTAAGAAGTCGAAGGTAGGAATCGACATCACAAGGAGGGGCGGAGTGGTCGTCGAGGCCTTTGGCCTGCGGTATGTTGGTTCTCGACGTGGGGGTCAGCGAAGATTTGTCAAGAAAGGCGACGGTTTTGCTTCTTGTCCCTGCGCGATCTGGAGAACAAGCTCGGTGCGAGGCTTCCCCCATTAAACAAAAGGCCCGCACGCGGGGAGAGAATAGGATGAGGAATTACTGGTGGGGTTGAGAAGGTCAGACGAAGGCGTCAAAGTCGAAGCGAGCCTCCCGGTCTAGAATGAGGCCCCCAGGCTGGCTGCTTGCTATTGTACTGCAGCACCCCCAGCGCAAGACGGACCCTGAAGCGAGTGGCAGCCGTCGCCAGCGATGAAATAAGGTGAGTACGGGGCAAGGTGCGTCAGCGAGCCCGAGACGGAGCAGACATTGCAAAGTCAACGGTCGATGATGCAAAAAGGAAATGGGGCGGCGATGAGTCGAACTTCTATCTCTACTCAACGGACGTCTGCATCAGCCAGAGGAAATCGCGACACGCGCTAGAATGCCCGGCCTGGCACATGATGCAGTCAAAGACTCGCGCGGAGGGCGGAAAGTCTTCCTTGGGGACCCCACCATTCCCACAGCCGTGCAGCAGCCTAGACCCAAAGGAACCACCATTACGCACGTGCCACTCAGAAACTGGAGGAGCAGTGGGAATCCCCACCCCTGCCGAAGATAAGTCGCCCTTTTGACGTCGGACAATGTGTGATGTCTTGCAAGGACGTGGGCGAGGCGGGCACGAGGCTATCGTGGTTTGTGAACACATAGTTCCCTGCAGTGTCTACCGTTGTTACTGGGCCATCGCTCATCGCTGCTGTTACTTCCAAGATTCCCAACAGTCAACAAAGTCCCTCGTCAGCTGATAGTCTACTTTTTGCAAATTCAGGTCGACGAGATCGACTACTTGGCCCCCTGACCACTCCAGTTGGCCAATAGCACATTAGTACTTAGGAACATCTATCTCTGCTACAGGGACTACTCGGTTGACATGCATGTCTATGTGCGTATCCAAACTATGAGCCTTGGAAAAGTATCTTTCCCATCTAGAAAATACCAGGAAAGATGCAAATCAAAAATGCCTCAATGATACGATGTGTGAGTTGTGTATTACTTGCATTGATTCACTATTGTACATTTCCGTCCTCGGACCAGTATCTGTTGTCCTCGTGACCACCTCGAACGGGCCAACGGCCAAGCCCACCTCTACTGTGTAGACGTGATGAATAATCCGCACCAAGAGCAAGCTCTGTGCAATCCCTTTGTTTGGGTGCTTGCCAAGCACTTGCTGGCTTGAGGTTCGGGGCATGCTGTGGTTGTTGAGGTCGCACAGGTTTGGTCTGCTGAGACGCCCTCGCTATTTTAACAATTCATTATGGTTGACCGACCTCATGCACAGGCATTAAGTGTATCCATCTTCACATGCTCGTACGCGTGCACTGTCTCCTGTGTCTTTTCACCTTTTCCCCAGCTCTTCTCCGTCGCCACGGACACGGAGCTTGCGTAGTGGAAGCGATGTCCTGGAGTAGCCAGCCGTTCCTTTGCGCACTTTTTGAACTTCAGATAATTAATATGCGATGTCGGAGCAGCCACGTTTAACGTTCCAAATATTGCGCATGCCAGGTTTCTTCGTTGGCTGCGACTCTTGTCTCGAGTCCCGAAAGCTTCTCGTAGTTGTCACGACGCACTGTCGAAACCAACATCCTTCTTGTCTTCTTTAGCAGACAGGAAGCCAAGCTCAATGGTGGCGCCCGGAGATTGCTTGATTGGAGAGAACATCTCTTCCCCATTGTGCGACCTGCTTCGACTTTGAGTCCTCTGTCGCCTACGCTTGGCTAACATCACGTTCGAATCTCCCGCCGAGCGAGACCGAGACGGGCTCTGACTCCGTCGATGGTTCTCAAGCCGGACCGTCATCACCGCGACAAGTCGCCGCTTGGACGCAGATGACGAGACATCTCTGGTGCCACGCGAGTTTGCGCGAGACGCTATAGCTAATCTCGAGGGTGATCGATGACGGCACCGACCCCGGAGAGTCGACCCAGTAGATGGGTTGTGATTAGGCCTGCGGAACGTGACTTGGATGGGGTCCCTACGTCGCTTCCTTCCTCGAGTCTCTGGCTCTGGGTAGTTCAAAGCCATTGAGGCGTGCTGCTTCGGTCCAAAGAACTCGATGCTCGCCTGAAAGACCTGTCGCTCCATTGCCATGGCTTGTTGGTAGCCAATTGGCGAGACGAAGAAAGAAAGAGAGGAGGAAGTAGCAGGGAAAAGGCTTCGTCTTGTGCCTAGTATATGTGTAGGTGACTTCTCCAGCTTTGGGCACTTGGAGTGGGTTTGCGTGGGACCAGTTTTATATTCAAGGGCTGCAACGAGCAACACAAGTGAACTTGCCTATAGACTAGGAGCTCTCGCGGATCGGGTCGCACAAGGAGCTGCGGCGTTCTGTGCTAAGTTGAGGAAGTGGGACGATGTCAGCCCATGGGGAAATAGACGGTAGTGAGGGGGCTCCGCGCTCCTCATTAAATGCTACTCCTGTAGTCGCCCTAGCGCTGGCAGACGCCCCAGACGAGGACGACAACCGAACCACTATACTCCATGGCAACCTTGTCGTCTGGTCACTTGGTTTGAAACGAAACAACGATCCGGGGAGGTCTAGCCGATCAGTGTCGTGCTTGGCCTGCAGATCGCATAGCGCACATCAATTTTCAAGGCAAGCGCATGACTTGCATCCTGCCAACAGAGCTCTGGACTTGCTTTCAATGACAGCGTCCTGAAAGAGGGGGTAAAGCGACGATCCGAGTCAACCGAAAGAGGAGCAAACAGCATAAGGCGAAGGCGGACAGTGCTGGTCCATGAGCGCGGCTTGGACACACACTTGGTTACTGGACTGGCTCTAAAGGGACAAGCAGCCTATCAATTCGCCAGGAGCGAGCTTGGTAGCTGCGCCCTGATGAAGACTTGCTGACTCGGACAAACTTCGTTGATAACTCACACGTGTCGGCAGTGTACATGACGTCGGGAGCCCAATGCACCTTCGGTCGTGGTCGCTCTCGGTTCCCCGAACCCGCGTTTAGAAGTCGGGAGATGCCCAGTGTCACCTCGACTCCGTTTCTCCGGATCCGAGGTGATCTGTGCAGCCGGTCCGGACCAAATCGCACCGGGAGGCACATAGTCGGAGTGGTTGGAAGGGGAGAATTTCCTCATGCTGCAGATTTTTCGCGTCCAATCTATACGCGGACGTTTCATACAGAAGTAGTACATACCGGGTGTGAATTGACTCTGACCACCAATTCCAAAGAAGCGCCGGCGCCGGATACTTTTGCCGATGATTGTCGCGTTGACTCGAGGTCTTACTTGGTCAACTCCTTGGCGATTTGCGCAACCTCGTTTCGGTTGACTTCTTTGCCTTCAAGGGGACCATCCTTGGCCACCACTCGTTTCATGACCTCGCCGGATAGTCTCTTCTCGTCCACGCCCTCGCTCTTGGCTTCCAAGACAATTTTCTCTACGATGGCCCGCAGCTCGTCCTTGCCCAGCGTCTGCACCCCGCTTTCCGCAATGTACTCGTCAATGATCTTGACCTGAGCCTCTTCTTTCGCAATGAGGTCCTCCCTTCCGGCTTTCCGGGCTTCCTCCGCGGCTTCTTGGTTACCACGGGCGGTCTTCCTCAACAGCTGTACGAGCTGGACGTCGGTCTTGATTGGGGACGATGTCTTGGCGGCGTTATTTGTCGCGGACAGGATGGTTCTCAGGACCGACAGTCGGGCCGCGTCTTTCGCCCTCATCGCGGTCTTGAGGTCGGTCTTGAACTTTGCCAGGAGCGGTGGTGCCGGAGAGGCCTCGGCAGAGTACTTTCGACACGCCTGTAGGCATCTGGGGCCAGCATTGAGTCTGAGAGTTGGTTGTCTGAGTTGTGATGATGCAAGCCAGCGGATGGCTCGACTCGAAAAGTTGCTGGCCATGGCTCGTGGACAATTGTTGTATGTAGAGTAGCCGAGACTGCCTGTCGTGGGGCTGTTGCTGCCGTCAAATTGATGTTATGTGGGAAAGTTGCAGTGTGTGAGCCGAAGCGTGGTCCTGACTGGAATTGTTGATGGAGTGGCAGGTCGCGGGTGAGTGTTATGGAGAAAATTCGAATGTGAGCTCGGAGCTCTAGCCACCTCCTGGTTTCCGTTGTCGAGCTCCACGGCGAGCTACCCTTGCACCCACGTGGCTTGAGGTAGGGTAGGTACTTTCCATATTGCAAATAAAGGCACTCTAGTTTATGAGCACTTCTCTGAGACTATGTCCGACGATGGAGGTCATACTATATCTTTTAAATTTAATTGAAAATATATGATGGTATCCCAGCATGATATGATAAACGGCATTGTTCACTATAAGCGAGAGACTGCTGTTGCTCGTTCCTCAGGTCGTACCGTCTACCAGTTTTCGAGATGCACTTCCTCCGGCCATGTCCACGTCAGCCAGTAAGACTGAGTAGAGGTGTAGCCATCTGATCGTGCGATAGGGTATTCCCCATTGCACCAATCTCAATGTTTATCCATATGTGCCGAGTTCCCAATGGTTGTGGTGGTATGCAATGTCTGTTGGCCTGCCAGGTCGCAAGGGATAGTGGGTTGAAACCGGCCAACAGCCCTTCGAAGTGGACACATGGGGCGATTGATGCTCTTTGCCTTTTCGGCTGCTAGACTATCTTCTTTTCTGGCCAATGCACACGTATCTGTCATGGTTAGAATCAGTCGTTCTTATCGTCAACTCAGCGAGCTTCGCATAACGCACACTGGAAAGTAGGCTTTCAACTCTAGGGTTTGTGCCTCTCTGCGGGCTTGAGCCAAGAGAACTTGGACTTCGGTGATGGACATCCCCAGCCGCTCGGTAAACGGGTAGATAGCCAGGGAACTGAGAAGGTGAGACATGTTCTCACGGTTCGCGGTTCCGACCTCTTCTTCCCTCGCATCTAGGCTCCGTCTTGTCAGTCCATCTTCATCACCGCAGCAGTTTAGCGACAAACCGTCTGGCCATCCACACAGAGGCAATTGCATCATTCGGGACTCGACATTCTCGAAACCTGCATTTCTCATCAGGCCCTCCAGCCGGATGCCCACTCTGGCGTCCTTTTCAGGCTGGAGACTCTGCAGGTACAGCCGAGACCTGTTCGTTGTCAACTTTCATCCTATCTTTGGCGTCTTTTCAACATACCACCGCCGAAGGCCATGATCTATATGCACTGTTAGTATCATGCGCTCGGGGCACCACAATTCCAGGCTTTGATGCCATTCCTCATCGAAATTAGCCGGCTCTTCCCTGATGTCACGAACAGTTTCCCCAACCGCAACCCAGTCAGAAGAGGCTTCGGAAGAGGGTCTCCATCCAGGAAGCTGTGCAGTGTGGAAGCGAGGCCGGACCAGAGGAATGAAGCATCGTTCCAGGACCCTTGATCCAAGACACCTGGGATAAACTCACCATCCGTCAACGTGCCATTGTTGGACTGGGCATTAAAGTAAACCTCAACCATCTGACACCAACCACCTGCAACCAACACACGGTTCAACTCTCTTGCATATTCATCCCACCTGCCTGTGTTGATGCCTCCCGCTACGCATCGGCTATGTACAACGTCAAAATGAGAGGAATTGAAGTTAAGCCTGGCTCGTGTGTCAGATCAGCTCTTCCCGTTCGGCTTAGGCTTGGGGATAACCTTTGGTTCAGATCGTCGACTTCGAGGTATAGGTTCGGGGGCAGGTCGGGAGGACTCATTTGGGATGCAATGTCCACGCCGATAACTTCACATCTTGGATACGAATCAGCAACTTCGATTGCCCATGATGCTGAGCCGAAGCCGCAGTCAAGGATGCGTCGCGGGTTGGGTATTGGACCCGGGAATATGAGCCTCCTGTCGAAGAGGATATGGAAAACGTGGTGGAAAAGCTGGAGTCGCTGTGCTTCTTCCTGTCCTTGGTGTAAGCATCCTGGGGTTGACACAGAGAGCAAGGCAATTACCTCATCAACTGGGCCGAAGTATATTTTATGCTGCAAGGCGTGCTTCTGGAACAGCCTGCCATGATGCTCAACCGTCTCCAAATAGGCGTCCGGCACGGGAATACCCTGCGAATCACTATCGGCGTCGTACGTTTCAGTGTCTTCTGCACGGTATGTGGACTGGACAGTGGGAGAATTACTCTGCTTCCATCGAGAATGCAACGTTAACACGCTTTTGAAAAGGTTCGGATGCTCGAGATACTTGTTATGTCACCCTTGGTTCCAGCTTCGCGAGAGCAAAGGTTCCAACGATGCCCAGGAGTCTTCTGGGAAGATGTTGCCCCAAGTGAAGAGACTCTTGTCATTCTACGATGGCCAATAAATACATGCCCAGAACGTTCAGCAACTGTGGGTACTGCTGAGCCTTTGGTAATGCAGGACAGACAGCTAGGAGGTAGGTGAAGCTGGGTGGACCAGGAGGGGACTCACTGACCACAACATAGATTCCCATCCATCCCTTACCCAGAAGCCGTCAGTCCTCACACAAGACATCGCAAAACCGGCCCATGAAAATTGGGCCCCGACTCGCATCAGTCTACTCGGATCAATGCCACGTTGCATTGGACAGACCAGCTAGCAGGGCGGTCTTGTTCTCCCGACAGTAATGGAACGCATGCATAAGGCATACGCACATATGCTCCTCCCTGCGCCAAATTACTAGACTTGACCAGGGCTCGACCTCGGCACCACCCTACGGCAGCGATGAGTCCAGGTCAATTTGCTTCTGGCTATTTTCATCGATACAGATGTGGGAATAACGAGGTCGCCTTGCCCATCGAGAGCAAAGGGGCCACAGTTCAGGTGGCTGGGTCAGTTTTAGTCTGATGCAACTTCATTCTAGCCGCTTCCAAACTTGAAGAACCTTTGTGGGTCGGTCGTTCTGGCTGTCCTGGCTGTCCTGGCAATCGGTGACCAAAAAGCATACATCCCGGCAAGCTTGTCCATACAGTACCCAGGGACTGACCGTTAGCGCAGGTACCGTGGTACACCAGTAGGGGATTAAAAGTACAGTTGAGAGGCGACCCACGATGCCCTACAGGCCATCCCACAAAAATAGGAGCTTGCGAGCTTCCCGGGTTGTTGTCCTATCAGGAGAGAGAAGTTCGTCCCAAGACAGGCCAACTCAGTGGAAAGCTCCAGGCCAGAGTGGCCACGGCACGGGCCAAACTCTGGGAACCCCTGAAAGCTGTACACCCGGAATTGCCGGAAAAAGACACACCCATTGAGCTTTCCTAAGGTTTGAAAACATCACTACCGTGACAGCAGCTAAAGTTGGCAAGCCAGAATGAGGTTTGAGCCTGTCCACACACCAACACGGTGAGGTCTTGACAGTGCGATCCAGGGGTCGGGACCCAGACGCCGACGAGGGCTTGGAGAGGCTGGAGAAACCTTAGTATCGGGCCTCTTTGCCATTCTGGATAACGAAGTCAAGCTTCGATACGGCAAATCTTCCATTGCGTACGCTGACCCGAGGGTAGCAATCCAAAGGAGTCACTTGAACACCGGTCCCGCTAGTGACCGTTACTGCGACCAAGGGAAGCGATCCGCTTGGAGGTTTTCAAAACGTCTGCTGGATTGGCCATTCCATCGTCGGAGGCGGATAGCCAGCCGTCTTGGTCGGCAGATGTCTCTTCATAGCGCGCAATTTCGATGGAACCTCATGGAGTCATGGGTAATTCGGACTAACTTGACGTGGACCATATTTCTACCTATTGATCTGTGTCTTCCACTAGCAGCAATCTACAACTGCAAGCACAATCTGGTCTACTGCTACCATGTACCAGCACCGTTCCCCTCTCATCCCACAGCTGTCGTGTCAAGACCTTAAGCGTGAGTGGTGAGAGTACGAAACGTGCCCATGACCTGTACGACGCGATTGGCCGAACAGCTAATGAACTCCATTGGGGGCTCTTACACAGGAAAAGCGAGCAAGCTACCCATCATGCATTCTGCAAATCGTCTGGTCCCCCCTGTCGACTGCTGGAGTCTGGTCACTGAAACAGAGAGCGATGGCAGAAGTACCGAAGCGGTAAGTAAAATCACGGCAAGGATGCCCACATCTGCTCCGTCTGGCGCGTTCTAGCCAAGTCAATCAATTCCATGGCGATCTCGGGCAAGCCCTCCGCAGCGCTGAGAAAAACGGGCGGACAGACAGGACGGTCGGTCGGGGGGCCCATCCTCGAAACGCGGCCTTTGCGACGAGGGCCGTGGGGTTCCTTTCTGGCCGATCGCTAGTACTGGGTCAGGAAATGAACAGCAGCGCTATTTCGGGCCGTTGCGTCTGGCCAAAATGCAATGGGATGGGCAGCACAAAGTCAGTCTAGGATCATCGCGTCGAAAACGGTGATCCCTCTTTTTTTTGTGTGGACGTTTAGGCCGGACGTTGAGGTCAGCCCGTGAGTGGATACCCGAGCTTGGGGACCGGGGCGTGGCGTCACCCTCCCTGACAGGGCCACCCCTGGCCGCCCTTGACCCGAAATGCTGGGACACTAAGAGCCGAGTTTCCATTCCGTCGGATTACTAGGCGCACACCACAAGTCACTGGCACTTCCAGTCTGTCCATTTCATCTACCTTCAGGGAGGAGCTCACCAGAGAAGGAATCACTGGGTCGGGTTTCGAACGTTTCGACATGAGAGTGTTGTCCTCCAGCCGGTGTCTATACCCACATCTGCAACTAAATTGTTTCATACAGCTTCACCGTTCCGGCACGCGCGCACATTGTGCATGAATTTCATCATCAGGGCATGGGTCTGGCTGGCCATTGCTCAACGACGGCTGCGACTCCTGCAGACCTTTCCTGCAGACTCAAAGCTTCCAAGTAGCACCAGCAGCAGCAGCGGGAAAGAGGGAGCACTGCAGGCAGGGCCCTTTTGCAGCGCACGACAGATGCATATGATTATGCGGCCAAGTGGCAAATTCAGTCAACGGAGGGAGAGATATGTTATGTGATATTTAACCCGTTGCATGACAACTCAGACGGCGAGTAATGCTGTCAGGCAGGGTGCCGGGTTGTTCGTATGCACATCCGGCAGGATGGATCACCGCGGAGTGAGCGATCGGGGCTTGATCCTCCCGACCAGGGGTTACCAAGTGTTTGGGCCGTATTCCCAGGAGGTGAAATGGTGTAATTTCTGGCCAAGTCTTCACATGATTATAGGCCGAAAGATAAGACGCGGGCAGTCAAAGGACTGCCGCTGTAACGTCACAGCGAATGGTGAACTAAACCAACTCCCGGAAGTTTGCAGCATTCTACGGCGGTCGGACAGTATAAAAGTCCCAGGAGGAGGGCTCATTGTGGGGTTCAGATCTCCTGTGGGACGGAGAACGTACGATGTTCTTGACTAAACAGAGTGGGAATATGACCTGCATTGTTTTCCACTGCCGCATCTTGGCAGATGAGATTGCCCGCGATCAAGATGGACCAAAAAAAGACACGATCGCACCGGCCCAGCACGAGCCCGCGTTAAGCTCCACGTTGATGTGTCAAAGCAGCGGTGGAAGGAGATTGCGAGGTTTGAAATAAATACTGGCTGAGGAGCGAGGAGATCTGCGGAGGATGTGGGTAAGTGAGGCAAAGGAGTGGGCACCAAAGAACGGAGGTGCCTGCTGTTGATACTTGGAGACTGAGCAGAATCATTTGGAAATATCCGATACGAATTCGATATCCCCGCAGTTGCCCACGAAGAAGACGACAAAATGCCGACGAGACGGACAAATGATCATCAAGATGATCGATCAGATCGACATAGCCTGGATGATTCTTTTTATTGTATCAGAGCATGATGGCGAATGCCCTTAGTTGCACTACCCGCTCCCTATTAATCATCCTTTTTTTTTCAACTATGCAGAATTTCATCTAGCGGCAGCCATGCCCAAGGCAACACCAGCCAATCTTGTTGGAACCCATGAAGCTCATGTACGGCGTAGCCATCTGAATGCATGCAGGCCCTGTTTTGTAGTTCGACAAATCTAAACCAATCCCTTCGATATGACCAACGTGGAAATCGTGTATGACGCCTCTGACGATGCCGCCACCCATTTTACGTATCTTACAGTCTACCCAGGACGGCCAGATGCTCTTTTTACTCTTTAACACCAAGTAAACACAGGATTCCGCGCCTTGACTGGCTCTAACCTCTCCACGATAACCTTACGCTGGTTGCCCTCCATGCCCTCGGCCGCAGCGTACCCCAGATCCCCCTCAACGTCGTCATCATAACCGTACATGGTCTGGGCGATGGAATTACTATTCCGCCGTCCCAAAGCCGTAGCAAAAGAATACCTCCGCTCGCGTCTGTTGTTGGAGTAGACATTGAGCGTCGAGTGTGACCGCTGCGGCCCGGGATAACTAGTCCCAAACCGCGCCCCGGGCATCTTGGGCCTGTCGTGCTTCGTCCGGGTCGGCGAGGACGCTGCTGTATTCTCGTTGAGAACGGCCGAGTCTTCCAGTGACTGGGTCTCATCCACGGCTGTGTCCGTGATGTTGCCTGACAGCTCAAACCTACCAGGATGAGGCAGGTCGGCTGGCGGCGTGGCAAGGCCAAGCAAATCCGCGGCTGGGGCGGAGCTATTCGCTGCGCCAATATCCATCTCCTCTTCAATAGCTTTTTGAAAGTCCTCTTCGGTTCGCCGGCGCATTTCGGATGATGTCGCCCTCATAGGAACGGCCACGGGAATTTCCACTAGATCATCCCACACACACACTTTTGCGCGGCGGGTGAGTTCTAGAGGGCCGTGATCCGGCGTCTTCAATGTCTCTACCACGTTCCATGCCTGCCCTTTCATCACGGCTATCTGCCGGGAGAACATCTTTTCTTGGAAATCGGGGTCAATCTGGAAGATCCTTCTGAGCGCGAGTTGCGTTTGGCTCCACCACGCTGTCGAGGTCAGCAGTGGTAGAAAGTGATCCCTCGTCTTCTGCGAGAATGGCCTGCCAATCAGATCCACAGGCAGGAACAGCCAACCGAAGGGGAAGCTGTCACATGTGTCAGCAAATCGTTTCTTCTTTAGAGAATTGGGCATTGCGCTCACCTTCGCCAAGCATCAGGATGTTTCCAAGGCCATGATAATGAGTTATCAATGGCCCCTATACTGATTTTTGGATCTCGTGGCCGTTCTGTTGGACTCGACGCTTCCATAGGTCTCTGGGCTTTGTAGGGATATGATGAGCGATTCTGCGCTGGCCTCTGGCTCAAATCTACCGGCCTCGGTCCGTTCACTTGCTCCTCCTCTTCCTCTGTGTCCATGTTCATATGCACAGGCTCCGATGCTATTGAGACTTCTCCAGTCTCCCAGTCAACTTTGATCATCCAGTTGTCGAGGCCTCGGTCCGTATTGCGCATAATGTAGTCCAGTATCACCAATTTCTCGAGCTCTTCTCTGAAAGCCTGCTTCAAGCTCTCTGTCCACATGAAATTGTCCGGGCCCGGAACTGACCGGTCCGGGGTCTCAGCCCCGTCGTCTCCGCCGTCGTCATCTTCTAAGCGGCCAGCGATGGGCCGGCAATTATCTACCCATCTTCTGCGCCTGTTGCGATGCGTGTCATTGGTTCGTACACCCGATAGGTACTGGTCCGGCCAGGGGTGCTCTCGAAGGAAGACATTCGCGTCCTTAAACCCTTTCAGGAAAACCTGGAAACTCCCTGGTTTTGAAGGTAATGTTTTCCTGTTCCTGGAGTAGTTGTAGCGATCCCAGAACGGATAATGGAACGACTTCGATGCAAGCCACACAACATCGGTGTAGGGTACCATGTGGGTTCGCAGTTGGCAATCCAGAGTGTAAGCAGCCGCCTCACTCACGTAAGAGAGGTTGGGAATGAGGCTATCGAGGGTCAGTCACAGGGTCAAATTCACGAGCTCTCCCAACGTACCATGCTCTCCCGAAGCAGCAAGGGAACAGATTTCTGTGAATCCACTTGTTCCACTTCGGGTTTCCCGCTGCGTAAGGCTCCTCATCTTTGGGCTTGAATACGCCCACGACCTTGCCGTCCGGGTTCCGCGCGAAGTAAGATCCGGAGCTGCCTTGTGCGATCATCCTCGGATGGACGCCCTGCTCGATAGCCAGCCGCACAGTGTCGACAATGTACTCAAACTCGTCCCTCGTCATGACACCCTCCTGCGGGACTGCCAGACTCTGCGCCGTGGCGGGTCTCACGCCCTCGGGTGCTTGAAACACACTATGGTGTATCTCGAGCCGGCCCTCGTCGTCGTCGCCATGTCTACCCTTCTTTCCCCGTTTAAATTTTGAAGCTATTTCTTCTGCCCATCGCTCCAGCCGTGCGTTGATTGCTTTGACATCCACGCCCGAGTTGCTCCTAAGTCTCCGGCCGCGGCTGTGTTTTGATCCTCCTGGGCGACTGGCATTGCTCGCATGAGCTCTCGGCGAGGCCATGCCAGAGTGGGGCCGCGGCTGTGACGTATGGTTGTAGCGGGGAGCTCGGGGATCCTGTAAAGACGCAGAACTCTGAAGCATGGGGTCGTCCTCAGACTCATCGCTCGAGTGGTCGGCCTGTTCCAGGCGCTCGTAGCCTGTCGTGGCTGGGCGATTTCGCGGCATGTTGGCGGATGACCTGGGACAGCACCGGCACGAGTTTGAGTACGCTGAAGGGACGGGCGGGGCTTCAGACGGTCGGCTGAATCGAAGTTTCGGTTACAATTGGGTCATTCAGACCTCTCGAGCAGTTTCCAATAACGATAGTCGGAGCTGGTTGAATTGAAGGCAACGAGCGTCTTCCAAAGACGAGGCGATTGTTGTTGTTTTGAAACCCGATCCCTTTCTGGTAGAGGCCCCCCGTAAACACGCCCAAGAATGCAACCCAGAATTACCGACGTAAAGGGTGAAGCAAAAGAGCGTGACGAGGCCGCGACTTGGCTATATGCAAGTCGTGACGCGACAGTGTTGTAAATGGAATACAGCCTAGGTACTCCGTCTACGTGGCGGTGGTGTCGATTACCTTCGGCACTTTGGGGGTGCTGTCATCATCGCCTGGCCCTCCAGCTACTGAGGGTCCGTCCGTCCGGCAGTGGGCTGCCGATTGGCGCCTGGGCCGAGGATGCCCGCCCCCGGTCTCTTGAGCTCCAGGGGAGCTCCCCTGCCAACAGCACTCGCTGGAGCCTATGACAAACCAGACGAGTGGACGTGTGCATAGTTCGTTCGTACAAGGTATCTTGGGGAAATTATCTACAGAATCGAGCCCATGAATGCGCCATCCTGCTCCCTTTTCCACTTTCCTTTTTCCATTTGCGCTCGTTGGCCTTGTGCACCTGGCATGCAATGTGTCGTCAAGACTCCAGATAACGCCATCCAAGTCGTAATTATCACCACCCCTTGTATGCTTTGACATAGCTCAAAGAGTAGACTCATCTTCATTCCTGAACCCGACGTGCTCCGTGCCTTGGTTCGCAGCGCTTAGTCTTGCACAGAGGCTGAGCAGCACCACCGTCTCCGTCGCCGCATAGTGATTCAGTGCGTCGAGGAGAATCTTGAGATGCCTGCCAAAGTTGTATTCCCACGCCTTCATCGTTTCCACAATCATGGATAACAGGGCCTCGGGACTCTTGGTTGACTCGCCATGAGCGGACTGCCACTTCTCCCTGTTTGCCAGCACATGCTTCCACTGGTCGTCGGACATGTTTCTCGGTTTCGTTTTTCCTTGCAGGTCTGGGTCGGCCCTTTCCAGGTTCCTTGTCATCCAGTCGATACTGCTGGTGAACATGGTGCAATTGTTCATGAGCTTGGAGTGGACCTGAGCAATGGTTAGCAACGGGGACGGATCAGGTGCTTCGGCGAATGAGTGTCCTTCAACTTACCCTGAGAAGCTTGCTGTTCGTCAGCATGCACTCCTTCAAGCAAGTGTCCAGGAAATCCACATGATCCTGCATCAGCTCATCCACAGTCCGGGTGAAGCCTTTGGACGCATCATTATCCTTTGCCTTGAGTCGAGACATGAGGGATTGCCAGTTTGGTTCGATCACTTCAGCGGTGCAGAAGTAAAGTAGCTGCTGGACGAAGACCAGCATCCGAGCCCTGAGGGTCGAGACATGTTTCTTCCAAAGCTCGATTTCTTTGCTTGAGCTTCTGCGACACCATATAAAGCCTCGAGTCTGGACTTGCCACGCTGTCGATAACTGCGATTCTAGGTGTCGCAATGACAAAAGGTAGCGAAACAAAGCCTGATACCGCCATATTGTCTTCCGACTAATAACCAGAGACACTGGGAATGGAACTGCATAGTCCAGTTGCAGAGACGTAAAGCCATTAGCCTTCTTGTCACTCTCAACTGGCTGATCCTTCAGAGGTTGCAGCGCACCGCCCTCCTCAATGCCGGTGATATTAACGACCCGCTGAAGGGACTTGATAAGCGTAATCTCGTTCATCTGTACCTTAACATCCTCCTTGAAAGGATCCAGTGCCACGATGCTGCCTGGCTGCCGCAGCACCAAATCCAGCAATGACTGCAACTTGGCAATGTTGACGACCTGTGTTGGTTTTCGCAGTTCCGAGACGCTGAGTTCCAAGAAGTAGGTAAAGTAGTCTGATGGGTCGAGAAAGAAGTAGTGCTTTAAAGATCGCAAGCGGTCCGGTAGAGCATGAGTCGTCAACAGCAGCTGCATCAAAGACTCGTTCGCGTGCGAGTATGCATTGTTGACATTCTCCAGGAATCGGTTGTCGTCAAATGATTTGGGCTTATCCTTCACGTCACTGCTGACGTCCACGCCTCCACATTCGCGGACGACATTGAGGTATTTGCCAGCAAGGAGCACCTTCTCCTTAACTGCCTCGAGCTGCGGCGGTATCTCCTTTTCTCTGATCGTGTAACGCCGCTCCCAGTACTCATCCGTGTAATCTTGTTCTAGCCTCTCTCGGCGCAGGCTCTTTTGCTCCTTGATCAAAAATTCGCCATGTGGGTCGTTGATACTTCCATGGTGAAGCCACTCATTCAGCATGACCATGTACGGCTTGCTCGAATCTCTGAGGAGATTCGTAAGCAGGGCTCTGGCCGCAGGATCTCCGGACATGGTCTCTAATCTCTTCGTGATGAGACCAAGCACCACACCCCCTTTGCATATTTTCTTTCCTGTCATGTTCCCTGGCATCAGATCCCCGCCGTCCCTCAACTGTTCCAAGATCTGGTCGAAATCATCTGCACTATCACTTGACTCATCCGTTTCTTCATCCAAGAGCGCATTCCGCTTCAATAATTCATGTGCCAAGGAGTAAAGTTGAAACATCATATGGCTGGTGGGCAGTATGTGGATATTCAAAACGTGCAGTGTGAAGGCGTCGTTTGTGAGGAACTGCGTCTCCAATTGTGCAATGAGGACGAGGTAGTCCTGCAGGAATTTCCGAATTGAGGCACACAGCGCATGATTCACTGACCCAAACTCCTCCCGGCTTTGCACATCGATAAACGTCTCCAAGGCAGTATAGTATGTTGCCATTTTCAGCATGGACATGGTGAGGTCCTGCAAGCTCGGGTCCAGGCCAGCCAGGATGCGGTGCGTCGGACCAGCGAGCCGGTCTCTTTCCTCGTGAGGGTCATAGCCTTTCGCAAAACGGATGTATTGCCCCTCGTAGCCCATGAACACGAACAACAGATCCTCCAGTATGGCAGCCTCCTGTGCCTCTAACGATAGTTCCGACAGGGGCTTCGGTTGTACCGAAGCAGGCGCGTGCAGTGCTAATGGTGGTATTGATATTCGAGAGGCTAAGGGCGCAGAGGTGAGTGGTATGAGAGTCGCTTCCGGTTCCCATGGGGCTGTAGCAGTTGCAGGTCAGCATCATACCCATCCGCGCATGCTCAGGGGTTCACTCGTACCTTGTAGAGGTGCCTCTTGCCTCAAATCTTTCGAGGCTGTGTCCGCAGCCCTCCTCGGATCTGCCCTGGCTTTACCGGTCGACATAGATGGCACATGCCTTCGGTCTGGACTCTTCGTCCTGGATGTCAAGGTCTCGCGCGTTGTCACGGTGTGCTTCTCGGTGCGCCGCTCTCTCTCCTCGGCTGATCGCATGCTGTTCACCCGTGAAGTGCCCGACAATGTCCTCTTGTGTGGCGGTCGATCCGGTCCCGATCCCGGCGAGTCTGTGCCTGCCTTCTGCGACCTGGACTCAAATGAAGTCCTCGTGGTATTATCACGGGTGTTTATGCGGGGCATTCGCGACGACATTCTGCTGGGCGCGGACATGGTAGCCCGTCACGTCTGGACGCGCAGCTGACTGCCCTATTCTGGTGGCATGGGTTGCAAGAAGTATTGAGGCGGCGTGGGGCTTTTCGAGGAATTGGTGCTCATCTGTTTACTTGGGTTGGGCAAGTCGCGATCCATAGATTGATACTGCTCTAAACCCATGCGCGGCGCGTCACCGGGTATCCAAACCCACCTATGTGCCTTAGATACGTACCTACCCACGTACTCCTTCAAAAGCAGCTTGGCGGGGAGGTGCCTCTACTATGTACAGTAGCTTGCAGGGGTCCCAGGGGTCTGCCCGACACTCAAAAACCGCTTAGAAAAGGAACAAGATAAATCTACCGTCCATAAATTATTGGATGTGATTTTCCCTGTTGTTTCCAAAGACTCTATACCGCATTGAATAATACCACAATAGGTTATCTAAGCAGATGCAGTGCAGTCCGTACTGGTCAAATCACACGTCTGCGGTACCTGGGAGCAGCGCTACGGAAAGTACATCTAACTGTAGCTCCAGCTGCTTTCATTATCCCTGTCAGCTTCCCTGAGCTGGGCTGTCGCTGGGGCAGGCTAGCTTGGTTACGACACTTGCTCTGCCTGGTGAGCTCCCAAGGTCCATCACCAAACAACAGCTTCCCATCTTCTCACTTACTTACGTCCCAACCTCTCGAACTCGCACGCCAGCTCTCTACCAGCAGCAGTACTCGGCACTCTTCTTATTTTCCTCTTCTCACGGGTTCACTTCAAAAATACCGCCAAGATGTTTATGGCACGATCAGAATACGGTCAGTACATCCCACCTGCCCTCCGAGTTCCCCATTAACAAGTTGTATCCAGACCGGGGCATCTCTACCTTCAGCCCCGAGGGCCGTCTGTTCCAGGTGGAGTACTCCCTCGAGGCAATCAAGCTCGGCAGCACAGCGATTGGCGTCGCCACCAACGAGGGCGTCGTGCTGGGCGTCGAGAAGCGCGTCACGTCCACCCTGCTCGAGACCTCCTCCGTCGAGAAGATCGTCGAGATCGACCGCCACATCGGCTGCGCCATGTCCGGCCTGCAGGCCGACGCCCGGTCCATGGTCGAGCACGCCCGCGTCGAGTGCCAGAGCCACGCCTTCAACTACAACGAGAGCCTCCGGGTCGAGTCCTGCACGCAGGCCATCTGCGACCTCGCCCTGCGGTTCGGAGAGAGCGCCGACGGCGAGGAGAGCATCATGAGCAGGCCCTTTGGCGTGGCGCTGCTCATCGCCGGGTACGACGAGGATGGTCCGAGCCTGTACCATGCCGAGCCCAGCGGGACGTTCTACCGGTATGATGCAAAGGCCATTGGCAGTGGAAGCGAGGGAGCGCAGGCGGAGTTGCAGAATGAGTACCACAAGGTGAGTGACGACTTGTTGGCAGAATCTGGGGTTGGATACGACTAGATTGTGAATGGTGTGCTGACATTCGTCTTAGTCTCTTACCCTGATAGACGCAGAGACCCTGGTGCTCAAGACCCTGAAGCAGGTGATGGAGGAGAAGCTGGATTCCAAGAACGTGCAATTGGCGAGCGTGACCAAGGAGAAAGGCTTCCGGATATACACAGACGAGGAGATGGCCGCGGTCGTCGAGCGTCTTCCCGCCAACTAGGAGCTGTACAAGGAGATGCTAGTGGAGGAAAAGGCTCGGCTGAGACGAGCGCTGGAGGAGCAGGATAGAGTCAACAAGAAATTGGCCGAGAGCCTTGCAGGTTATCCTGAGCACGTTGCCGCCATGACCCCTCGCGTCCGCGGGATACTCGCCGCCTACGGTTTCTTTGGGGAGAAAGCTGCGGGGAGTCATGACCTAGACAAATGAGACGACGAGGTCGCCGGAAGTACAAAGGGGAGGGGCCTCCGCTCATTGCGAATTGTATCATTAGTCTACTGACGATTTGAACGACTAGACAAGAATCCACAATGGTATTCCCACTTGGAGAGCCATCAAATAACCCACCAGGTCTCAAGACCACCGCCTGTTTCCATCCTGCACACGCTTGTATAATTCCCAGTGCGTACAAGTAAATGATCGAGTGACAGGCTCAAGTCAGGCAATGTATACAAGCTCGAACCCTTTGTTTCAGTCCTCCAAAGTCAATCTCTCCATGTCGTCCTCAACACTGAGCAATCCAAACGCAACGTGCGCCCGGTCCGACCTCTGCAGGACCGGCCTGTTATGCCCTTCGTCAACCTCCTGGATCCGCTCGTCAAGCCTGCGTGTCGTCCAGCCCTGCCGGAGCGCATCGGACTCGGACTCGGGCTCGTACACCGGCGCAACACCCATGGCTGCGGCTTTGCGCCAGGCCCCCTCACAGCCGCTGGCGATCTGGTCCCCCGTCTGCCACCCGGTGTGCCGAGTGATCTGGTGGAGCAATCTAATCGCCCACTGTCTCTGAAGCTTCCCTCGGTACTGCGTTGAGATAGGTCAGCACTTTTGTCATGATGTGTGAGATATCATGTACGAGAGGCTGGGCACATGGGTGAGATTGGTCATACCTGAACAGCGCCAACAAAGATGGGAAAGCAACACTCGATCAGCGCGGAGGACTGGAGCGTGCTGACCACGCTATCCACGGACAGGCCGTCAGCCACGCCGGCCGCGATCCGTCCAATCTCGTCGGCATATGGGTCTGTCTCCTTGGCAATCATGTGCGCCGCCACCATCGCGAACGGCGGCATGCTCGGGTGGGCACGGTGCAGTATTACCAAGCCCATGTAGAAGTTCATCCAGATGCCGGCGATAGCGTACGCATGGTACTTCAAGGTGGGACCAAAAGGCGAGTCCTTGGGCGGTTTAGACTGATCGGGGTCGAAATCTGGCCCAAGGATACTCTTGAAAAGCTGGAACGCTTGCATGATGTCGCTCCACTCCTCGAGAGCCTTCTGTGTGCTTGTCTCCAGGTCGACGGCATTGAGGATCTGTTCGGCCGATGGGAAAGACTCTTTCGGGGGGCTGAGGCCTCTGGGCAATTCTATACTACCTCGCCCGGGGAACATACCGGCGAAAAGCGGGGGCGAGGTTTGTCCTCTTGGGCTTGCGCCAGTCTCTTGTTCTCTGGCCTTCCGTTTGCGTGGCAAATCGTTGGCCACGAAGTTGGATAGTCGACTCAGAACGAGAAGGAGATGATCGAAGGTGCCATATCTGCAGTCAGTGTCAGCTGGCACACGCAAATACCAGTAATAAAGGACCCTTACACCTGAGAGATCCTGTTTATCGGCGCTCGTGGTGGACATTGCGTCCACAGATCAATCTCCATACTGTTTTCTTGTCAGCTCGTTCCTCAAGTCAACACAAGCTGCGGCGCCTGAGGACCTACAATAACTTTGAAGCTCCCAGCGTGCTCTGGTATACATCCATTTTGCAGAACCACCAGTATAGATCCATCATAAGTTTATAACTTTTAATGTCGCGATTGGTACATTGCCTCGTCTTTGAATTGGCGGCCGACTCGTTGGAATCGTCCACAAAGTTTACAGGCCGCCCCGTCAGGCGGCTCACCAGGCCTAGGTCGATATCTGCGACTTCGTGGCTCGGGCTGCTCATATGTTGGAAGAAAGTACCGTATTGATTCTGAGCCTGAGTCTTTGCGAAACGCCGACGATTTTTCTGGTGAATTGCCAATATTTGTCTGCTCAGCTCTCGAAAAGGTGTCTCTTTGATGAGCTGCCGTGCCCCAAGCATGTGCGTACACCACTTCTCGTGATTGCTGCTCCAGACTTCGTAGAAGCCTAGGAGAAGCGTAGCAGCCAGGGTAGCTGGCTCGGCTCTTCTAATCGCACTTTGGTAGTTCTTGGAGCTCCTACGGGTGCACAAGCCATAGTGCAGCCACGATGCCGTTGGAACGTCACCATTCAACACAGCCATTTGTAGACTTCCTATGGCAAGTATTGCTTGAAGAAGTGCCGGATGTTGTAGAGACGCAGAAGGCAGGATATCTGCAAGGATCAGCCGTGCGATCTTGACAAGCGACCCCAGGAAATGCCTACTCACACGTCCATATGTGGCGATGAGGCTCGGGGACAGCTGTGCCCGAGAACGTCCGCGACGGGTCGGCCGAGTTGCGCTCGTACATGGATAAAGATGGGGCCGTCGTCTTCATAAAATATTGAAAAATTCGATATGTCTGCGGATCGTTCAGGGGTGTATCCATGGGAGAGGCTAAGTAGTTGGCCAGTATATTATCGCCAGAAAGTCCATAGTAAGGACGCATCTGTGTGCCATACAGATCAAGCGAACGATCTTCTATCATGAATCCAGGGGCTTCAATGGAGTTGCTGGGCGACTGTCCGTCCTCTCCTATCACGACGAATGGCGCTTCCTCTTCTTCCAGTAGCCAGGGCTCTGCTTTGATGTCTCTCACGTCAAGCTTGAGAGAAGAGGGTTGGGAGAAGGGCGGTGATATTGGTAACGTTGGCGAGTTATCTAACCTCTCCATGCTGGCATAACTAGCAACTCGAGGAGCCAGCGGTGCAGAGTTCGATGGCAGTGGTTGGATTGGTGACTGTGGTGGATTATAGAAGTCGAAAACGTCTGACTGGTTCATCTGAACAGGAGAGTCCAACAAAGCATTAGATTGCTGAGCGAAGAAGTGGTCAGGGGATATCTGGCCCATGTAGTACTGCGGATGATGGACGCCCAAGCCGAGCGCGGTCGTTGAATTGGCTCTTGGGAGAGCACCGGGATATGGTCCTAGGTATTGATAGTGCTCAGTGCTTCCAAATTCCAGACTAGGAGGTTTTGGAGCGATGAATGGAAGAGGTCCTTGTGATGACGAGGACGCTTTGGCATGCGTCGATGACAGCTGGGCATTGACGAGTGCTTCGGTCGGGTCCGGATGATAATGAGGTATCGGCCCAAAGGGGCCTCCGGGAAGCGCACCCATAGGGTTTTTGAAAACAACACGCGTGTTGTAGCCTTCGCATTGTCGCTTCGATTTAATACAATTCTGACAAATGGGCTTTCCTTCATCACACTTGATGCGGCGCTTTCGGCATGCTGGTCGGCGTCAGTTTCAACATATCTTAACGAGGAATGTACTGTGATGAAAGGGGAGGAAGGGAACGTACTCAGACATCCAGTCTTTGTCCGCTTCCTAATATTGGCCTTTTTGGGGGGTGAGGGATCATTATTTTCCATCGCTGGTGACATCTCTCGAGGTCTGAAATCGTCCGCCGGAGTACCCTCAGGCACTACCGCAACTGAATCCATCCTCGTTGACAGGGATCCCAGAGATTCGCAATAGCAGAGAAATTTGTTGCTTTGTTGATACGTGACCGTTGTATTCGAGGTAGTGTGAGAGCCCGAAGCCTTCTCGCATTGTCGTCCGACGTTCGGGAATCAAAGTAGACTGTGTTGCCACCCAGCGCGAATCCGCCACGGGGGAGGGGGCAAAGAGCCAGAAATGACCCAAGCCTGAGTCTTCGAAGAACACAGGCTTCAAATTTCTGGTTGTGTGATTTCAGAACAGTCAAGCAGAGCAGCGATACGCAGGAGGGAGGAGGAGGAGCAAGACAGTCCAACTAAGTTCCGCCGTTGTGCGCAGTTACGGGGAGGGAGCTAGGAAGGTAAGAGTGCAGGGCCCGAAGGATATGGGCAGACCAGAACGGTATATAAAGCTGCTCAACAGAGCCAACTGAAACAAGCCAGTGTAACTCGAGTGTTACTTGCAGGTGCCGGTGGAGGCGAGAGTGGTTGGCCGCTGCTCTTGTCGTACTCTGATGCCTTGTGTGGGATATAGACCTGGGAAAGGACAGCCAAGTCCACTATCTGTTGGCCGGTCCAGATTCAGTTTGCCATAGGCTATCTTGTCAGTCTTGCCTTCTTCTGCGGGATGAAGTTCAGGAAGAGGAACGCGAAGGCGATGGTAGCGTCGCGTGGGACAGAAACACAAGACACAACAGCGTCTCCCCACACCACAGCCGCGGAAGCCGTACCAGCGTGGGATCAGGGTCAGTCGAGCGTCGAAGGCTTATCAGGCGAAGAGCTCCCAGGGAGGAGGGAGACGCGCAACACCTCGTGCCGAGTGTTTATGAAGAAGTGTAGTGTTCATGCAGAGGGTCGAGTCGAGCTCGAGTACACGAATGTCCTGTGATACGCACGCTCTGGGGCCTTGATCAAGACCTGATAGTTTGAGGGGTGTTGCAAGTAACAAAATCCTGAAGGCTGAGTGTTAAGGCAACATCAAGGCGAGCACGACTGACATCTATATACCCAAACGGCCCCCAAGCTCGGGCTGCTCCTTTTGGTCCGGGCTCTACGACACGAGTCCACCCCAACAATCCAGAGCCACCTTTGGACTACAGAGCTCATCGAACATGTACAGTCTTGACAGAGACAGGCATCCAATGAAGGACAGACGTCCGAGGGAGGGAACGGCGTGGTGCTAGGACCAGGGAGCCGGAGGAATTAACCAAGATGATGCATGGACAGAGGAGACACGAGACAGAAGACAGGGACCATGGATGGAGCTGAGAAGGACAAGGAGACCGGGAGGGAAAGATGAGGTATCTCTCTCGGCCCTGGTCTTGGGAGGAGCTTGCTCAGACGGCGGGAGTGCACATTTGCTCGAAGCCATTGTCGGAGCTGAAGCAGACGGCGAGAGGAATATGCACACCGCATTGTCCCCGTCGAGTGTCTGGGCGGACCGGCTAGTCAGAGCAGATGATGTCCTAGAGACGGACTTGTGCGCCCACGACGGCCAGCAACAGGGCAGAGCAGGTGTCGGTGTGCGCCGCAGCTCCCTGCGTGGCAGTACATATCGCGCCGGATACCTACGTGTGCCTCTGGATGTCGACCATCCTAGAAGGTTTTAGAGGCTCTCCTGTGCCGCGGGCTAGATTGGGGACTGGCACAAACCTTGTCGGACGAAGGCATCTAGAAGCAGGCCCAGTCGGGCAAAGGATGAGCAGGGCGGGTAGCAGCGAGGTGAGGGCCGGCCTCTGGCTGGCCTCGACGGGCGACTGAGAAGCTAGGTGCGGTGGCCAATGGCTGGTGGCATTGTGATGCATCGATGTTCCACGACGGAGGCTGCTGTGTGACGCAAACCACCGAATGTGGCAGCCAGAGATCTAGGGATCTGTCTCGTTGTTGCGTTGGCGCTGCGTTGCGTTGCGCTGGCGTGGGGAAGGAGGGTGAAGACGGAGGAGGCCCCCCCTTTTCCCCTTCCTCCTCCCCCGTTCAAACCCTGACAACCCTCGAAACCAGAGGCAACCTGTGGGAGAATCAGTGAGTGAACGCGACTCACAAGGAGCTTAGGATGTTTGTTGTCTTGACATCCATCCCTTGCAGATGCCACACAGACTCACATGTAAAGCAAGGAAGGATTCATTGCATATTGTGGCGTCGCCTCTACAACCAACGTGAAAAGTATGCCATCGACGGCGCTTGCTAGGGCCAATCTGGGCATGGTCTGAACTTGACAGGAGCGAGCGGGAACAACGGAACCGGCCGTTTCGATGCGGACTTGACAGGCCGCCCACTCTTGGACTATACTCCCGACATTCCCTATAGCTCCTCCTGTTCTCGCAGATACATCGGTACCTGGCTATTTCGAGGTGTGATCATCCAGGCTGCCAGGCTTCGTTTCCAGAACGCCCACTAAAGTGCTCAAGCAGACGGTTGTCGCGGCTGTCGAGGCTTCGATTAGTAAATTCAGACGCGCATGCTCTGACTACCGCTCGCCTTGGACGCAGCCTTCGAACAGCCCCGTCGCGCTTAGTACTACACCGGCGCGTCGAGATTACTCACTCAGCTCTCCCCTCCGGCCCTCTCTCCTGGCTGTGATATACCTGACCATCAAAGACTTGCCAACAGAAGGGGATTCCGCACTCCAGGCAAAAGTAAGACCGCCAGTGCTTCATCGGACAATTTCTGACCTCGAGACTCGGCGGGTTCCGAAGCCCGCCCACAGAGCACACGGACTGAAGTTCAGACATGCCCCCTTCCCAACGGTCGATCCGCTAGGTCAGGACGGCTCGTGTGGCATTGGACGGCCCGATGACACTGACGCATGCCAACAGCATCTCCCGTGCGTCCCTAAGGCAACCCCCGGGCCCTTGACGACGTGCTCCTCAAGAGCTCGCGGTCGGGATGGGCTCTCTCAGCCCTCACACGGGGCAGCTTGGCTCATCTCGTGCTCCAGAATGCAGACGGGGACGCGTCCTCTGGTCGAAATGGGCCCATGAGCTCCAGAATGCTCCTCATGCCAGGTACTGATAGCTCTCACGAGCTTGGGCACGGGGTCTCACAGTCTGGCCATTCGGCTTGGTTCCTGAAGCAGCCTCAACTTGTTAGTTGCCAACGTGATAGGCCGGTGTTAGCTGAATGGCCTCAAGGGGCTCTTCTCTCTAGACTCCGGCTCCTCATCGTGACGAGGCCCGTTGGACATTACGGTTACGGCCGGTCCTGTCCCACGTCGGCCACCTCATCAAAGTCCTGCATCACCCAGAATGCTCAGATGCTTGTCAATCTCACCAGGGGTCTCCGAACGGCAGTTGGGAGATAGCGTAACCTGGGGAGGATGCAAACTTCAAGCCACAATGTGACTCTACGTCCGCAACTAGCGGTAGCCTCCATCTAGTTCCCCCCTTCATCCCCCTACTCCAGCCAACCCACTCCAACAATGACATTCTCTTGACAACTGCGCCGTTGAGCCGCCGTTGCTCGTGTATCCATGAGCTACTTAGTTAGCTCCGGAGGAAGCCCGAGCTCTCGGACCGCCTTCTTTTTAAGTTTTTCTCCTCGCTTGGCCGGCCTCTTTCTGACGATCTGCTTATTGCCCGCCCGAAGGAAGAGGGAGGAGATTCCACACCGAAGCCGGAGTCAACACATATCATAGGATATGGGTGGATGTCGCCCGCTCGTTCCACGGCGCCGGCCGAAGACCATAACTCCACTGGCCGGATGTAACGACTCCGGGGACTAGTCCAGAGCTTGTAATCTCATACCACAGACAGGGCATTCACGCTGGACGTAAACAAGCCAATATGAGCTGTGTTCGTTCATTTCATCGAGATTTGTTCCCATTCGGAGCTACCTCGTGATTACGTGGAATAAGTCCACCTGCCACCGCCTACCCCTGTGGCGATTCCACCAGACAAGGCGACCGACTCTCCGTTGTCGCTTGTCAGAGATCCCTCCGTGCCCTGCGGCAGGATGACATCCCCCGTCGTCCCAGCGGGAGCCTCGAAGCTGAAGCTTGTGATGGCCCCACTGCTGTCCGCCCCCAAGTCGACAGCAAAGCTCCCCAGCGTCGTGCTCATGCCTGAGCTCACGGCGGTAAGACCACCTGCCAAGGGCTCGATCCTCCATGTCTGGCCCAAGGCAGCCGTCAGGTGGATCCCCGCTACGTAGCGGCTCAGCAGGCTCGTTGGCGCCGAGCTCCAGCCGTGAGCGTGGCTGATCCTGGGGTCGTTGCGGTAAGGAGCATACACGAGGCTGCCGTCTGCAGCGTAGCCCTCTATAAACGATGAGTTGGTCATCCTCGGGTCGTCGAGCATGAAGCCCCACTGCAGCCGCATGAGGTCCAGCGCCCCTCCCGCATTGCCTCCTACGAAGTGCGCCTCGAGCTCGAACCCCGTGGCGAATGGCGAGATGGTCGCCGGCGTGGAGTTTACCTCTGGTGCGGGTGCGCCGTAGGTGCCCCAGCGACCCTGGAGGTTGCTGATAATAGAAGCCTTTTGCGCGTCGCTCTCTGTGAGGTTCCCGAGCACTGGATCAAGGTTAGTAATTGCTTCGCCCCCATCTTGAGGAAAGCTTCTAAGATAGCATATGTGCTAAAGGCTAATAATCAAACTTAACGCGGTTGTTAATCAAACTTAACGTACCAGCAAAGCTATTGCCATCCTGAGGGGTCAGACTCGTATTTTCGTTATCTGTAAAGAGCCCGAGTCCCTCATTCCTGTGAGGTTATTAGTCGTCAATCATGCAGCCTCAAGAAATATTTCAGAAGTACTTTCCGAGGGGTGACATAGTGCAATATAGAAGAGAATAAGTTTGTACGTACCAGAGAAGGTTATTGGCAGCCTCCTTTATTCCGGCCGCAGCAGTCTGATATGATGACACGGTAGCGTCGTCCCCCAGCACACCTGCGAGTTCAATCCCAAGATTGATGGTATAGTACAGAATCGCGTTGGCCTCGATGTTGTGGCCTCCCATGCCGGCTCTGAGCCAGTCCGCACCGGCAGTTACGTTCATCAGACCGCTCGAGTCGACATTGCTGAGCGACCATGCCAAACCGCGCTTGAATTGGTCCCAGTAGCTCTGTAACCAGGCTTGATCTCCAGTAAACCAGTAGTAATTATAAACGCCGATGAGGTTGTGCAGGTGATAGGTGAAACTGGTCTGATTGATTATGTCGACGAAAGGCACCCCGACATAAGGTAGGATGCCCTCGGGTGTCTGGAGGAGAAAGAGGGACTCAACGGAGTTTTTGATAGCATCCATGGCATATGTGCTGTAGGCAACAGACGGTCCGGAAATGAAGATGTCGCCAGGCCAAACGAGAGTGTCTCGCTTCGCACCGTCAACGAGACAACTGGATCCATTCGTGATTGTATAATTGTAGTACCACGGCTGTAGAGGCAGCGGGTTTGACTGAAAAACGTTGACCAGAGCGTTGCCATAATGAGGGTCGATATCGCATAGCTGATTTGTATATGCTCCTGCGTACCAGATCCGGTTGAGGAGCTCATCGTTACTATGGAAGTAGCCGGTGTAACCCTGCAGATCCTGCGTAGGTGACGCTGTGTAGAGCACAGAGAGCCCTGATAGCTCGATATCAGCCGTCCCATTGTTGATCAGGGTGAGGTAGCGGAAACCGCCTCGGGCGTATTCTCTGCCAACCGTATAAGTCCCCTGGCCTCCGCCCACGGAGAGCGGGATGGGCGCATCAAGCCCACTATCCGAAACTGCGTCGCTGCCGTAGCTGCTGACCCAGAGACTGGACTCAGAAAAGGTCAACCAAATAGCAGCATTCGGGTCGGCGGAGTCTGGCGCAGTCAGCGAGACTTGGCCAGCGATGTTCTTCCCAAAGTCTAGTGTCACAGACGAGTTCTGTCCGCCTTGGCTGCCCGAGAAGGTGACAGTCGTGTTGGCCCCGCCAATGAGGCCTTCAGCGTTGTCGACGGTGCCAGCAACTTGGAAAACAGACACCGGATAGACAGTTCTCGAGGCAGGTGCCAAGATGTACTCGCTGTAGGGGATCGCATGCGCAGCCCTTAGCAGCAGTGCGTATGCCAGACTTCTCAAGAACATATTGGGACCAATGAGCCCAGGCTAGGGGCCCGATTGAGCAAATGTGGAGTTGTATGTGTGTGTGAGAGAGAAAGAGAGCTAGTTGGTGTTGAGACAAAGAATGGTGACTACATCCAAGAGCTCCATCCACTTGGGCGATATGAGCAGGGTCCCCAGAAGCATATTGGGATGGCCGTCACATATGTGCTACGGACAGCAAGCATATATATTTCCACGGCCCGCAGCAATCATGGGATGACAACGGAACATGATCACAGCGAGCCAAGATCCTACTCTGAACATGTTCTCGCAATTTCGGGGTGTCAAAGAGCGGTGATGGGGGGTTCGTGCTTGAGCGACTTGACTAGTGGGATGCCCGACATCGAGGATGTCCCATGCCAGGGCCAGCGAGCAGCCAACTACCGAGTCGCGTGGACTACGTCGTGCATAGCGATGACGAGGGAGCGACGGACGACGTCTTAGGGCTGGTATGGCATAGTCCCACTTGGTCCTGCAGCCAGATCCAGGTTTGTGTCTGGTTTGCAGGAGACGGGCGATGCATATCTGGGGAAGGGGAGCATCTGGTGCGGAGAAGGAGGGATTGGGTGTCACCTGCGAAGAGACAGGTCATGGGCTGCCTCGTGGCTTTGAGGGGAAGCCCATGGAGCGGCAAGCTGCTGCGGAGAGGTGCAGATGCAGACGCAGACGCAAGCGCACACGAGATGCGGTGAGGGCTGGAGACCAGACGCTGCCATGTGTAATGAGTCGAGTCGTGGGTGAGGTGGTCGTTGGGTAGGTATGGAGGTGGTTGGTGGTCTAGCAGCTATCCACGAGACTTCAATGGCTGGCTGCACGTTGGTTGGCAACAATCCAGTCAGTCAGAAACTCTATCTCCCGCCAAGATCGGTCATCCGATGTGTAATATGCTTCCGGAGAGATTGGAGTATGTTGTATTGCTGTTTGCTTGGGAGCAGCTCTCCCGGCGCTACTACCGCCCTAGCAGGCTGAGGATTATGGGAGACATTGGGACGTCAGTGGACGTCTAGCCAGCCCGCCAGCCTGTGAGGGAGGAGGGCGCTAGGAGACAGGCCTATGTACAGGGACCAGGATTATAAACATGTCAACATGAGTGCGCAAATACGACCTCGAGGGGTATTAACCCTCACCACAGACCTTGAAGGGCATTTTGCAATGGAACAACTCGGACTTGCTATCGCCCCGAGTGTCTCCAATTCCCCGAGTCCTCCCTGAAATGCCAATATGAGGCATTTCCAATTGTTTATGCGGCCTGTCGATGCCCAGGCAGGGTCACACTGTACCTGCGGAGTCAGTACCTAGGCACTGCTAGGTACGTATTTGTTGTAGTAGTGAAGCTGTGACCCCACTGGGATCCGCGCAGGCCCCGGTAGGTTAAAAAGTGGACCCTGAAATTTTCAACGTTCCTGCTCGGACTTGAGAGAGAGGTTCATAGAAACTCAAAATCAATGAGCCAGGTTCGTCTCATCTCACATCCTTCACCCTCGCATAACGGCAGGCCTTACAGCAGCCACTGTCGCCACTCTCAAGTACACGTGATCACTACTAGATCCCTGGGTAGAGAGCTGGGCGACATCGACCACCATGTTCGCCGTCAAAGGATGGTCTGTCTCGGCAGACAACCTCAAATCTGAGGCGGGGAATGCGCCTGGGATCACGCCGGCCAAGAAGTCCAACAAGAGGAAGAGGGCATCTCAGCCGGAAAATGTCACATCCTCCAACGTCGCCGACATGTGGGAGAAGGTCATCGACCAGAAGGAACAGCCGCCTAAAAAAGCTGCGAAGCCAGCACAGTCTCAGCCTAAGGAGACGGTGAAGCAGGCAGAGAAGGGGAAAAAGCGGCAGAAGCTGAACTCGGATAACGCCAAATCTGAGAAGGGTTCTGAGTCAAAGCAGCAACCCATCGAGGAAGATGCGCACCAGGAACCAGAAATGGCTACCAAGCCTTCCAAGAAGGATAAGAAAGACAAGAAGGACAAGAAGAAGGGAAAAAAGGATAAGCAGACGTCCAAGGAAAAAGACGATACCTCGGAAAGCAGAGAAGCTCCAACCAGCGCAGGGAACAAGCCTTCCAAGGCCGTTGCGCCCGTACCTGCGCCGCAAAAGCTCACTCCCCTGCAAGCCTCGATGAGAGAAAAGCTGATCTCGGCACGGTTCCGCCATCTGAACGAGACCTTGTACACTCGGCCATCATCCGAGGCCTTCAATCTCTTCAAGGAGTCCCCCGAGATGTTCACCGAGTACCACGAGGGCTTCCGCCGGCAGGTCGAGGTGTGGCCGCAGAACCCGGTCGAGAGCTTCCTGGCCGAGATCAGGCAGCGGGCGCGCCAGCGCCACCCGGCAAAGAACCAGCACCGCGGCAACAACAACAAGGGGCATGCGGCCCAGCAGGACGCCAAAGCCGACGCGCAGCCGCTCCCGCGCAACCGCGCGACGAACGTCTGCACCATCGCGGACCTGGGCTGCGGCGACGCGCGCCTGGCGTCGGAGCTGCAGAAGGAGAAGGCGAAGCTCAAGCTCGACGTGCTCAGCTTCGACCTGCACAGCCCGCACCCGCTCGTCACCAAGGCGGACATCGCGAACCTGCCGCTGGCCAACGGGACCGTCGACGTCGCCATCTTCTGCCTCGCGCTGATGGGCACCAACTGGGTCGACTTCGTCGAGGAGGCCTACCGCGTGCTGCGGTGGAAGGGCGAGCTGTGGGTCGCCGAGATCAAGAGCCGGCTCGGCGGCGGCATGAGGAAGGGCGGCGGCGGCGGCGGCGTGGTCGAGCACAGCGTCGGGAACAGGAGGAAGGCGGCGGCGGCCCCGCCACCCAAGAAGGGCGTGGCCAAGAAGGAGGCCGAGGCCGCCAACGAGGCCGCCCTGCTCGTCGAGGTCGACGGCGAGGACGACACGAGGCAGCAGACCGACGTGTCCGCCTTTGTCGAGGTGTTGAACAAGCGGGGCTTCATGCTCCAGGGGCAGGACCAGGGCCGCGGGTCGGACGCCGTCGACCTGAGCAACAAGATGTTCGTCACGATGCGGTTCGTCAAGTCGGCGCCGGCCGTCAAGGGCAAGTGTGCGCAGAAGGAGGAGGACCGGGACAAGCTTAGCGGCAAGCCGGCCTTCCTGAGGAAGCCCAAGTTCATCGACGATGACTCCAAGGATATCAACGAGGCCGCCGTGCTGAAGCCCTGTGTCTACAAGATTCGATGAGCTTAGTTGAGGGCCGGAGTCAGGGCCATCGTATGTTTAGCACAAACAGTAATGCACATCTTTTGCTCGAACCCGGATCTCGTGCGGTCATCATCTATTAAGAGAAGTAGGCCTTCTGCTATCTATGGCAACAAGGTGAGACACCCTTGATCCCTGAAATCCGTGCCATCTACTGTACCACTGTCAGAGTAGTAGTGCCTGGTTCCCATCTTTGCTCGCATGCAACCCTCTGCTATGCACATGCCGTACCGATCGACCGTCCTGTTACACCCTAAAGTCTAAAAAATCCCAAATGCATTCCGTTTCGCCCGTGCTGAACCCCGACTCGTCGACGCCGCCGATATGTGCTTGCTTAGCGGGAGTATTACCCCTGGAAAAGAAGTCCGGCGGCGAACTCGAGGTTACCACCAGTCGCCTCCAGGGCACGTATCGCAGCATCACGTGGAAACCCTAGCTGCATCAACTGCTCAATCGCTTCATTTGGGAACTGAGGCTGTCCTGACGTAGCAGGAGCAGGTGTGGGCGCTGTTGAAGGGGTAGCTGATTGCGGTGGGGCGGACGAAGACGGCCCCGGGGCGCCGGACGACGGGCCAGGCTGAGAAATCGCACCAGACCGCCCTCCGATCGTCGTGCCACCAGGCCCTTTCACTGTTGGCTCCTCCTCCAGAGCTTCCTCGATGTCTTTTGGAATCTCGGCCTCGCCCAGGAAAGGTATCTCGACACCCTGGATGATGAGCTTGTCCTTAGCAAGATCGATGCTCGCCTGGTGCCGCTTGAGCATGTCCAGGCCCAGGAGAAGCTCGACGTTCTTCCCCTCCATGACCGTGAAGCTGCAGGGGAGAAACAAGGACCCTATCTTGATCTGCGCCGAGTGCACCCGACCAACAATCGTGGCGGTACCCACACCCTTAGCTATGCCGGCAAACCGTTTGTCGACCAACCGCATGATGTTGCAAGCCTCGGCGCATTGCGGTGACATGATGGTTGCCTGCGCGCCCGAATCTACCAGGGCCTTGACCTTGTGTCCATTGACCTCGATGTCGACATAGAGCATATGCACCCGGCCAAAAACTGCAGGATGGGTCAGCGCACTAGCCTCACTCGTACTCGCCTGCCGCGGGGATGGTGTGAGGATGCCATGGCGGTCGGTCCACCTCACCTTCTGGATTGTGTTCCATTGCATTCTGTAGATTCTCCATGACCTGCTCCTGCCTGATGATCTCCGCAATCTTTTCCTGGGCCTCGATATCGAAAGGATCCGCGTTCAATGCCGCGATTTGGCGCTGCCGGTCCGCGCGCTCCCGCCGTTCCCGGTCGTAGACGTCTCTGAAGGCCGATGCAAACCGTGCTGGGTCGTCGAGGGCCTGCGCAAGCTGCGGCTGGGTCCTCCGAAGCTCCTCGCGATACTCCGGGGGGCTGCCAAGCAGCTGCAGGCGGACGAGCTCGGGGTCCTGCTCCATGGGTGCTCTCCGCGGCTGCTGCTCCCTGGTAGCAGGCACGCCGGTGCTCCCCCGCATGTCCCTGACGTGGAGTGCCAGCATCTCGCCATCGGCGATCTGGAGCTGCTCCATGGTTTTGGAGTTGTCGCTTATGAGCTGGCCGTTGTGGTAGAGGTGCTGGGCGTTGGGCTCGATGCGGGTCTCGGCGTGGATGGAGCTTCGCAGAGTTTCGAGGGTCATGTCGGGGAAGATGTCGAGGGACAGGAGGTCCTGGTCCTCGGCCTCCGGGTTGTTGATGCTCAGGGTGATCCTCCTGTGCAAGAGACCAGATCAGCTTCAAGGTTGCGGTGGGTGCCGCCTGGTGCAGCCTGGTGCGGAAGAAGCCTTACATGTTGAGTGCTGCGATGATGACGTAGACAGCCGGTGGGTAGTGGTGGGTGTTGGGAGGAGGAGGAGGTGGCGACCAGGAAAAGAATGATGATCGGATTTGTCGCAGTTGAAGAGGGAAGTCGTTGAGAAGGTAAACATTCGTGTTCGTATGGTTCTGAGTTGGGAAACCTTAAGCGGAACGAACCCCCAGGTAGAAGCTCGGAATACGTCAACTGCGAAACTGGCTGGAGGGGCAGCACGGGCTGAGCGGGTCTGGACCCTCGGCTGACTGACAAGACTGACTGGTGTCCAGTGGTGGGGGCGCCCGGGACCTTAAAGTGGCTTCCTGCAGAGACAGCCTTTCGGTTATGGAATGCGCAGGGAGACGGAGACGGAGGCAAGGGACTGATCAGAAAGATGTGATCGCGCCGGACAAAAGAGAAGGTGTGTGTCGGAAATGCTGCAGATACCCGGACGTTGGAGGCACCCAAGATGGTGGTGGTGGCGGCCACGGCGGCGGCGGCGGCGGCGGTGGTGGTGGTGGTGGTTTGGGCGGGCAGGCAGAAGAAGAAGTCTACCTGCTACACCTAGCCCACTGGGCGTGAGAAGGTGTACCTCCCCTGCTCCCCTGTTCTGTAGGCGGGAATCCACCTTGCCTCCTCGCTAGCCTACCAAGCTCCAAGCCTTGCTGAGGGAGTACCCGAGTCCCTGTTGCAGTGCAGCAAGACCTTAGGGAGATGGCGGGTGGATGGACGGGCAGGCAGCTGAATAATCTGCAGTAGGCTGGGTAGGGTAGCCTGGGTAGGGTAGCCCGGGTAGGGACTAGCTAATGGTGACCTACCTGAGCTCGTTGGGTCACCGTTGGGTCACCTCGGACAAAGCTTCCAGGTTCCAGGTGGTTGTGGAGGGCGGGCTTGGAACAACAGAGTTGCCAGATGATCACATCATCACGCAGGTACATGGAAATACGGTTATCACACTCGCCGTATCTGGCCTACATTGCTTTGAAATGCACTGGTAGACACCGGAATGGGCGGTATCCACAGGCGCCGGGGAGTCGGCGGGCTGCTGTGCAATGATGAACAAACTCGGTCAATAAAGCCTGCCGGCACTTGTGCTGTACCTGATGTGGTAAGTCAACCGTGGCTCTGGTCGAGATACGTGAAGTACCTGGCTTGATGCCGCAGCTAGGTATGACATGGGTAGCTATCCCCTCGTCGGGTCATTTCTGTCTCGGTACGGTACCTACATACTGTAGTAGATAGGGCCAGGGAGGAGCTTCCAAGCTTCCAAGCTTCCAAGGTTGGCTGGCCCGGCATTGCTCCAGGAGGGAGTCAGGGTCACTGTTTGGTCTACGGTCTACAGCAAGCTGTACCACCATCAGAAGGGTGCTGCGGCTTCATGCGGCGTGCCGTCCTCCTGCAAGCCATCCATCTAGACTATCTGCATGGGAGAAGTGAATATCATTTATTGGGCCTTGGCCCGGACGGAACCAAGATTCAGTCCATCATAATAAATCACCCTTTACAGGGTGTTAAGTGGCACCTCCCTGCGTATATGAGATAGATACTTGCGCGAGTTATAACCACAAGCACGAGTAGAGCACAAGCAGAGCACAAGTCGTGATGATACACCTGCCGTATGCGGTCGATTGATCAATCAGAATTTGGCGAGCAGCCTCTCAAAACGCAGACAGGCAGAGCAACCCAACACAAGCATCTTCCCCTGCCCGGCCAAGCTGAAAAGTAAATTACAGTAACAGCCCGGTGCCCACAAGGGCTTGCTTCTCTTCTTGCGGCCTTCGTCCCTCCCTCCCTCCCCCCTTGCCAACTAGGTTGGAGCGGGAGAGGAATCGAGGTGGCCTGGGTGGTACTGTAGTCAGTCTAGCCGGCCTATTCGGATTCGGGACCCCTTCCCCACAGATAAAAAGCAACGTGATAGTCTGGTCCTCCGCGCATGCCATAGCAGGCCGTGGTATAGCAGCTGCGCAGTAACCACACAAAATAACCACCACCTCTCCTCACTCATGCAGGCCGGGTTAGGGAGTCTAGGGATTTGTCCAACAACTCCCTCCCAGCATGCAGTCTTAATCTTCAGGGGTCCCGACTGCGCGTGATCATCTAGACCCCACCATCCGCAAGGTAGATGTCCAGTCATTTTACACATTCCCGTCCATGGCCTTGTGGATCCTCTACTAGGGAGTGGTGCCTGACCGTGTCGACTGCCTAGGTTGTCCTCTGCTCGCAAGAGAGCCCCCCAGGCTAGTCAGTCAGTCACTCTGTCAGTCAATGAATGTAGGTATCTATGTCGTCTAGGGCCAAGCTGCCACATACCAAGTTATCTGATACAGGGGAATAGTGCCTTTCTTCACCTGCTGCTGCCCACATCTGGATGTAACACCCACCTCTCCAATGCCTTGCTTCTTTCACCCTGTGTGGCATCTCGACTTGAAAGGCACCCAAGATTCACACCATACAACCGGCCCGGCCCTTCGATCTCTTTCCCGGGGTGCACTTTTTTCACACAATAAGAAGAGGAAGGAAACTCAAGGCGACCTGGGCCTGTCAAATCATCCCACCTCGATCGTTTCCCTTCCCCACCACACCTTGGAAGCTACATAGGTACCCGCTTTCCGGGTTCCACAACGTCTTTTGCCTCGAACACCTCACACCCGCCTCGTGAATACGTCAAGCAAGGTCGAGATACTTTAACTAGCTGTCTCACCTTGACGACTGTGTCGATCCCTTCTCTCTCCCTCTCGTTGAAATTTCTCCAGCATCAGCCCCTTCTTTCGTTCACCGTGTTACGACACTGTCTGCTGCTCAAGCTCAAGCTCCACGGCCTCGGTCTAGCTGGTCACGAGTCCAACAGACCTCAGACAGGACCACCTCGCCGAATCTGGAAGCCGCAGCCCCATTTTGACCTCACCTGGAGATAACTGTGCTGTGGAACTGCAGCAGTTGCGGACATGGCCTCAGGCAAGCAACCAGACGACCAGTTCGACGACGCCATCGACGACGAGGACGATGAGGTCGACGATCAGTTCGCTGAGCTGCAGCGCACCATGAGCGCGAAGCGGCGGGACGATAAGGAGAAGGGTAGGGAGAACCGCATCCAGGAGATCCTGCCGTTCCCCTTCGCGCCAAACATTCGTCCCCTGGGTATTTCCGACCTCCGATCTACTGTCGCGCTCGAGAACGCCGCGTTCTCTGACCCCCAGCACAGAGCGTCGCCCGAAAAGGTTGGCTTGCTTCCCCGCCACTGACATGTACTGAGTATGGCCGTGTTTTATTCTGACGAGCCGCGCATGTGTAGCTTGAGTACCGCCTCACCAAATGCCCCGAGCTGACACTGGGCGTATTCTGCACCGTCGTCCCCGATCTTGCCAGGGACTTCGACATAGAGACGTTCGCGCACGCGCACCCTGTCGAGACCGATCGCGCAGACCAGGCCAAGAGTGTCCTGCTGGCGCACATCATCGCGACCGCCTCTAGCTCCAGCACCGTCCAGGACAGTGACATGGAGATACCCGCTGGCTGGCGGACGTCGCAAGGCAAGCATGTCGAGAAGGGACACCAGGAGGGCGGACGAACGATCTGTGTACACTCACTGGCCGTGTCGCCCAAGCTGCAAGGATGCGGCCTTGGAAAGCTCATCATGAAGTCGTTCCTTCAGCAGATGAAGAGCCTTGGAGCCGAGCGCGTGGCTCTCATCTGCCAAGATGTACGCTTACCATCTGGTTTTACAGAAACTGGAACCCCCTTAGTGGCGGAGAGACATACTGACATTCTGTGCAGTACCTCGTGAGCTACTATGAGCGGTTCGGATTCAAGCACGCAGGCAAGAGCAAGGCTGAGTTCGGTGGAGGCGGTTGGCACGATATGGTCTTCGATTTGGCGGCAACAGCAGCTACGTCGGGACCCGCTCAACAACCCCAGTGATTTCTGCCTTGAAACCGTCTCTAAGGCGGATAAATTCGTCTTGGTACAACTTGACCGTGAGTGCATTGCCGTCAATTCTTTTGGCCGTCGCGCGGATCGCGCGGACAGGCAGGTAGGAGTTACGGATAACGGATCAATTACGATTTGCACAGGCTGCTGGCGAGGCGTTCAGGATGATGGCATCACGTTCGGATTGCGACCCTCTGCTTCTCCATGTTAAGGGATGATAGAAAGGCATCGGAAGATAGAAAAGAAACTTACCTAGCACAAAGCTAGATACAGAGCACGGGCCAGTCTAGTCGCTGGCCTTGTACTTGCTCCGATACTCCTCTATACTCTTGATAGTGTCTGCTGATGCCAAGCTCTTACTCTTGACGCCGTCGATGATGTCGTTAAGAGTGATGATGGCGAAGACAGGAACCCCGAGCTCCTTGCGCAGCTCACCCATGGCGCTGGGCATGGCCTTGGTGTCGTCGCCGTCAGGAGGAGTCAGCTTCTCCATCCGGTCCAGCGCAACCACAATCCCGGCAACTGTGCCTCCCTCCTGGCGGATCTTCTGGATGGCCTCCCTCTTGGCCGTCCCGGCGGTGATGACGTCGTCGATGATCAGAACCCTCTTGCCCTTGAGCGGGGCGCCAACAATGTTGCCGCCCTCCCCATGGTCCTTGGCCTCCTTGCGGTCGAACGAGCACAGCGTGTCGGCGTGGCTGGCAGGGTCGAGCTCGCCGAGCTTCAAGTTCGTCAGGGTCGCGAGTGGAATACCCTTGTAGGCGGGCCCGAAGACGACATCGAAGTCAAAGCCGGGAAACTGCTGCCGTGCCTCAATGATGGCCTTGGCAAACGCTGTTCCGATGGCGCTCTGCAGCTTGGCTGTGTAAAAGTCGCCAGCGTTGAAGAAGTAGGGCGAGATGCGCTTCGACTTGAGCTCAAAGCTGCCGAACTTGAGAACCCCGCCATCCAGGGCCGCTTGAAGGAAGTCGGCCTTGTAAGGTGCAAGTCCAGCCATTGTAGTGTGAGATTGAGGATGTATTAAGGAGAGAGAGACAAAGATGACCCTGATCACACCTTGGAATTCTGAGCTTAGTTTGAATGTTGTGAATAAGCTAGCTACTCCAACGAGGGCAGAAAAACACATCTGGAAACCCCGCAGTCAATAAATCAATCGTAGAAATCATATTGCGGATGAGCAAAGTGGGGCATTTTTTTCATTATCGATAACCGAGTCTATGGGTCCCAGGGGTCCAGCTGTTAGTGTAGGTACTAACATCCTGTAGGTGCTGCAGACTGCTGTCACAGCACACAATCACAGTCTCATAGTGCTCAACTTGATGATGAGCACCCTTCCAATGTCATGGCTTATACTGTGGCACTGGGTATGTGGATGGTTCACTGTGAAGTGATTGCCAGGAAAGGTGTGTACGGAGACAGAGACCGAGATGGCCTATAGATACGGGCGGGAGAGTGAGTGAGATCTGCCGAAGAAGGAATGAAAAAATAATGGACCGTACTGCTTTAACATTATCTTACAAAACATGACTTCGTTCCACAAAGCACCATCCTATAGTTTGATTCCTATCATCGGTTATCCCACAGGTGAGACGGCGCCTTGACCGCTGAACTATAGCTAGGGCTGTTTCCTAATTCAAAAGGTCAGAATTCCAGAACGTATTCTGGAATACAGTGCGGTCTTATACAGCTGTGCCGTCACAACAGGAGGTTGTCGTAGGAAGTTGTCCCATAAGAGGTTATCCGCAGGAAATTACCCACACGAGGTTCTCCATTGAGGGTTACCCATGAGTGGTTATTCATAGGAGACTATCCCATAGGTTATCCCATAGGAGGGAGGTTTTCCCATGGGAGGTTATACCGTATAACGTTATCCCACATGATGCGATCCCACAGTAGGTTATCCAATAGGGTCATCCCATTGCAGGTTGTCCCATAACAGGTTGTGTCAGAGCAGGTTATTCTATAGAAGACTGTCTCATGAAATGTTATCCTATAACAGGTTATCCCACAGCAGATTATCCTAC